>NW_028262391.1:4009375-4327916 GCF_047370975.1 Nipponia nippon
ACAAGTGTAAAAATGATGCTGTTACCTGTAAATTATCTTGTATTTTCCATCCCTCCCTTTATCCGATAAGGCAACCTCATAGGTACAGGTGTAAGGCAAACTGTTGTTGTGTCTATCTGCATTTAGAAGGCCAGTGGGAGGTGACCAGGAAAGCAAAACTGTTCTTGCTTGAATATTTGTAACCTGTAAAAGAAACATCAGTTACTCTGAATTCCAATAAATACACTGTCCCTTAAGGATTTGCTTTTTGTTTGCATCTTCACAATCAATTTCTTGTAAAAAGGCAATTTCAGAGCTATCGGTGAAAAGTAAAGGGTCAGAAATAGTCATCAACAACACAAACAAAAATACAGATTCATGGCATCAACTAATCTCTAACAGATGAGGAATAGAGAGATGTCCCCCCGCAGCGAGCTGGCTCGTCACTGCCTGCGCATCCAGCAAAGGATGCCTCGCACCATTCCGGAGGTACCTGCTGCCGTGGCCATTACCAGAAGGCAAGTGGAACTAAGTGAAACAGAGACTTTAACCTATCGATTGTTTTGTATGCAATTGTTTTTCTAAAGCTTTTGTTAGGGAGATTCTCTGATAAAACCCTGATGGCTTTTTCAGTCATCCCGTTCCTTCTTCTAATTTGAAACTGCAATAATTCAACTGCAAATAAGTAAAAAAACCCCAATTCAATCTTCAAGGTTACGCTGACCCAAAGGGATAAGGGAAAATCATACGAGAAGTCCAACCTGTCAATTAAAAATTACATTGCAAATCCACCACTTTGTGCCCTGAAAGACTGCATGGACGATCTGTAGTCACCCCTGGGTGCGACACCTCAATGGCAGATAGGGGAGGATTCTCCTTTAATAAAACAAGGAAAAAATACCTCAAAACCCTGCACCAAAACAACCTTATCATCCCTCCAGAGCAGCTGTATTCTTCTGGCCAGGCAGGTCCAAATACCTCTAGAGTGACCGAGCTTACAGAACCAGCATCGCCTTTCTCACCAGGAGAGCCCGCTGGCACGGTGCCGGAGGCATCGTTCATCAGCTGCATGTACCGACCAGCAGCTTCCCAGAGAACAGCCTTCTGTTATCAAGCCAAGAAAGAAGAAAAAAAAAATCCTTCCCCTCCACCGTCTCAAAAGAAAAAGAAATAAAAACCAATAGTTGCACTGGCTATCTTGGAAAGACGGCACAACATTTCTATGCACGCCTTCTGCAAAAAGCCCAGCGAAGCCCCAAAGCCTCCATCGCCCCAGGCTCTCCGCCACAAACTCTCCACTTCTTGTAATGAAAACGACTGCGTTTTTCTTTCTTAATTGTAGTGAAAATGTAAATAATACTTTTTTAGCTAGCTTCCATGAGGAGGAATCAAAGCACAAGGTTTTATATTCTTTATTCATTTCTCCTACGCATCAAATTTCACTGGTTCTATCATTTTAACAGATTTTTCCAACACACAGAGCAAAACGTTGTTATTTTAGAAGGCGTAAGATGAATGATGCAGGTGCTTGGTTACACATTTCCTACACTTTTCTTGAGACAGTTGAAACACCTTACCCAGAAATGCTTTGGTAGTGAAATATTAGCCATCAGCTTGTAAACTGCTTGTTTACAAATCCGGCTTCTGGATACCTTTGTCTAATGGAGAATATTTAACTTCTCATAGGAAAACACGCTGCTTCCCGCTGAAGAGCACTGCAGCCGTTGTGTGACACCCATACATCAAGCAGATTCCTTCTGAGCAAGCTGTAAAGCTGGTTTTAACAGACTGACAAGTAGGTGACACCACGAAACGTCTCATCTTAACTTTAACACCGTGCTCTCAAAAGTTAAAGATTTTAATTTACAGCAGCACACTTAAGTCTTGCCGAAAAGCAAACTTCTGTTCAACCTCATGTGAAAAGCAAGTTGTAAGGCAAGAAGTTTTAAGTAGTATCAAGGTTTTTTTTTTTTTTTCCATAAAAAATATGAACGTGCAAATTCTTGTATGAATTGTCATGGGGTTTCTTGCTCTAATCACGTGTTTCTGATGCTATGAAATCAATGTTTGCTTCAAAAACTTGGACCAGTGCAAACTGATACTGGATTAGATAGCTTATAGGAATCTTGAATGATTCAAATAAGACAGATGAGTTAAATTTTTGAGATATATATACACACATGTATGTGAATGAAATTTTGACAAAGATATGTAGAGCTAAAGGTCTGTATCTTAAATAGTACTTTGATCAGAAAACTGGATAGTAAGTTCCAAATGGACTTTTTTTTTTTTAACATACATTACTACTATGCCAGCTCAGCCCATCAACACGCAGTTTCTTTTATTATGGAAATATGCTTGCATAATTCTTTTTCATAAATTCAGACAGACTTGGAGCTGGAGGCATGATATCCTGCCAATGTTCTAGTGAAATGTTTTTCTCTATGACTACTCACAAGGACACACGTATATATTCTGCGTACGGCAAAAACTCTGGCCTTTCATGAACTTTAGCAATCTGTAAAAAGTTAGGTCTTTTCGTTTCTTAAAATAAGAGAAAAGTATCTTATGGACTAACCGCTAGAAAGTGTTAGACTATTATTTTGCCATCAGTGTGCAGACGTTTCCATGCAGAGGACAAAAGTCCAAAGCCAGTCGCCGAGCTGCTCCAGCTACACCAGTAACTTCTCACCGGTGCAGCGCTCAGCGTGGCGGCTGGCCCGCCTCGGTGCCGTTCTGTACGCAGTAACTGCTGGTGGAGGTTTAAAAATAAACCCCAGAAATCGTTACATGCAATTCTTAGCTGCACTGAGCACACACAGCAAGTGTAGTAAAGCAAGTGAGGGGTCACTGCCTGCAAGATGAAGTCAGAAAAGGCAAACCTATACACTCCCCGGGTATAGAAAGCAGAACAGCACTGTGCACGTCAGCACGAGCACTGGGAACGGATTTATTTGTACGGCTAGAGATAAACCTATCTGCTGCTCACCGGCTAACAGGCTCGATAGCGTATCACCTTTACCAGCCAAAGGCATCTCTCTGCGATACCTGATTCAATGGCCAAAGCCACCACTTAACTTCACGGAGGAACTCCTACCCGGAGCAGGAAGCGCTAGCTTTGCTGTGAAAAGGGTAAGTTAAATAAATGGCGTTATGATATGCTGGGAATAACACGCAGGCACTCGCAAACCAACTCAGCAGCTTCGACTCCAACTTTTCTTGCTTACACCTGGGAAAACAAGCACCTTTCAAAAGATACGGAGCAGCTGGACAGACCTGGGCCAGCCCTTTCCATGCCGTAAGGCACAGCACAGCTAACATCACGATGGTGGGCTTAACACCACCACTGAACTTGCAGACATAAATCCTTGGCTGTAAACAAAAAACAGTTTACTGTTCGTTAACGGTGCCCTAATTTCATCCAACCGAACTATAAGCAGCCAGAGCACCTCTTCATAGGCTGGGCAGGTAAAACTTTGTGCTGCTTTCTCGTTACCCCAGCCTGTCTCATCTGTCCCCAAAATTGCCGTGCTCGCTTTGAACAGGACTGGCTTGGCCTTTTAGCCAAGACCGAACAAAAGATTCTCCCAGAAGGAGTTTTGTATGTCTGGTGAAAAGCACAGTTAATTAGTTTCTGAAAACTTCTCGGTTTACACAGCAAATGCCTGCTTTCTACGCTATCAAAACTCAGCGGTGTAAATAATTATTTCATAAAAGCCCCTGGGAAAGAATCCCAGCTCCTGCACTACTTTAATAAGGTTACAAGACTGATGAATATCGGTCCTTCCCGTCTTTCAGGTAATGAACAATGTTTCTGTACAACTTTCATTATCTTTCAAATTCCGGCTTAGCATTCACAGGCATCGTGTGGTTCAGGGGTTTATTGTATGTGTGAGAACTACACTGCAAGCAACATTCATTTACTCCCTCGAGGGCAATGTTTGAAAGACTCGGGGGTCAAATGAATACACGGTTATTACCGGGTTGAGATTTTGCTTTTAAACTATGGGTCTAATCCTGCAGTTTTAGGCAAAAATCCCGATGATTAAATATGAGTTTTGCCGCAGAACAAGTCAGCAGGAGCAGGCTGCCTCTTGGAAAGTCAAACTAATGTTTGAGCTCCGACTCCGTGGAGCAGCGGCGTTTCCCCGCGGGAGGCGACGTCGGATGCAGCGACGCGGCCCCCCGCCACTTCGGAAACCCAGAATCAAGTTTCCCTTCCCTCATCGAGGTGTTTGCTTTAGAGAATGCTTACTTTGTCTGCGATAATGCGAATTAAAAATATATTTCAGTTTAAATAAAAACACGGGGGAAAAGAGCAAAAGGCTTCTTTTAAAATTTTTGCTGTCAAAGGGATAAAACTAAGATTAAATTTACAGTTTGGTTGCACATCTCCAACAGGTGACAACATCTATTATCGAAAACAGATTTTTTTATAAATTAATAATTTTAAAAGCGTGTATATTTTGCACTTGGAAAGGTGAGAGAGACTTTGTCACAGATTGGTACCTGGACAAGCTAGATTAAAGCGGCTCCAGGCGCTACCAGGGCTGCGGAGTCTCCTGCAGGAGCTGCTCAGAGGGCTGATCCCTGCAGACGGCTGCAGGTGGCGGAGGGAGCTGCTCGCCTGGACACACCAAAGCCGTGTGCTGCAGACATCGCATCACTTGGCTTGCCACCGACTTACTGCTCTCTGCCCTTTCGTTTTTATTGTGTCACTTCTTTCTACACAATCGTTTTTCTACACATTGTTTTACTTTTCATTCATATATGCATAAGGCTCACCAAGAAATACGGCCCGGCTGACTATTTATACGTAATATGATGTATTTCTATCAGATATAATACTGACTACACACACACGTAATCATTCATAGCAATTAATGATTTGGGAGACTCCTGTGAGTTTAATTACTCACAAATGTCAAAGTTACAGAGAGAATAACAGATAATCCCCAGCATCTTCTCACTAAATGTCATTACTATTGAACTAGCATTTATCGTGTTTTAGCTTTTTTTTTTTTTTAGGATTCCTATTTTTGAAATGATTCAAGAAAAATTATTTTTGTCTATTGGTAGTTTTTTGCTCCCCTCTGCTTTATGTGCTCTGGTTACCATAAATCTAATTGTATAGAGCTCAGAATCCCGCAAGCTGCTCAAATAGCTTCCCTCCTTACCTCTATAGATATAGGTATGAAATAACACATTTTTCACGTCAGCTCTCCGGATATCTGTGAAAGGCATCTAGCTGTGGCATTTTACCAGATGAGCAACATTCAGGTAGTCCTCGATACAAAAATATTGACTCACTCTGTACAATAAACTAGCCTACTTTTGCGATAATTGCACTTTCTTCCATTCTGATCTCCCAGAAACTCTTCTCTCAAGTCTTCAGCTTAGTATCGTCACTTTTCTCTACACGAAATGAAGCAACTTTCCTTCTTCCAAACAGAAACTCGGGCTGCAGCCCCCTGGTATTTATCATCTCTGCAGGTCTGGTTTAGATTCTGGCTGGCTTTGAACCTGCTCTTGTAGACGCCAGGACAGTAGGATCCAACACCTATTGACTGAGCAATTTAAGACCAAATACCTTCTGTATTTATTCAGAACAAAAGCACCTAAGAGAACAGATCCTAAAAATAAAACTCAGCCTGTGCTCATGCCTGCCTCTCCCTGAGCTCTGCCACTTCTGCATCTAAGGAACAACCACCCCTTCATGCTCCCACTGCAGAATTTCTTTATATCAGCCTCTATCAGCTACTATTGAACCCAGTCTTTAGATAAGCTTTCCAACTGTTTTTCTTTTTCCTTTGCTTATTTGTTTACTAGCTTTCCAGCTGGAGAGAAAAAGGCCTGAGCCCTGAGAGAGCCAAGGAGGTAAAAGTCCCAAAGCACAGCCATCTCCCTCTGCCTCAGGACTGCTTCTTCAGGTGCTTGTTTGGACCGTTCATTTAGACCCACAATACCCTCCTGGTTTTAATTTGACACACCAAACCAGAAAAATGTCACGTTCAAAGGGCTTACAACCAGATTTATTAATAACCTTACCTGACTGTGGTCACACCCAGCATGGTGATTCAATTTCCATTACAAGTCACGTGCTTTTATGGCTCAGACAAACTTAGAATATAGCAATGGCCATTGAATAATAGAATTAGCCTGATTTAATAACGATTACAGACATAAATTGCTCATGACAAATAAAATTAAACCCAGGGGAGAGGGGATAGGAGCAATGTGAATCACCCCAGTGCGCTGGGTTCCCCATGGCAGTATGAATACTGGGAGCTGTCCTCTGGAAACAGGCGACTGCTGCGGCGGGCAGAGCCCACAAATACCCATGAGCATAAAAGATGCTTCAAATTTATATCCCGGCAAAATGAGTTAGATAGAGACAGCAGCAACAAGCTATTAAGGAGAAAACTCAGAAGTGCTCCCCTGTGAAATCACCACTGTGTTGCGACACAATCTACTTATCACATTTGCTATTTTGTGTATGTGTGTGTGGTAATTTGGGATCACATACCTGTGGTTTCTCCATTCCAGAAAGAATGTCTTGAACCCTTTTTGTTTCTGAATCAAATTCTGTAAAATAGAGAATGTGGAAATAGGAAGAAAAATAAATGACCAAAATTAAACAAAAGTGTCAGCTATATCAATAATCCTTCAGGAATTTGTGAATAGGAGAGAGAGAGATTACCTGTACACAAGCATCAGCCATTTTGCTCTTGTGAATTTAAGGTATGCAGTTATATAGATTAATATTAAAAACCTGTAACAAAGGAGGGAATGAAACTTCCAACGCTCGCAGATATTCAGAAAGGTGGGATTATGGGCAGAGGTGTCCTCCACAACATTATTAATTGGGATTTGCTTTCACAGAGCAAAAACATCTTATTTCCAAAGCTCAGCCATGGAAGAGGCCCAGGGGTTTCTACAGCTCAATTACTGCTGAACCTAATCCTGGTTTGTTAATCAAACACATCCTTACTCCATCAGCTGCAGAGCTGGGCTACCCGCCCGGCTCGCCAGAGCAGCGGGCTACCAGAGAGGACGAGCATCCTTGCCCCATGCAGGGAAAGCCCAGCCGAGCTGCGCAGGGCACCCGTCCTCAGCCCCGGCACCCACCTACACCTACCGGTCCTTAAATGCCGTTATCGTGTAAGCTGCTTTTCAACTATGGAGGTAATAAAGTCACACCATTTGGATGCCTGACTAGCCGTAATCCGTCCCCCCTCCCCGAGCCGTGCGCCTGCCACGGCAGCTCTTGCGGGGGCTATGCAGCGTTATCGCAGGGCCGGGTGTGACATGCTGCCCCGAAATTAGACAGATCAATTGAGCACAGAAGGTGCCGCAGAGGCGACCGTCTGAGCGGTGGAATCAGCCTTTCCCCCATCCTCCCCCCCCCAAAAAAAGTCTTGAGGTAAAACATCAGCTTAGAGTAATGAGGTGACACAAAGCAGCTTTATTCCTTTTGGACCGCAGCGCAGAGAGGCCTCACTTTCCACTACAGTATTCTCTAATGGAAAACTAGGAACTTTTTTGTTTTTTTTCTTTTTTTTTAAAATGTTAATGCCAAAAGTTTGTTAGCCAAAGCAGAAGAATACATCGCACCTAAAGCAAAATGAGCAGGACATCTTTATAAAAAGCATACAAATTTGGCATAAAAATATTAATAAAGAAAACCTGGTAAGATCAGATCAACAGCTTTTGCAAATGATTCCCCCAAAGCCTGACCTAGTTCTTGTAGCCCAAGAATGTGTCTTTATTTTTGTCTGTAACCTGCTTTAAAAAAAAGTACATCATCTTTTTAAAAATTCCACGTGCTCGGCTGCCAAAAAAATAGAATTGGCTGAACACTGATGGCAGAACTCCAGTGTAAATGCCCATCTCTCCCTGGAAGAATGCACCTTGGTGTGGAGTGGGAATGACGGATCTCCTGCTCCATGCATTCCTGGATTCCTTTTAGTCTCAGCCACTTGGAAAAGAAAGCAGTAGCAGTAACTCAGGAGAAGAGGAGGATATCATGATTGGTTTTTTCCATAGTAGATAACCCTTAGAGTGTATTATAAAGTGTATAAACTGGCAGGATTTAGCCAGCGTAAGATAATATTGACTTGAAAACTACACAGATGGACTAAAACGGCTAAGGGGAAGGTTGAGATGCTGATCCAAGTGAAAATGTCATCGCAGTGTGGGGTGTTTCAGAATTCAGGGTTCCCTTCAGCATCAGTACGGAGTAGGACTGCGCCACAAAAGCCTGGATCCAGATCTGGAAACTGCAGAGGCCCTGTCAGCTTATCTTGAAGGGATGCTAATCAGAAGCAGCTTCTGCAGCTACAGAGTGTAACAAAAATGCTGCTACTATTTTATTGAAAGTTTATGGTTATTATGTCACCCCTAATTACAACCCCCAGAAGCTAAGCGTGAATCATTCTCAACCTTAAATCCCAAACATGTGGACTGAATTTTCTTTCCTCTTTCTGCTTTCTAGCAAGGTTGCTATCTGTGTCACACTAAGCAGGAGAGGAAAATAAACCCTGAAGCCCAAAGAAACCTCACTTCCCTCTCCCGTGAAAAACGATCGCTGTGTACAGTAACCAAGTCCTCTGACCCTTGCAGGTCAGGGCTGAAGGTTCAAACTGCTCCAAATACAGGAACTGACTTTAAGACCTAAGGGACTTGGGTATATCCAGCAAATAAGTAACACAAAAACTCCAAGTACTTCAATCAGACTTCTCAACGAGGAGTCCTGCTAAGGAAATTTTTTATATTAGCTCCCCAAGCTAAGGAAACTTTTTATATTAGCTCCCCAAGCTAAGGAAACTTTTTATATTAGCTCCCCAAACATGTAGCTTGTTCACAAGGAGAAGGCTCTGAGTACCAGATACACTGAAGCTTTGAGCTATTAACGACATATGGATATTTATGTGGACAATGTGGCTATTTATGTCACCAAGAGTTTACACAGATAAGCTGGGGATGGAAGAAGAGAAGTCTTCTTCAAAGATTTTTGGGGAGAGGGAGAGAGGGAGTGGGACACACACAGACCTAAGGCGACAACGCGAGTGCAAAAAAATTAAAGAGTTGAATTTGAAGTTGATGAACAATACATATACGGATGGGTGCCGCATCACATTTTCTAAAGAATAAGAGGTATAAGATGATGCATGTATGCTGACCAATGATGTCAGATGTCCCCCGTGCTGAACCTCCCGAGTGTCCACACGTGAGACCGGGCAGGGACGACCGAACGCTTGCACACACACCAGCCGCTTCATGTGTATAGAGCCGATGCACCCCATGTCGCCGATTTGCTAATGCCACGAATCATTTTACAAGAACAGCAGCAAAGAAAGAAAAGTCTATAGTAAGAAGCGCCCTTTCATCACAAGCTTTGAAATCACGGTACCGTATGGAAAGGACAGTGTGTGCCTTAGAGCCCTGCACTACATTCAAACAAAAAAAACCCTCACGAATAAGAGGTGATGCCCTGTGAAAATAGAGCAAATATAGAATTAAAGACAGAAAGCAATAAATATGCATGAGTGACATCTAGAACATCAGAGAAGAGCTCGGGTTGGAAGGGGACCTCAGGAGAGGTCATCAAGCCCAACCTCCATCTGAAAGCTAGAAAAAAACCAGCACAAAACTGCCCCATGGAAAAACTTGTTAATAAAAATGAAGCCAACCTTTCTGGGAGAAAGAAAGTAGCTCACAGAATTGTCATCATCTTATAGTATTTCAAATACTTAGTTTCCCATTTCAAGAGCCATAAAAAATTCTCAGACTTCCATGGATGGTTGATCTCCTTTCAGTAATAAACATAATTATTCACAGTCTCCTGAGCTAGACTAAGCTAAGGAGGACGAGACCTGTCGTGAGTCCCTCCCGTTGGTCTTACCTGCCAACCTCCCTCATAACACATTAAATGTCAAGCTCAACATCTTTCTCCCAAGCCAACAAAGAGCTGAAATCCTTCTGAAATAGAAAATCATAGAGAAGAAAAAAAAAAAAAAAAATCTTAAATTCTCTATGCTGATAATACAGAATTGGTGAAAAGCCTTTTTTTTCTGGCTCGCTATTGTTGTTACTCATCAACCGCTGAGGACTCTCTTCTAGATGAGCTCACTGGAGCATTTAGGGACAAGGAGCGTGAGCATCTCCCAGGCATCACAGATGCAGCGGTGGGAAGGTGGGGAGGAACAGGAGGGAGAAAAGGGGAAGCCCTGATGTACAACAGGAGAGTAAAATTCAGAAAAATTACCTACAACTGCTCAGGAAAGGTGGTGGGTGGCTGGGCATGAGTCACCTACTTAGCACAAACTGTCCTTGAATAACAGACAGCTGGTTTGCTTTTAAATCTTTGTCCTTTCCTCCCTCTCTCAGCTAATTGAGCACCGCGTGTCTGACAGGAACAAATAAAAGCTCTGTATGTCAAGCCCCTGCCATCGACACCGGGGCTTGCAGAGACAGGCAGCGGACACGCGCTGCTTCCCCTCCTTTGCCATGGGGAACAGAAGTTCGGGCACATTAAGGAAGAACCCAGCTAACACTTCAGGTCATTGTCCCGTCGTAACTTTTCCTCTCAACATCTGTTCCCCACATCTGCCGCGGCAAAATTCCTCCTCCTAGGGGGAAGCTGGGGGTGGGGATGAACTGCTTGTGAACGCTCAATGGGGTCCTCTGAGGGACGGTACAAAAATCTGAGTTATCCCGTAGATCTCCGTGTCTCATAGATGTTATAGCTGTCCCGAGCTACGGCGTTAGGTTCTCATTCCCAGGCTGTGGGTTATTTGGATCCAACGTTTCAGACTAACCTTTTGTAGCAGAGAAGCCGGCTGTAAGACCCGGACCACATCTAAGTTTGTATTTTGGTCCTCTCTCTCTTTTTCAGAGTTTTGGGTCATAACCAAAACTCCGCAGATACTACCAAGAGTAAATGCCCCTAAAAATTAACTGCTTTCCCAGCAGCTGTTTGGTGCTAACAGGGTTTCAATGTTAAGTCTTGCTGAACTAAAGCCTTTTATTATATGCTTCTGTTAGCCTGCGTCTATGTTCCTTTCTGCACGTACAGTACAAATATAATTTTCAGACCTTTCCAACCATACTTTTGAACACCAAGCACAGCTTTAAAAAACACAAAAAATAATACTTCTCATTGCAAGGTAAGTTTGAAGTTTCCATGAATAGTTTTCATGTTTGCATGAACAGCAGCTGTGTATGTAAATGGTTTGAAAGAGCTAAAAGCTCTAAACTAATTAAGATTTTCCCATTGCAAATACAGATTTTAGGTTTGTTCTGCATTCTTTCCTTCACAGAGAGGAAAAGGACCAGCTCAAGACTGAGCTTCTGGCCACAGAAAGTATTTACTGTTTCAACGGCCTTTCCATTCCAAAGGAATGACATCAGCACGAGCCCTTCGCAAACTTTTAGCCTAATTCTCAAGCGGAGCTCCATGCTCACAGATATGCCAGTCATAACATGACATGCTTTCTCAGAATTTGTTCCAGATTTACTGGGGCTGTGGCCGGCTTTAAGGCTAGGAAAGATCTTTTATCAGTCACGTACAGCACAACCTACAACCCGCAAGAAAATGAACTCTTCAATTGAAAACACAGCCCAGCTCCTTTGTGAACTGCCTGCCGGTGTCAAAGCTTAAGACACAAAGCACAACACATACAGACTTCTTCATTTCAGAGAACTGTAGAAATACACATTAAAAAACCCGTTGTACAAGAACAAACCTAAAAGTGCCGCGCTGCAGCTGAGTCATAGAAACCAGGACCGGAGGGGAGGTGACACGGTCATCAAGTCCATCCTCCTACACTGACACACGATCATCTGTACCTAAACCATTCCTCAGAGACGCCTGCCTAGCCCATTTTTTTAAAAAAAAAATAAAAATAAAAATTAAATCAATAACCTCCCGCCCCACGATCGTGGCAATCTCAAAACTTCCTCGGCTAGGCCATCTCCTGCAGTATCTAACTCTCCTCATCATCGGGAAGAGTTTCTCCTCAACTTTCCCTGCTGCACTTTAAACTTATTACTTCTTTCCTGCACACCCAATGCAGGTGAGTTCATCACTAATTTCTTCGTCACAACCTTTCACATATTGAAGGCATTTTTTCTCTTTAAACGAAGCGAGCTCATTTATTCCATACCTGTATTTACCAGATCACAGATCCCACTTACCGCTGTCCTCTGGAATGGGTTTTTAAATCGGTCGCCATCCTTCTGAAGATGCGGTAGCAGCCCTGGCCACCGCACTCCGGCCGAGGCCCTCGCAGCGCCGACTAAGGAGCGACAGACCCATTTACAGAGCTCGCTTGGAGGCTGCTGCTTCTCTTTGTCTACAGAGTAACTTGACTCTTAGTTTTTGTAGTCTTCTATACCTCCCAGAACTACTGGGCAGAACTACAACATAGTAAAAAAAAAAACCCAAAAACCAGGCAGGTTTGAGAAGGACTGGCTGAAATACAGCACTTTGCTCTTGTCTTGATCAAAGTTTTTCTTCCAAGGCCATTTGAGCCCATTTGAGCTCTCCTCCTGTCTTGTCCTCCTTCCCTCCCCCTTAACCCACCAAGCACTCTCAACCCTATCAGAGCCTGATATGGACTATAATTTAATAAGCATCAATCCTTATTCCATCCTTCAAGTCCTTAATGAAAATATTGAATAACATCAGACCTAGGACAGACTCCTGCCTCATCCAGTTTGATGCCTCTTGCCGGTTTGTCAGGGAGGCAGCCCAGCGCAGGGCAGGGTGACGGCTGAACCGCAGGGCTATGTGCTGGCTAACAGAGGTGACACTGCGAAAGGCAAATCCAGCGTCACGCTGACCACACAAGTGCTTTATGCAGCTCTTCTCAGCACCACTTCCACAACGGGCAAAATGGGGAGCCCCTTAGAATCAAAAACTTGGGAAAGAGGTATTTATCTTCAAAGCAGTCAATCACACCATGCTAAAATATAATATACCAAGGAAGATTATTAATTAAGTCTACAAATACCCAGATGAGATTTCAATTCTAAATATTAAATATTTCAAATTTCTGCTAATTACATGGAAGCTAATAAAAACACCAGCGATGAAACACGACTGCAGCTCCCATGTCCAAGGTAGAGAGATCGACGTTATCCAACTTCAAGAAAAGATCCAACCATTGAAACATGTTCTAATTCTTACAAAAATTGCCGCACGTGAGTATCTCGCATACGTTTTCCATTTCAAGTGCGTTCCCACTGTTGCTACTTAATCCTCCTGCTAAAATGCCTTACTTGATGTCTATGAGCTTATTCTTCAGTATTTGACCTTAAAGACCAAATCATATGTAGGTAGCAAAAAAATCAAGCCAGTCGCTAAATAACTGAAGGCAAACAAAACAGAAACCCTGCATAAATCCCAGGAACTCACGTTTTCAGATCTCAAATAAGAAAAAAAAAAAAAACAAACCTCTAGCCATCCTGACTCACTGGGACTTAACACAAAGGCTAACAGCCGTGTTTGCCTCAACGTCACTGTATTTTAGGCATGAATTTAATCACTTCTCAAAGATGTCCTGGCCACAGTCCGTATCTATTAACCTGATAGTTTTACCTTGACTGCTTCAGTATCCTGCTGTCGATGGGGCAGGATACGCCAAAATACCTGGAGTGCAAGTTCACATCATATGGTTTGTCTTTCTGCTTCAAGCCATCCTTCTTTACCAACAGATATCTGCTATCGCATGGATAAGCATCAGATGCTTTCACATCAAGCAGACGTGGAAGCACTCAGATGCACGTAATGAAGTCACTTCTGCTAAAAAGTGTTTTAAAAATAAACGTAAGTGCATTCAGTCCTCCCTGTCCCCCAATATTGTTTTGATGTATATTTTTCATTTGGATGGAGCAAGGAAAATAAGATCAGTAGTGACCTACGAGGGAAATGAAATGCTGGATGCAAGGGACAAACGGAGCGTAAGGGACATGTTGGGTTTGTTTTTCTCTGCTTCTTTGCTGCTACTGCTGGAAGACAGCAATAACAACTCCTACTTTATTGGCTGAAGATCTGAGTGAATTCCTACTGTGAACACGCAGTTGGTCCATTAGAAGGCAGAAAAGGGCTTTCTTAGTAAAATACAGCAACCCCCCATCTCTATCACATACATTTGACATCTTAAGAAAGCGCTTTGTACATCTCACAAAGAAGATAACAGAGGCAATGCACTGCATATGGCTGCAGCTGGCCGGTTTTGAAGGAACACCAAATTAAACAATGACATAACCCGCAGAAACGGAGAAAGCCCAAGCTGAATCTGCTGGAACAACAAACCGCTTACACACAGGATCTCTTCTTGGAGTGCTCTCTTTCGTACTTTTGACTTGCTTTAGCTTATTTTCTGTGTCAAAATAGTTTTTTTTATTTTCGGCAGCTTCCCTTTTGCTGTTATACAACAGGAGCCGGCACGCTACGTGGGTTTAAGAAGACAGCAAAAGCTTTGCAGATAAACAAGGGCTGACCACGCAGGCTGCCACAGGCAGCGGCCACCCCTCCGTCTTTTTGTCAAGTACACTTAAAAACAGCACAGCTGATTCATACAAAAGTAGCTAACCAAGAATAACTATTCAAAATCCTGTTGATTTTTATTAGCATAATTTCAGTACTATAGGCTGCAATTTCAAAGTGCTCTTCTAAGCTGTGTTGGCATAGGCAAAAACCTCCTGTTTGAGCAGGCAAGCAAGCATCCATGTGTGCGAGACAGGTGGGGATACGCTACACGGTAATGCCTCCTCATTCTGGCAAACCCTCATATGTGTGGCAGCTATTAATATGGTTGAATCTTGGTGGCTAAAAACCTTGAGCCTCTCCAGCTTGATCTAAAGCACTACCCTTATCAGCTTCGAGACCCAGCAGGCTCACCTTTTGGCCCAGGAGGGACATACAGCGTGGCTCCACGAGTTGCACGCTGAATTTGCACCAGAAAGAACAGCAGCTCAACGCCACCAGTCAGACCATACAGACTTTGCAAATAAGGTTTTTCTTCTCTAGTCTTGTCCCTTCTCTATGAGCATTTGATATCACTACCCCGTAGCCCACTCCAGTCCACCAAGTGTGACACTATGAGACTGAAGTAAATGGTTAAAAAAAAAAAAAAAGATACACTATCAACCCTTTCCAATTAAGGAATTATTTTAATCAATCATTGTCCCTTCCTGCACCTTGCTTAAGGCACAGGAAAGGTGCGCAAGGACTGCTGAGAGAACTGTTATAATGCAAGTGAAATTATTTGTGTTTCCTTGTTTTGAAAAAGCATTACTTCTCTTCTTTCTTGACCTTCTTCCTTTTCTCTGTTGTTTCTGATTTGGTTGGATTTATAGGAGCTACATACATTTGATACATCTTTGCAAAATGTTTTTCTACCTATTCTTTCAGGAGTTTGTAAGCAGTCTGCCTGCTGTTGTCATTAATGCCTTTCATTTCTAACAACAAGAAATTTTTTTGATTCGACAAGGAGACTGAAAGGCCCTCCTAAAATATTCCTGGAGCTCCTGACTCCCACTTCCCAGGTGAAAATCTGATGTTTCACTCCTGCTACAAACTTTGCCAACAAATGCTAATCTTCTCCTAGATACAATGAAGTTCTTCAAACCTCTCATGATTTTCTATGATGGTTGGGACGCGTGGCGTTGCCTTAATTCCCTTCATTTATTTGTGTACTGTTCTGTGCTTTCTCCCTCTCAGTTCTCCTCCTTCCCTGGCGCTTTAGCCCACGACCGCCTGTCTGTCCGGCCTGCGTTAGTATCCAAGAGCCATGGTACGATCTGGCACGGCAGCCCCCGGCAGCCCTCCAAGTCTGATGAAGCGAGTGGTCATTCAAAAGGAGAAGTAACTTCTGCAAAGGTCACCGCCTTCCTGTTCTTATGACCCCGAGCTGCCACAAGTGGCATGGCCATAAAAGCCCTACAGGTTTCTCCAGCCCAAGCAGGAGGAGGAGGGGACGGCCAACTGCGCGGCCAAGATACCCACGCTTCTTAACACGTGGAAGGCCTCAATAGGGACTCAAAAGGATGTCTGATGCCAGCTGTGAAATGACATTACCTGGCATTTACAGAGGCAAGATCTCCTCTTGGAAAGAAAGGGTTCCCTTCAACCATGGCAACTGACTCTCAGCTGCTGGGCAAGCGAGAGCCTAAGCACCACAAATACAAACAGTGAAAGGAGTCTCACGACTTCTCCTTACGCTGATGAAAAGCCCAAGTTTGACAGCACCAAAAATTACTGTCTTCTCTTCCCAAGCAGGTCACAGACGGCTCCGTTGCATCCCACCACCAGCTTGAGAAGCAGCAGACGGCACGGGCACATCTCTGTCACTCTCTGGTCTCCCTGCTGAGACAGACAACAGGTCCACCTGGGGCAGAAGTGATCCCCACACCCTCTAAAAATTGAGGTGGAAAGCACAATACCTATCAAACACAGGCTTTGACAAGTCTCCAGTATCAGCAGTCAAGGGTTTTAAATCTTGTGACTGCTGCCCCATGCCAGTCAGGAAATATTTTTCTCTGAAACACTACCTCCAATGCAGGGGGACAACAACATCAGTATTGATCCCAAAATAAAACTTACTTTTTCTTGACCTTCAGAAATATGACCATGTGAAAAATGGCCAATAAAAGCCTTTGATAATCTGCCCATTAAACACAATAATAGCATTTTCCTGATCAAACAAAAAACCTAGCAAAATAACCTGCAAAACTGCCTATTTGCACAGGAAAACAATCAGACAGCACAGCCGAAACAGACTCCATAGGACCTCGAAGTTTGGTCGGGATTAAACGGAGCTCCTCAGCCAAAATTAACAACCTCCTTGGCACTGAACCTTGTAAAGCCACTGCGTTTGCTACGACGATATGAAGGCAGCAGAGCACTGCCCCAGTGCAAAGGCATACGGCTGCCCATTATAGTCTAAACTACTTTAAGAAAACAACCATGAGCCAAATTTTGCCCTCAGTCACAACTCCTCAGCGCTGCTTGAATCAAAGGAGAAATTAATGGAGAAATGTCGTCTTTAGATTTCACCACAGGTAATGAAAAGTGTTTTGGGATGCTAGGTTTTAGCAACAACCACTATTCACTCTCAAGAAGAGAGTCAGAGGGAGCTATTCAGCCTTTACGAGAAGGCAAGCAGGGAAAACCTTCCCTAAAGCAGGGCAAACACAGAAAACGTGTCATCTTTTCACTGTTGCTGATTTCGTCTTAACATTTACATTAAAGCAAAAATTTTATTTCTAGGCACTACTTATACTATCTGCTTGTTTTTTAAAGAGGTTGGATTCCACACACAAAGTCTGTTTTTAAGGAGGGCGGGGGGGAAATCACTCCAAATTATAACATGTGAAATACAAAGGTTTTTCATGGAGCCTGCACTGGGATTTTTCACTGTCAACCTAGTGAATGGCTGCAGAGTCACAATATTTTTTGAATGAACCCCAGCCTAGCTTTTTCTGTTACTGATGTAAATTATTGACTTCTTTTTCCAGATGAAAACTATGAGATAATCAGATTGCAATGAGTGGTGGTGGAGATGGCAGTACTCCAGGAAAGAACACTTTTCTTTCCGCTCAGCCCAGGCACTACAGCTCAGAGATGGGGAGACGAAGAGCTCCCACTCCCCTCTTTAAATCCACCCGAACACCTATAGATTGACAGCAGAACAGAAATGTTACCTTCCTCATGACAGATGACAATCAACTTACTTGTCTAATCCCAGCCTAAATTGTTTTGCAGTCAAGTCTGAACGATGAACTACCATTACATGAGCGAGAATTATATTAAATAGAACATTTCATAAAGATCAGGTGCTAAATTCCTACAATGCAAAAGGTAAAAGAGGCTGACGTGATGTTATCAGTGCCCTCCCACGCCTGGGATGTGAAGAGTGCACTCAAGAACATTTAAAAAACCTGATCTATAATGTCTGTACCAATTAACTACTAGCGAGCTGGAAGAACCTCTGTGCAAGCAGCAGTCCTGTATGGGACGAGGGCAAAATACAACCTTGGATACTTGCACAACCAGTTTCACCACTGAGAATCTTTCCAAATATTTAAAATATTTCACGGAAATATCCACCTGATTACAGCTTGCTGGGAAAGCTTCAACAAAGCTACAGGAATTTCAACTTGATCTGGATTTCATTGCAGAGATGAAATTCAGGCAAAAGTCACATGAATCACGGTAAATCAAAGCAGATGCTTCTAAGCACAGCTCCTTACAGAAAAAAAAATAAACAAAAAACCAAACTCAAACTTCAGGATAAAATCTTTTATAACAAACCTTGGAGAAAACTGAAATGGCTGCTCCATTTTAGAACAGTGTCTATCCCTTCTGTTAATTGCAGTACTTGAAGCATCACCCTGCATTTCTAAAAATAAAGTTTTTTTTTTTTAAGGGGGGAAAAAACAATACACTGAAGGGCCACAGAAACTTTTGAAATCAAATTCCACCCTTCCTCAGAAGAGGAAACCTAACCAATGGGTTTTGTAGCCCAGCCTAAGAGTTAGGTAAACAAATCCCATTGACTTCAGCGGGACATGAAATTTCATTTCACCGCCTTTGCAAATCCAGATGAATATACAGACGGACATTGTTCAGAACATCTGGGTATACAAATAAGGGTTGTTCATGAAATTATTAGACTTAAAGGTGTTTTATTTTTTATACTCCGGAGGGAGGAAATGTTCTGCCTCTTCCCTATAAATACCCTCTCCCTTCTGGCTTAATGTCCCAGATATTTCCAAATAAGGGAAACACGCTTCCCTTCCTTTGTCGGTGGTCCACGTTATCTCCTCTTAACTGGTGAGAATACACTGTTTATCTTGCTCTGAAGCTCTGAGACCTCTGTGTAACTCTTCTCCCCAGCACGGGGGTTTAACCACTGAGCATTTCAGTAGGATGAAAATGTACTTGATATGGTTTTTCCCGTTGGTTGGATAGCTATAAATTACGTAAACGCCTAGGCAAAAGTCTCAGATTTCAGTCTTCTGGATTTGACTGTCAGTTGCAGCAGAAGCTGCAAATTCTTGAGATAATATGAAGATCCTCGGGGGGAAGAGGTTGTGCCTTACGTCATTCAGCACCGACTTCCCGATAAACCATGGAGCAGAGAGCTTATCCAGCTCCCCCTGCCGAGGAGATCCTGCTGGCAGTACGAGGCAAGGGAGGGATGAAAGCGGATGAGAAGAAGAATATGAGAGTCTACAGGGGTTGATCAGGATTGTGGAAAAACAGCCTTGGGGAAAAACTCCTGCCACCATCAAAAGGTTTTTTAAGTCACCAATAAGGTCAAATGAGAGCCCTGGAGCCAGATGTCCCCACGCTTTACCGCATATGCCCTACACTTTCCTAGGCAGACTTGGAGCTGTGTTTTTAACAGGCTTAGATTAGGGAGATTCCACTGAGGTTTATTTTTGTCTGAGCTTCCGTGATGAGACTGAAAACTGGAACCAGAATTGTGGTCACCCATTCTGCCCCACTGGTGCCTCAGAGCTGGGGGTGCCCCGGAGGCCAGCTCTCAGAGCAGCTTCTAACCATGCCAGATGACACGTATCCACAGCTACCCTGATGCTTTGTTTGCACTTCCAGTTAGAAAAAATCTGGGTGAAACCAAGTTTGACACGTTTGTGTTCGCCTTTAAAATTAGCCAAGATTCAAGATGGGAGAATACTGTGCCATTAATTTAAGAGGTGATGCTCCCATTTAGTTGATGAAGATAATCTCTTATCAACAACTTCTGGTGCCTATGTAGCTGGTTCTTTAGTCTTTCAAGATAAGCACATAAAAATAGAGCGTGAATATCTCCCCTTTCCCTGCCCCAGCCCCCGCGGTTTGCAGGACTCCGTGCTAACGAAGCACAAACATCCTTCTGCCGGAACGAAGCAGCGTGCTGTGAAAGAAGGTAGGACCGCCATGGCATTCAGGCTTCTCGTACACTGTGGGTTTGTTCCTGCAGCATGGGTACAGCAGGAAAATACCGCCATGCTCCCAGCATTTCACATGCAGACAAACTTTCACAGGCTTCTAAATTCCTGGAAATTATTTTGCACACAGTGGACTTCTAGGAAAGAGCTGGTCAGGATGCACTAGAAGGCATTACCCATGGGCAGCTCAAAGCAAAACACTGCTGGGTTCGGAGCTAGGCAAAGCAACGGCTGAGGAAGGGAGCACGCTAGCACTGGGGATGGATTTGCTTCTCGGTGTCACCGCTCTACTCGTGATACTTAGCTTTTACCTTTCTCCATCAAAGGCCCATGATGCAAGTCACGTTTCAAGACAGCAGAGGAAAGGGAGATTTGTTTCTCTCCCTGAACACAGTGTGTGTCTTGGTGACGCTGGATATATCACCTTAGCAATTCTTTTTGCTGAAGACATACGTTAAGCCTGATAAATTCTTGCATGCATACAGACTGACACGAACTTGGGAACGTACTTTGCTTGAACTCTGCATAATGTCAATATGTTTCTAATATTTTCATCAGTCTATGTAGAGCTCGCTTAAGGGGCTACTTTATGTGACTATTAGGTAGAATACTCTTTGGTAAAGAATCTGCGTGGCCCAGCTAATGGAGTTGACTCTGGTACACAAAGGTGTATTCTCAGCATGTTAACATCAGAAGCATCTGAAACTTTTAACCATTGTTTTCTGCCTGGATGAACAGTTTCACAGCCTATTATTTTAGAGAAAATACAGAAGATAAGGAATGTTTAAGAAGTAGGCATATTTCCAAATAGAAACAAATAAAACCACAAGCTTGGTCATGATGTGAGAGAGAAGGCAGAGGCACAAGAACATCACACTGGAAATTCCCTGGTGTCACCCATCAACTGTGGTTTCTCAAGTTCAGACTAGTGCTCTAATTAACACATCCTATTTCCTCTCACTTATTAAAACTTCAAGAAAAACAGCATGCACACAACACACAATATATATTTCTAATTAGATGTAAGTCTAAACAACTCAGCCAAGTACTATTATTTGCTGAAACTATTAAAAAAATGCAGTAGGAACAGTAATACTGTTCAGATTTCATATGTGATGCTGATCTAGACTCACAAGATTCAACACATCTCTGTTTCCAGTAAATATTATGTTTCACATTTCATTACTGGATATAATACTAAAATTCACGTATCGTGACAGATGTATTTTAGTCTTCAGAGTGTTTTTTTCCATGTTACTAATAAAATCACTGTGTCAGTTTTGACGGGTTGTCTTCAGGAGACAATCTTGTTAAATATCCTTATTTTATGAAAGCAAATACATTTAGAGAAAGCAGAGAAGCTGCACTTATGTGTGGATATTTCGTACGTCAGCAGAAGAACCATTTATTACAAATTTTGTCTGCAGAACATTTCTACATTGGTATAACAAAGGTTATGTATACAAAGGTATAACAAAGATTAGTATGTACCGAATCACCAGTTCCTAGCTAAAAGAACACATAAGTTACATATATTGCCATAGTGCTTTTCGGCCTCTCCGCTTACACGGACCAAAAGTGATGAAACTACTCTTTTAAGCCTTTAAATCCATAGGATATACAGGTACAGATACATATACAGCCCAATAAGCTTGCAAAACAGATTCAGGACCAAAATAGAAAATCATTGACAGGATCTAGAATGAGTAAGTGGAGGAACTTCGCCTGGTTCCTGTCTGCAGTGAATCACAGCTCCCTCAATTTCCCTTTAATTCACAGGCTCTGGATTAAAAAAACTTGATACAATTAAAAAAACAAAAATGGGAAAGAACCCTTTTTCCTAAGTATATTTAAATGTTATGAAGAAGAGAGGGAGAACAGGATAGGGTTGTATCAAGAAAGCGTCAGCTCTATTTATTCTGTGTGTTGTCACCCACTCTGCCTCACGTACTAAGGGCTTGCCGAGCGCATCCCACACAGCTCAGGGACATGGCTGGCACCCGTTCTTGCTCGCACCAGCCCAGGCTGGCCGTACCAGTCAAATTTACTACCTCATCTCAGAACTTCTGGTTTGCTGAGTTCAGTACTTTTAAAATGTTTTCAAATTAAAACCACCATAGTTAGAAAGTTCTCTTGCTAAGCCCATTTTCCATGTGTCCCTCACACACTCACCTCAAAGAAATGAGCACACAGAGCTAGCCATATCTCGAGGAATGCCCATCAGCAACGCAGGCAGGAATACGAGGCATCTGAGGCAATGGTTTTCACCTTTGGGAGCACCTGAAGGGTGCTTCAGTGCACAAAATCATATTTACAAAACCTCAACGATAGGAAAGCAACATCTTTGAGTTTTTAAACTGTTTCTAAGACATATGACATATACCATATGACAATGGTACTACAAAACTTTATGATCTATGTATAGTCTACAACAACTTGAACTATTAAATAATTCCTATCTTTTTTCTCTCTTCTCCATACGTAACACGTGCCAGCTCCATGTGCAAGAAACCAGCTGCTCAGAGAAGTAAAGTGGACAGCAAGTCAGCATTGCTCACTTCGGGCAGCTGAAAAGCACATCTGCTTTTCAAAAAAAAGAGTTAGACAAGTTCACAGACAACAGCTCGACAAGCGGGTTCCCAAAGGACTAGGCAGGACTAAACCCTCTACCATGCCCAGCAGGTCTGGGTGCTGGCGGAGGAGCAGGGACCGGTGCGCAGGACGGGGCCGAGCTTGCAGGCTCTCCCCCAGCAGCATCTCCACCGTGCCTGCTGAAGACAGACCACCAGGCTAGACGGGCCTCTGCTCTGACCCAGCAGGGCCAAATCATCTCAAATCACCACAAAAAATATTCTTTACAGAACGCTTATATAAAGGCGCACGCGACCCCCCCGGAGCTGCCCGGGCAAAGCCTGTTTATTCTGGCACCAAGTTCCCAGCACCCACCCAGCTCCTGGACAGGATGCACATAACAATCCATCTCCCGCTTTCCACTTTTACCCATTTGAAGTGTTTTAGTTTTGGCTATCTTAGGTTCTTCAAACTTCAACGAGGATTTTAAAAAAAAAAAAAAAAAAAAAAAAAAGATTTTATCTGATTCGAAGGAAAAAAAGATGTTTTATTAGCAAATAGGCGAAAGCACTGTAAGAATGCTCCAAACTGCTTATGTTCCCACAGTACTTGCAGCCACACAAAAAACTTCTCAAACGACCAGATCACTACATGACCAAGACGTGAACCACTGAGTGCATGAGAAGGAAGTGACTCAGACTGAAATTCATAAAGGACAGCATGAATGGGACAGGATTTCCGCTTACAGCTCTTTTTACATGGCGAGACTCCTTTAGGAAAAAAAAAAAAACACCAACAAAAAACCCCCCAAAACAACCAACAACCTTGATCTCTCCTCTCCCATTCAGTTTTTAAAACAGCTCTGCAGAAAAGCTACAGAATGGATCTTAAATCAGCATCCCTGCAACATACCTCCAAGTCTTCTGCCTGTACAAGACAGCATCCATCCTACAACAGCAATAATTGCTAACTTTTCAGGCAATTGTAAGCCATCGTTTTCCTTTTTTTGCCTTAAAATGGCATATTTCCAGCATAACCAGAAATCTTTATATACAAGTGCACCTCCCAGCATAAAGGCACAGTGCTGTCAATGGAAAAGGCCAGAGGAGCTGCACTTAAATCCCCAACCTGAAACTGTAATTTCCCTCCTAAAAAGAGGTCCTGATGCTATGCTACAGGGCCAGCCGGGGATAAGGGTGCATGATAGAAGTGCCAAGGTATTTTTAATGTACCATCATGCTGTCCAGAGTACAGTGGAACACACGCTGGATCCGCAGCTGAAGAGGTGACTGAACCAAAAGGACTCCAGAGTCATTTACTTGCCTTGGTTTAGTACCATTGAGGATGCTATCACCCCACTTCTTCCACCAGTGCTGTATCAGCTTTTTGGAAACGCCCTGATTCTTTTAATATCGGAAAGAGGCAGTAAGTTATCGACACATGGCAGAATCTTCCTTGAGCGCTTACTCAAATATCATGGGCACAATACATGCAATGAGCGTATATTTTGATGGAAAAGTACATTGTTAACTTAAATATCTCGTGTCCTGTGATTTATGTCATACCTTTTCAGGGAAAAAAGTACAGTTGTCCTTGCATCGTACACTGAACATTTTCTCCAATATTATTCCTACAGTACTCTGCAATAACCTCAGCGCAGACATAGCACAGATTGCTTGGAGGTGCTCAGTAAGGAGCAACACATCCCTCAAAGAAACTACTACCGAGAAACACGGAGCAGGACAAGCGTTTACTTAAACGCAGCGGTAGCAGATCCAAGAACAGGAATGTCTGTCTTCCAACTTCCCCGTCACAAATGCCACCGTGCAGATCACATTCCTCTACTGATTAGAACAGGCACTCAAATTGCCTTTCAAAGCATCGGCTTAGGAGCGGCCGGGACTGCCGGCACGCACCCGGCGCCGGGCAAGATGCCGTCTGCCAGCGGTGAGCTCCTACCCACGCTCCAGCGCCGAGGCAGCTTCCAGGGCTTTGCTTCCGAAAAGCCCTAAGGAAAGCAATCGCTATGCCATGCTGTAGTACTACGTACCGACGCATGCTGTCTTCTGCAGCAACCAGGATTTAGGATGTGCAAATCTGCTCCAGCTGCGTACTGGGCTCCCAAAGCCCTGCTCCCTGGCAGGCAGCACGACTGTTTCGGTGACAGCAGCTTGCCAGGAGCTGGCTCCCTGGATTGCTCCGACATCCAAACACCCGAAATACACAGGCCAGCTACCATTGCACACCCCCCCCCCCAGCCAGATATGAAATGAAATGCTAAAAAACACACCGCAATCTCAATTAAGAAATTCATGCAAACCAACCCATCACCTCCACCTCTCCCTCACCTTACTCTAAGTTTTACTCTAAATTCGTACATTCCTACTTGCCTCTGAAGAGTTTTTTGGCTAAGTTGTTTTCTAAATAAAGACTCTTATTCTCTACATATTTTTATATATATATATATATACACACACACGCATACACACACATATTTTTTATATATATATATAAAATAGTTTTTCCAGGCTATTCTGCCATTTTGGAAGCAGCCACACAGCACCATCAAAATTTTTAACTATCAGCAGGCTTGAATCGATACACATCCACACAAAGTACAAGTTGAAACAGCTTTGCCGCTCGTTGCTCCTGACACATTCTTTTTCTTGGCTATTCTAAACACACTGCCATTTTAGCAGCATGAATCAAAATTCTCAGCTGTTCCCAGATTGCTTTTTACTCTCACCCCAATTACCCATATGGCCGTGTTTGTCAGGTATGGCCGTCTCAGTCAGGTATCAATCAATAAATCCCTAAATAATTCAAGAAGAAAGAGAGAAGGTAAATATAAAGCAGCAGCTATGATGAGAAGTTTATAAATATCGAGTGGAAGCTTATTTTAGGGCTTTGTTTGGTGCGCTGGATTTATTGGGAGGGTGGGACAACTGATGCTTGCATGGTCTCCTGTTACAGACTTTTTCATGGTTTGGGGGAAGACTCCATCATTTGCTGATCCCAGTTTTAAGGCGCTCTCTGGCTGCCAGACTGGATGTGCCGTAGCCCTGACTTCACTGGTTTTCTTGGCATTTTAAGAGTGCTCACGCTCTTCTGCTGGAGCACAGACTACTCCAAGAGAAAAAATTAGACAAACACGAGGGTTGCAGGAAACGCTTGAACTACTTATTTTTAAATTAAATCTAGATTATTTTAAAAGTGATCATCCAGGCTGACTCAGTACCCACTGAAGCTATATTGCAGTTTAGCTGTTAAGACCATACTTTATTCCAGGTCTTTCACGCAGGTGCTTCCACATACCTCATGTATTCCACCACAGACTAGAGTAAAAAAAAATTAGATAAACATAAATAAGAACATTAAAGGTTGTATAAACTGATTGACAAGAAATAATTGGGAAGTCTAATGGAGTGATTCATTTTCTTGGATTAAAGCGTTCCCAAATACAGCTCCTTGCTAGTTCTAAAGAGGCCAAAGCACAGCTGCAAATCCTCATTCCTTACCGTGCCAGCAGCACTTTTTTCCCCTTTGGCTATCGATTAAGTTACTTTTCGTGAGTATTTATTTCAGTTACATCTCACACGTAAAAGTAGACAGCCAAATAAATATACACAACATACAAATAATGGAAAACCTATGTTGTATGCATAAATTCACACAAGATATTTCAAAGTGTGCTACATTATAAGTATCCTAGACGTGCCAGCAACAAGCTTGATTACTACCTAAAAGTTTGTTCAGCCAGTTGCAGTTGTAGCTGTCAGCAAAGAGACAGGCAGAGAAGACAAAGGCTGAAAGGTATAACAGATTGCAAAAAGTCATTGAGTTAAATTTAGGTGGAACTGGCTATGTGCCGACTGGCTTGTGATGAGATTTGATTAGATGAATGACCTAACGTTTTATTGTAAAGTTTCAATTTTTTAAATAATAAGCCTCTGAAAATGTTGAAGAACTTTATTTCAAAAGTAGCCAGATTTATTTGACCACTAATTCCAATGGCTAAGATTAAGTAATTTCTTCTCAAATTTCTTCTGTTTCAACTAATTGTGCTTCCATTGAACTTTCACAAAAACAAGCTTGTTTTTTCAGCAATCGTCTCTAAACTTTCTAATAAGTTTACTACATTTACCTAGGAGATGCAAAGTAGTGATACCTAGTAGTCAGGTTTTGGTTATAGCTCAATTGTCCGTAAGGATTTTTGTGAAGTGCCAAGATGCCTGAATGAAAAGCAAAATAAAACCAAGAACTTGCCCATAAAATGCATTTCTGTTTCCTACAGATAAAAAGAGAATGACGCTGCATCTACCAGGGAGCAGTCATGAAAGATGGGGAGGCAACCAGCTCATCTTACAAAACAAATATAGTATAGCAAGCTCAACATTTATATTTAAGTTCACACTGTATTAACACTGTCTTTATGTGTGGGTGGTAGTGTTTTTTGGCATAGTTACTAGATCCATATACAGGCAGTCATAAGCCGGAAAGGTGCAATAAAAAGGAATTAAAAATAAATAAAACTGTCTTTACCATGTGGGTCTTGTTCATTTGACTTTGGGCTGCTTCTCGCTCTGCGCTCCGGTTTCTTTACTGCTGGAGCCCCTCCGCCACCGCCGCCGCCTCCTCCGCTGCTCGCTCCATTGTGGCTCTTTGCATAACCATTATATACAGTTGTGCAGCTGCCTATATGGCTTTTGTAGATGGATGAAGGAGGACTATTCAGACGGTTTTGGCGATCAATCTGTCTGTCTTTGAGCTTTTTGTGCTGCGGTTTGCTGTACTGATCTTCCCTGGTAATATAGCTGGACATCCCATAGAGTGGTATGATTTCTGAAACGGAAGAATTCACCCGTGTTAACACAGAACAACAAAATCACCAAATTTTTTCAGAAAACCAAATTCCTGACCATCGCTAAATGAAACAATGCCAGATTTTCCTAGAAATGGGTTTTACAACAAACGAAGGGGATTTTCCTTAAAAAAAGCTTTTCTACAGGACTGATCAATTCTTTGTATTACATTAAGCGGGCTCGTTTGCTGTTTGAGATTTTATAACTCTTTGGATGAGCACATATAAACAAGTAAAATACAGCAATTAGGGCAACAGGTTTTCCCCTCCTTTTCAGTCTTTGTGTTTCAGGGACACAGATTTCAAAGAAAAATCCAGGAAGACTGATATTTAGGAAAAAGCCTTCATAAGTTCACAGCAATTTAGCAGTTTCTTCCCCCGGGCCTGACTGGACAGAATAAGCCGAGATGCCCTGGTTTGAAGCTGCCATCACTGATTACATACAATTTAATTTCCCAGTATAAATAGACTTTACAATCGTGACAACTGTGCCTGTCTCAGGAGAGAAGCGTGGCATGAAGTGGAAGCTTTGGGTAAGCAAAAATGACTAGAAAAAGCTGGAGAAATATCATAAATATCATATGTACACTTGAGATACACATCAATAAATACAATCCCCCCCTTCCCGCCTCCAAGAATGACCACCTCTAACCTAAGGCAGGTCAGCTTGCAGGAATCAGAGTATTTTCTGCTTTTCTCTGTGGTTCAGTCCTCCTTTTCGTGCCCCTCTTTGAGTCTGAAGCTTGAACAAATTCATGCCCCAAACAACAGTTTTGCCTTAGTTAGCAAAACAATTGATACTCAATATTCTTCATATTTTTTCTACATCCATTCAGAAGTTATCATACAAACTTCTGAAGCAAACAAGCATCCTATCCAGCCGTGAGAAGCCTTGTTTTTCAGTTGAGATTGCCGTGTATACTGTATTACAATTTTCCAAGTTGTTTCAATTAGTCAGATTTTCTTTCTTTGCTATTTCAGTGCATCTTGGCCTTCATCTTTCCTTATCTAGCTACACGATCATATTTATATTCTCGCAGCAACTGCCTCAAAACAGCATGTTACAAATAAATGCTATTTTTTATAAGTCATTGTACAGCAAATAGGAAACGGTGGATTAATGTTCATTGGTACAATATTCACCACTTCAATTATTTTGGTGTTACAAGTATAGGTCATTCCAGTAAAGCAACCAAGGATTTTTTTTTTCTTTTTTTTTTTTTTTTTTTTTAAATTTTTAATTTCAAGTTGAATCGGCTTCTTGGTATACTCCAGGCTACCGAAGTATTCAACATCTACTTAACTAGCAGCCCTGTGTTCACTTCGCACACTACCATGTTTGCACACAAGGCTTTGCCAAGCAATCTGACAAACTGTCCCGTTCCCTTTTCAGGAGAGAAGTCCCTTCCCTGTGTATCTGGCTGGCCTCACCGTCCTGCTGGTTTCTTGAGCTTCCCATTTCCTCATCCCCCAGTATAATGAAGTTAAATGTCAGCTGGAAGGGTCCATTCCTCACTAGAAAGTGAGGTCTGTTGGTCAACAGGAACTTCAAGAGAACATCCATAGATACCTCCCTCGCCTTCTGCCCCTTCCTTCCCACTCCAGCAGAACCTCACTTCTGGTGATATGGCTTAAACGCATTCTTTAGAAAGGGTCTTAACTCCAGGTAGTTCAGCGGTAATGTAAAACCATGAATCCCGAACTGATTTCCATGGCAAACATCTCAAGTAGCTTTGCCGATTACTTTTTTGGTTAACGCCCTCTTTCAGATTACACAAAGACTTATCTCCAGGGTGGCACAGACACAGTGCATAATTCAGACAGAAATATGCCCCTTTCACTCCTTTTCTCGCAATTATTTACTCATGGCCTGATTAGGGTTGCCATGCTACCCTGTGGTATCGGACAATGCTTTTCAGTGACTTACTGCACAGTCTCAACCAGAATAACAAACAGAAAATGCCTATTATTTCTTGGAAAACCATGGCCGGGGGGCAGAAGGCACATTACAGCCAAGAGGAAGCGGTATTCAGCTTTTCCCACTGGAAATGACTGCGGCGAGCCATGCTCGGATCCAGCCCTCTGTATCCATCCTCATTCCCAAGCCACGACTGACACATTTTGTCTCTTGGTTTTCTGTACAATGCTGCACCGTGATGCAGCAAGAGCAATCGGCATGACTCATGTCCCTGGTTTGGAGCATGGGATGAGACATTTTTTCCCCACTGTATTCATAAATTAAGTTAAAATTGGTTTTGTTTCTGCAACCTAGTGTTGCAACACAGGATTGTCCTGCATTGCTGCACTCTGGATGGCTACACCTCCCGGTGCTCTCCTGCTCCGGACGTTAAAGAAGGAGGCTCCTTCCACGTGGGCAAAGCCACTCCAATTAATTTCCACTCTCGCTTTCACTAGTCCTTAAAACTTGCCGAACACAGGTGTGAAATGCCAGTACCTTCCTTCCAGCTCACCTTGTTCTCCATATATTGTTGGGGGAAGATGATGCTGTGGGAAAAACTGTGGTGGCATGTCCCCAGGTCCAGTGACAGGAGGATAAAAAGCTGTATGAGAGTTGTGAATAAAATGGGGATGGTGCGTCAGGTATGGAGGTAAGTGATGGGTTGGAGAGATGGCCGAAGGATAGCTAGGAGGATAACACTCGGGAGACTGGGGGGTAACCACCACCCTCCGAACGCCGGTGTTGTCTTCTATCACCTGGAAGGGAAGGCAGGGAAAGAAGCACGTTATGCAGCATCTGAACCAAACATATTTTTAAACCAGCACTGTTTATGGTTTGTTCTTCTGTCAGCAAATGATTGGTCCTTAGGTTTATTCATGAACACGTTTCTAAAATTAATATCAGCAGAAGTAATCGTAGTGGTGATGTGGCTTTTCCTGGAGACTCAGATAGCCACACTAATCACCGGGAGACTTAGACTGCTGCTCCTGATAACTATGTGGGTAAGAGACAAAATAAATAACCTGTATTTACGGAGTAAAACAATTGAAAAAGGAGCACAAAGCACCAAAATAAGAGTACTCATTCGAACCAACCTTACATTCTGCTCATAAAATTTTTACCGCTGATTCTGACAGTGCTCCGAGCGAGGACAGAGTTAGTAACGCTGGGAAATTAGCTGGCACTGCTATTGCGGAGTGCACGGAGAGGTGTACCCTGCAGGAACCCCTGGTGCTGACACACCTTTTCACAAGAATTGCTCTGCTCACAACAGGTATCTGTTCAAGACAAATCATAGGGCAGGTTTTTTCCTGCTGCCAGAGCTGGTCTGTGCAAATCAGCTCTGGAACATGCGCAACTTGGCCCAAAATGCCACAGTCAAAGCATGTAAAAACAGATGTAGGAAGGTGGAAATGTGCTTAGGCTGAAAAACGTTTTTCAGCTTATAATTTTTCCAGAGCTATATTTCTGGAGAACAGTCAACCAGCCAAATTTCAGCCCAGACTTAGGCCAAGCTTTTCTTGAAGCTTATTCAAAAAACTTCTGCCATTTCTGGAAGTTAAAAATACAACCACGTAAGAGCAATTACTATCCCTCTGATTCTGTACGTTGATGTGCATAAGGTAGAAAAGCATGAAGGAAGCATAATTTGGTTTCATACAACAAACAGGCTGTTAAAAACCTCATTTTTTCTAAACTGACCGATGATACACAGATGGAATAATCTATGTGATGAATGTGTTGTATGAGATCAGTGAATGTGCGTCAAGGGCCCCTGCCGTAAGACGCTGCCAGTCTCAGCTGATTGCCACCAACGTTAGCTGGAGTCATCTACCCCCCATAGCAGCATCAGCAGAAGAGACTCTGCTACGGATCCCCACGCTCCAGCCACTCTCGTCACATCACAGTGTCTTAGCCTAAACCGCAAAGAAAAATGTGTTTATGCTGATATACCCTGAAGCGAAGCAACGGCATGGGCACGCGGTTGTTTCTGCTGACTCCGCTGTAGTGACAAGCCCTGTCTAAGAGGCGATGCCCACGGCCACGAGTGGCAACGCTCCCCCAAACACGAGTCCATGCCCGAGGCATCAGCTGAGAAAGTTATCGCAGGGTAAAATTTAACCCGTATTAGCTGACCCAGTTCTTTCCCTAGGCTATGTGCCTCCTAAGGTTATGTGAATTTACACCTGTTAGCTACAGGCTGCGACCACAGATACGAACAATTTCTGTGGGTTGGCTGGCCTCCTACAGAAGAAAATTTTCTGTAGAAAGTTAATTCACTCACTTGTAATTGATGTTTTGTGTTAAAAAAAATGCGTTGCTTGCTATGCTGAGTAACCAGAATAGGAATTGTTTAGCTTAACATACTTGATCCTAACCTCTAAATTTACAGCCTCAGCTAGCAATTTGTCATCTGCTAGCTTTACTTTTCAAAGACTTTACGAAGTCCTCAAAAGACGGCTGAACCTCAGAGATTTGGACTACCACATGGGTGCAACTGCTGCATTTTCAGGCCTCCCATTTCTGCTACTGGTTCTACTCAGCCTCCACAGCACCTCTTATCCTGGCAGCTGGTCTGAAACCTGCACTCCAAAACCCGGAGAAGAGGAAAATCCTTTTCCATTTAGCACACATTTGATAAACAGAACTACTTATTTAGGACTGTGTACAGAAATGTTGGACCTTAGACTTGGATCATGCTCTAATTTGAGATAGGAAGTTCCTACATCTTGATGTGAAAAGTTTCCATCACGGCTTTAACTAGGCCAAGCCTCAAAGACAACTTCAGTCTTCCAGGTGGGTATCAGCGCTTATCTGGGGATCTGGACCAGACTACACGTATATTTTGTGCCCCAGTGAAAGGTGACTATGTTGAAGAACAGATTTAGACAGAAAGCTTGTACTCTGTAGCAGCACGCAATGTAAACCCGTATTTAAAATTATTAGGATTTCTCTTCCTGACCTATCTTCTAGAGAGCTGGGAGGAAAGATCAGAGTTCCTTCAATGACCTTTTTGATGAAATTATCCTGCTAGATGAAACTATAAAATACCAGCAGTAGTGAGAGAAAAGCCAGAGATCAGGGGATGAATCAGCCTTCCAAATGACTTTTGTCAAAAAGCTAAGAGATTAATATTAATATATTTTATTTCTTTCCTCCCAGGCCACGAATGCTGACAGCATTCTTGTTACTTCATGTGCACATGTTCCAAATGAACACAGAAACACAGGGGACCTTGCAAAAAAATACTTTATTTCCCTATCCTACAGGGCATTTTCTCCCTAAAGTAGGAATTATAGATTTATATGTAAATTCCTGAAGCTGCACATACAATCTTTAAATATGATATTCTGTCCTTAACAGGTCAAAAAAATCGGTAATCCAATGTATTATATCTTATACGCATTAGGTGGCTATAAAAACAGCACAGGTTAAGACTGTAACTGTATCTTGATTTGTAAAACTTGCAGTGGGTAGGTTATAGTAGTGCCATTCTGGGAGACGACACTCTTGCAATTCACCAGAGGAAATTAGTTTTGATCCATTAAAGTAAATCACATAACTTAGCAGAGAGGTTAAACTTTGCTATTTAAAGAAGAAATCCGCCATTCTTTGTATCTGCTTAAAACCGTTTGTCACGAAGACCGTAAGTTCATCAGGAGACACTGTCTGCTAAAGTGTCTCTACTTCAGTGCCCAGAAGCAATGAAACCCTAATCCCTGTTGAGGTCTCTTGATGCAACTAGAATATTAAAACTAATTGCTATTACTAATTTTAGCAGTTTATATTTACAGAAAATAAGTATCTCGGGTCATTTGGCACCTAGAGCTAAACTTTCATTATTTTGTGTTTTTCAAACAGTTACTAGGTAAATTGTCTTTTGCTGTTATTTTTTGTGCTTGCTGGTGTAACTGGCATGCTGCCTCAATAACAATATTATTATAGCATAGTTCTGTGTGGTTTTTTTCCATATTTTAGGGAGCTTAATTGCTGAGTGAGGAAGATAGATGATCTTTCAGGAGAATCCAGATGAACATTACTCATACACAATAAAATTGCCTCCCTCATCAGCTGCCACATTTTGAGAATACCATTTTAAACGTTGTTTTGCATTAAAGATATTGCTGTAGCAATGAAAACTCTATCTAGAGATAATTCGCATATTCAAAGTACATCACTACTCCATGTTCTCTTATTTTTCTCCACTGAAATTGAATACTAACCCCCAGGAAAAAGACAGTCATCTTAATTTTGCACAGGTAAACTGTACCTATATTTGTGAGTTCCAGTTAAAGGAATACAATCACTCTCATTCTGTAACACACATGTTTACTGAACGGGTATAGCATGGTAATATGGAATTAATTTCCATTTGCTTTCAAAAAAATATTCTTATTTCACTTAAACTTAGCGTGCTAGATTCAGCAAGGACATCTGGAGCATGGCCACTGGGTGGACCACGACCAATACTTCAAGAATTTCATAAACTGATTTGAAACTTCATTCATAAATCAATCTGTACCAGAAAACAGTACAGAATGAGCTCATCCACAAGGAACTTGGATGTCAACATTTTATTTATTCACCTAATTTATTAAGGATGCCAATCCAAGCTCATGCCAGCCCTGGCAAGTTTGCATCGCTATCTTTGCCATCCCTCACGTACAAACACGAGTATTAAATCTGTACCTTGAACCTGGAAAACAGAGAGATGAACATCTATAATGCTGGCAAGAATGCTGGGGTATTTTAAATCTAGAATGATACAGATCTTCAGGACCAATGCTCATGAACTTAAAAGGAAAGCTCCACGTGCGCGCGAGATCTGCACAACCTTCCGTGTGTTCAGAGCGTTGGGGGGGATCACCCTGTGAAAGGATGACTCGATTGATCGCAGTCTACAAAACACACAGAGAAGCTCTGTGAGCAGTAAACCATACAAAAACAAAGAGTCTGTGGCTGAAAGCTTATGCTAGCCAAACATGGTTTTGGAGAACACCTCTCTTAGGGTAGAGGATGTACCCAAGACCAAAATCCTGATTCCCAAGGATGTGATGGATTTTCTACCACTTCAAATGTCATTTAAAGACCTTCCTCTTTCTAGAAGTTTGGCTCTCGTTCTGTCAAATGCTATGTGCTCGATGCAGGAATCCTGAACTGCAGGACCATGGCTTGAGCTGCATAGTTCAGACTACATGACCTCAATATTACCTCCTGACAAAAGGTGTCTTATCAGCTCTATGCATACTTCATGCTCCCACCAGTAAATCAGTCCTTTAGCCTTAAAATATCTGTGGCAGAGACCACATATTAACAACTCTGTAAATAAAATCAAAAGTGGAGTTTCATGCCAAGTTTTCATGTCCTACTACACATGAGTAATTCCTCAAACTCCAGTGGAATTGCTCCAGATTTATTTCAGAGAGAGCAGTCCTCAGCCAACAGCCCTAAGCGAACAAGTTCACGATCGTGCTTTTTGATACTTCCATTGTTCTAGCTCTCCTCATGAGAACACCCCAAATCCTCCTTCCCTCCTCCCAAACACACACTGTGAAAAGCAGAAACAAACAGCACCCCATGAGGATGTCCCCAAATTTAATAGCTTGGCATCCAAACCATGATTTTTAATCTTCAGATTATGCTGACACCAGGGAGCCAGGGTGCCCTGGGAGCCAGGAGGCGGCACTGGGCCACAGACCCCAAGGGCATGTAGCCTCTGGTGGCCATCCCAGGGGAGGGCATGGTCCCAGCAGCAGGGAAGCAACTCCATCCACAGCTCAGAACTGGAATGGGCATTAACAGCTTGTGCCCGGCTCCTGACCAGTCGTAGGAGCTGCTCCCTTCTCCTCCTTCAACATCCAACAGTTGAAACCAAAACTGCTGACTTGGCAAGCATTTAATACAAATTTCTCTACCATGCCACCTTCCACAGCAGCAGTATTGCCCACCAACAGCACAGCAAGGAACTTTTTTCTCTCTTTTATATCTAACTAACCCGTAGCCAACTAAGAACTCTGGACACACGAACTCTGATCTCATAGTTCAGATCTGCCAGAGACGCACAGAGGTTTGCCTGCTGAAAAGCAAATGCACAATAACTGGTGGTATTGAGCCAGTCTTTGAAAGTAAAACCATAGCATGAAAGATCTGAACCGGTGGTGCGTATTTGCCTTCTATTATTTCCCTGGATTTTTTCCCACCCTGGCTAAGCCTAATCATTGGGAACATCTCCTTAACATCAACAAGCCCAGCTTCTAGTCACGACTACTAACACGGTCCTTGAAATCTAGCAACAGCATCTAACTGCTCTTCCGCTGCTTCCAGTGGAGCTGGTCTTGCAGGGCACACAACCTCCTGCCAGTTTTTTGCTGACCATTTTCACAATACCGAAGAGGTAATGAAGCACCATTTTAATCCAGGGTTGCAATCACCAGATAACTAATGTAATATTTAAGGCTAGTACTCACAACATGCTTGCCATAACCAAATGGAAAGAAGATTTCATGCCTTTTTTTAATAGGCACCGTTACTTCTCCGCAGGGGTATCTGCTCCCTGCCTGATTCTTAGATGTACACTTTGGGGTCAAATCAAACAAAAAAAATCAAATACATTTCGATTCATATCTCGGAGTGCATTAATTTGCTTCATGGCCTTTCCCTTGCCATTCTAAATTTGAGCTGTGTTCTCGTCGTTTATCATAAAATAGAGTTGTTAACTATGAGGCAATAGAAAAAAGAGCAAATAAGGCAGTGACATTTATTACAGTAAGAACTAATTTGATTACTACACACTTTCAACTACTATTTCATTTGAAGCAGTCTGAAAGGCAAGAGCCTCGCTTGTCACACAGCAGAGCACACATTCTGCTGCCGAAAAGCGCTGAATACAGAGTATTCCCCTAAAACTTTACAACATATTTCCAGCTCCTTGGAAAAAATTTCTTCAGAAGAGGGTTGGGTTTTTGTTTGGCTTTTTTTGTTTGTTTGTTTGGATTCTGTTTGGGTTTTTTTCTTGTGTTTTTTTTTTTGTTTGTTTATTTGGTTTTTTGTTAAGTAACTACTTAAAGGCTTCTTTAGTGGAATTATTATGGTGCCCCACAAAAAGCATTAAAGAGGAACTGGGTTCAGACAGAGCTACAACTGGAAGATTTCATGACTCTGGTTTGGAAAGCATTTCGAGTATACCCAACCATTTATCTTAGTACAAGGGCTGAGAGATATAAATATTTTAATAATAAAAAGGTGTTAAAGTTATTTCAAAGGAAGAGTAAATCTTTAAAAAATTCCTCTGTATGATATGGGCCAGTTTATTAAATTAGGTGAGGGCACGAGGAGTGCAAATGCAGCCTCGCAGGGTTCCCCAACCACCCACCTCGGGATGCCTGAGGAGCAGGAGGAAGCTGGACCACCCTGCCGTCCTGCCCCCTCTCCTAGCCGGGCCAACAACGTCCCCGGTACTTAAGGCATGTTTTCACTCTGTTCAGAAGTGAAAATACCACAGAACGATTGCAGTATTTTGTGGGATTTAAGTATGACGCCATCCACAAGTTTTCAGAATTACACAACCTCCCATGTTTCCTGGAGAGGGGAAGGAATTCCAGGACATCATCCATTTACTGCTGAACAAGATGTCAAAATATGTGTATCAAAAGTTCTTATGCCATTCATCAAGGATATCTGAAATACTTTGTATGCTCTTAATGAAGCTTTCAGTCTAGTCCAGGTCTCAATGGAAGTGGTGAAATTATTGGATTTATTGTATTGTTCACAGCTATTCTGCCTTACATCAACCTTTATTTTTTTCTTTTTCTTTTTTTCTTGCTTACTTCAGAAGGAGTCTAAGCTTTGCAGAAGATGGAAGGAACACAAACAGTCTGGTAATCTGAAGTGGTTATTTACACAGAAGAGCAGTAGCTGTTCAAGAGTTCCAAAACCTAACAGCTTTGTGAAAAGCTTTTTCCATTTTTTTCCATAAATGGATAATTAAATCATATTTATTCTCAAAAACAAACCAAAACCCCCAGCTCCTGATACGCTGCAGGATTTCTGCTGGGAAGATACCGAGGATCAACAGCATATTTCATAGCTACAGGGGCTCCTTCTCTCACTGCCACTGGTCTCCTACCCCCTCTGACTGTCACACTAGAACTTAAGGCATCGCCTAACAACGTGGACTTCTCTCCCTCTCACAAAGGGAGAAGTTGCACATCTCTCTCTCTCTCTCTATATATATATGCATAGCTTTTGCTAGTGTTAAAAAACCCACCTGGTATACATACCAGTGTGTGAAGGTGCACATGCCTGCTCACTTGTGCAAACGTGTGTGTACTACCAGTAAAAGAGAAGAAGTATGAAAATGTGTACTGCTATATTCATTAATATTTCTAATTTAAACTTCAACCAAGTAGACTTCTCTATATGGATCAATGCTATTGCTTGTATATACATTTTAATTCTTCAAGGAGCATACCTGTGAGATATAACCGGGAGGCACATGAATAGGAGGAATGGATCCATTGGGTGACATCATGGGAACCTCTGCTGGTCCTAATAGAGAGAGAGAAATAAGATACTCGTTTTTTCAGTGAAAAAAATTGCACAATTGCTCAGAAAAGGCTAAAAATAGCTTTATTTTTGAAGCCTGCAATAACAAAATGAGCAGCTCCACTAATTCCTGGTGTATGGAAAATGCCTTGTGCCATCATTCTGAGAATAAGATCATTGTTCAATGACTTTACCATATATTCCGTTGAAATAATATTTTCATCATAAACCGGCTAAAACATAGACTTTATATTACCCACTGATCAACTTCTACAGCATTAAGCAGTAACACAATATGTCCTTTAGCAGCCCACAATTCCTATATTGAAATCTGGTTAAGTTATTCTTGTCAGAGGCATGGGAGCAGAGAACAAAGCAGAAACTGTGCAGCCTGGAATTAGGCAGCTCCTAAGGAAAGCGTCCAATTGTAGAAAAAAAATCACATATGTGAAAAACTATCTATCTGTTTAAGAATGCACAAAGACCAAATTCATTATCTCAGCTATTCAGACTAACCTTGGAATGTGGTTATACAAGCAAGAAGCTTATGGTTTCCACTCCGAAATCCAGCCCTGAACATGCAAGTTCCATTTTGAGGCACTGAGTACAAGTATAATAAAGCAAGTGCCATAACCATTCGACTTTTGCAAACAGAGCCTCCCAGCTAAAAGAAAGCGTCTAGATGAAATGGAAATAGTTCGCTCAATTGCTCATTGATTCAGCCATTAAAATCGGGAACATCACACAGAGCTGTCAATAAAATGAACCCCGCAAACATCAGACAGATGTTTGCAATCAGAGTTCACTACTTTGAAAAAGAAAAATTCATTTCATTACTTCCTTATTACATATTAAAATGTTTACACTAACCTGTTAGCTAGCCCATTTGCCATGGGCTAAGAAAACAGCTGTGGTCAAACTCTTGAGAAGAGCTCAGCGAGAACTCTGCTCCTTGTTATTGCAAACTGAATTTTAGCTTTGACTAACAATACCAAAGATGACTTCCTAACCTTCTCTGATGGAGAAGCCATCTAACATCTCCAAACCATATCACATTCTAGGTAAGGAAGCTAAGCACTAAAACATATGAAGGACTTCAGGCACAGGTGGGATGCAATGGCCTTTGGAGTGACTGCTCCTAAAGTTTAGACAACTCTAATGAAATCACCAGCAACGAAGTGAGCCACGGTCTGTTGTCTGGTATCAGCAAAACCAGTCCACATTAAATTATCAAAAAGGCCTTTCCTATCCATCTACATTTTTATACTCCTCAGGCTGCTTATCGTACAATAAGCAGGACTTCCCAACCTCTCAAAATCCAAGTTACGCACAGGAATCCATCCGAGTTATTTATACCTCCTCTGATCTCGGTTCCTTTTCTCTATCCAGTTATTTATAGTCTAATCAGCGCATACGGTTTTTACTAGTCACATCTAGATTTGAAATATGGCAATTTATCATCAAGTGTATTAAGCACATGGAAACTCCGAAGTTTAAATTAAAAGAAGTCATTTTAGGTATATGGTTCTGCTGCTCTTCGTACTTCCCTATATTTAACTATGTAGGGAACTTTACCTGTACTACAGCCCCAGTAAGGAAAAAAAAGAGCAATTATTACTTCTTCTTATTCATAGAATCACAGAACCATTTAGGTCAGAAAAGCCCTTTAAGATCATCGAGTCCAACCGTTAACCCAGCACTGCCAAGGCCACCACCAACCCATGTCCCTAAGCACCACATCTCCCCGGCTTTTAAATCCCTCCAGGGATGGGGACTCAGCCCCTGGCCTGGGCAGCCTGGGCCAGGGCCTGGCTGCCCTTTCCGTGAAGAAGTTTTTCCTATAGAAAATTCAGCTCATATGGGTGTTTCCCCCCCCCCCCCCCCCCATTCTATAGCCTTTCAACATTATTTTTCCCCCAGATAGTCAACAATTTTAGTGTGAATGGAAAAAAATTCAGCATGAGCAGTAAGGAATTATGGGGAGGGGGGGGAGTTGCCATCTAAATGGCTCTATTCAAACCCATCAAAAATATAAAGTGACAATTGGTTCAGAAGGCACTTTACGGAAATATTATTTGAGTAAATGTGTTTTCCCTATCAAAAAAACTTCTGCAAATTTCTTTTGAGGAATATGGTTTTTTATTTCTCTCTGAATCTACTTTGGTCTATATACACTGCCAAGTTGTACTCCACAGTAAGTTGGACAGTGTATCTATACGTAGTAGCCAGTACCAGTAGACACACAATGACACTTTGTTGGGGGATTCAATCCACGTAGGATTATTAAGTGTTGTTCAGTTCTTCACAATGGAACGTGCCTGAGATTAGGTAAAATGAATAGCTAACATTGTTATGCAACTCATTCCTTGTCCATGATTTCTCAAACCTGAAAAACTGCAAGAAAAAAAAGTCATTATAAAATCAAAAATCCTGAGTTCACCTTTTAAGTAGACAGTAATTTAAATGTTACACATAAACATTGCTTAACAGAATAAAGCTTTAATGTTTAACCTGTTTCAGCCCCTCACCAAAATGCTATCTACTTATAGTTGTATTGGCCCTAGCCAGGCTTTCTCAAAAATAGGTACTCTGACTTGGAAATAAATTTAAAAATGGAACAGTTTTGGAGTTTCTACATACAGACGAGATAGTCTCTATACAACAAATGAGAAACGCTTCGTTCAGCGTGTCTCCTATCCGTCCTACTAAACCTTCTGCCAATTGCTCATATGGAGCAGTGATCTACTTGCAGGAAGAAATCAAACTCCCACACCGATACTGTTGACTGTAACACTTCCATTCCAATAAAAAAAAATAATTGTGTTTTATCATCAAAACGTGCACTGTGCAATATGATTCTTAACCTTGCATATGACCCGTAAAACTGTTAAAGTCATTTGGATAACGGGTTTTAAAAGAATGACAGCCTAGTGATTTGCAGCTAGATTTTGTTTCCAGCGCTTTGATTTCAAGGCTAGCCAAATGACTTTAGCATACATTATTTCATCTCTCTCATCAACGGTATCAAAACAACTTCAAGTGGTACTGAGAAAAATACAGACCCCCATCTTCACAGCACAATGAGTCCCAGGAATTATTAAAGACTGTTCTTGCAGTGAAACCATTCCCCAATTAACACTAAAACAAAAACATACCTTTTGTGGTTTGGGGTTTTTTTGTGCGTGTATTTTTGGTTATGTCAAATATTTTTGAACTGTTAAAAAGCAGACATTTAGAGAAGGATGCTGCTCCTCAGTTGCTCGTATCCACGGGATGGATATAAGTAATGTGTCCTCTAGGGAATGAGAACTCTGCAAGTTTTAATTGAAGCTCGTGGTTCAATAGAAAATTTAATTTAAATGAGAAAAAAGTCAGTCCGTTCTAACACGGATGCTGTACACTGAAATAAGCTCGCTTTAATACTTTTCGAACCTGTTAAAAAACCAAGGCTGTCTCCTGAGTTCATAACGAAACTGAGCCAGAAGAGCTTTGGCCACCTCTGCTGACAAAGCAAGAGGCCAAATTCCACCCCGAGCTCCGACACCGTAAATACAGAGCACCTCCATCAGCTTCTGGATGCGCCCCAAAACGCCGGGGCTGGCTCCATCCAAAATGCAGGTGCAAGGAAACGACTCCCCCTCCTCTGAAAAAAGGGGAAAAGCAGAGGAGCCACCAGGCTGAAGGCACCGAAGTCCATCGGCCAGGCAGGTGACAGACCACACTTGTCCCTAGCTGCGAGAGCACAAAGTTTTCTTATTTCTGACACGTGTTAATAATTAAGGGACAGTAAAAGAAGCAACTCAGTCTCAAATTGTGGCAGAGCTAATTAATAGCTTGACACTCCAGTAAGAGCCTGTCCTCCTCTTCCAAGCCACGGGCTCCCTCTTTTGTGCTGCTCTGTCACTCCTCTGACGGCATGGAAGCTAATTATTTTAACCATTTCAGAAGACCAAAAAGGGTTTGCAAATCTATTGCCTGTTTAAAGAACACCTGCACACGCAGCCTAACAGAAATGACAGCAATTATTCTAGTCCTTCTTCTATCACGGTGTATTTATTGTGTGAAGCTGCAGTTCAAAGCAAGTCTCCCTCCCGCCTCTGTCTCCCACTTCCCTGCCAAGAAGATGCTTCTGTCACGGAGAGATTGTCAGTTCTGCTGGCCATTTTGATTCCTTCAGGAATAATGTCACAAGCTACTTGAGAAACTTCTGTCCCAAGGTTTTCAAGGCTAATTATAGCCTTGGTTGCAAGCCATGACACTTTCAAAATTCTTGTATAAACCCAGTTTTGGAATAAGTATGCTTTTTTTCTTGCTCTTGAGTGACCTTTTATGCATGCATTAAAGATCACTTTAGTTTAATCAGGTTTTTTTCCTTATAGAAGCCAAAATCTGGCATTTAAGTTCCTCCAGCCATAGCAACGCATCTTTCCTATTTCTTTCTTTCCACATAGCACTATAGGGCAAAGAACTAATTTTACTACACTATTTTCCTTTCCTTAGTGCTTACAGAGCATTGCTTTTCTCTCTTTATTACTAAATTCAAAATATTTTTCACATTCAGCTCCAGCACATGGGCATATATTTTACTGACTGTTTTGCGTTGCTTATTACTAAGAGCAAACCCTACCCCGCTTCGTTATAAAGTTCCCATTCTGAGACCAGTTACTGAAAACTCTCTGAATCGGGAATTTCTCAGCCCCGTTTCTAGCAAATGCCCAACCTACCATTTCACACCGCAATACCTGTATCAGCAGAGAAACAATATGAAATTTAGTGATTTGGGCACTTTTACTTTGAAATTTCAGAATCCTGTACATTTTCATAACAAGAACCTACTGTACTAGCTAAGTAGAAAATTAAATCCAGCCAGGTAAATGCATTATATTTTATAAAGCTTAACAGTTATAAGTAATCCATGAAAAAATATTATGCCTCCCTCTGATTCACAACAAAAGTGGTATCACATCTTTCACATAGGGCGCTTCTCAGGAAGTAAATCTAGGGAGCAAGAGGTGTGACCGAACGAAAAGGAAAGATAATTAAAGGGTAAATTGGCCTGCTTCGCTAAAACAAATGACCCAGGGCTTGCTGACCTTGGCCGGGACCCAAGGGTTTGCATTTTCACATGGATGAGCAGCTGTTCCGGAACGATTTCCTCAATGAAATAAGCACAAACAGGCTCCCTGTCGCCGTCCGGCACACGTGTCCTCTCCCTCCACTCGGTTATCCCCAAAGCAGCTCACAGGCCAAACAAGGTGATGACAAGGAAAACAAAACCAAAGCCTGGATCCTTCCATTCATCTTCCTTCCTTTGCAGCAGAGGTGTGGCGAGCATTTTTGCTAGCCTTTCAGCCACAGCCTCACGCTGCTTGTTAGCACGAGCTAACACGAGGGCCTCAGACCACTTTATAAAAACCTTTAAGGTAGGATGTGAAGAGCTTTCACATATAAATATCACCACAATTTTGAGGTGCAATCTCTCCTAGACAAGAGCTAATTCCGATGCTAACCTAACTCTGCTCACACACGGTAAGAGGCAGAGGAAGGGTCAACTTCAGTTACTAGGACACAGGGTCTTAAATTTGCTGCTGATCAAGGTCCGAATACTTTGTCCTTAGATGAGTATAAATTTGTAGATTAAAGCAACTCCACATTAGAGAGAAAAGAAGAAGCAGCTTTTACAGTATTAAGTGCTTAAGGGGGTAAAATGACAGCTTTAAAAAATACTTTTGGAGGGGTCTGAAATGTCAGAAAAAATCCTACCTACGCTGCATTCAACCTGCCACAGGCGGGGTCATGAGAGGTGCAAAAATAACAGTACCAATACAGCTCATCAAGGCATAGCGTTAACGAAAGCATCCAGCATTTGGCCATCCCCGTGGCACCAGCTCATGCCTGAAGAAGGCAACATATAGAGAGTTTTATACTGCTTATCCATACATACTTGTCAATTTTTTTAAGACAACCTCATCTACACATCAGGATGTGAATACGAGGATGCCTACCACACATCCATTCACATTGTCTGGCGCCTCAACTGTTTATTTTCTATTCAGATTACGGTTTAGCAGTATGAAGTAATTCCTTCACCTGGTAAGAGCAGTACAAAAACATTACCAAAACCCTCAAGTTTCATAGAAACGGTTCCATGGATTTCAAATGATCTTGGATCCGGCACCAAATGACTACTTAAATGCAAATGAAACATCCAAAAAGGTATCGGCCTGAAGTCTGCACCTCCACGGTTTAGCCATTGAACACAGCTACCTCAACTGTACATACAAACACGGGGTTTGAAAGTGGAGATTGAAGCACTTCTGATGCAGGTAAAATGTGCCACTTAAATTCCTTTGCAACTTTTATGACCGCTTTCTGTTTTTTCAGTATCCTTTCTAAATCCTGTGACTACAGGAGGAGAGGTTACAAATTGTAACAGTCCTTTACCCACTCCCCCAGATTATCAAGTTAATTTGCCATAAATATAATAAATAACAAAATGTAAAAATAATTGAAGTTATAAAAAATACATTGGTGTCTCAGAGTTTCCGTGCATTAACGTTACTAACATTAAACTGCAAATCATGTCTATTTGATTTACATGTTCAGTACTTGGATCTCGCAGCCACAGGCCCGACAACAATATCCAGTCGAGCGTCTGGCTTTGACTGATGTTTTCAACATGTGCAGACAAACTCCCTCAACCAAACATCAAATCAAAATACTCAGAAATCTGTGCCAAACACATCAACCTGACAGCTCCTGGAGCATTTTCTGGCTTATTTACATGACAGCACCTTTGCTGTTTACACTAAAGACCCTTGAAAACAGTTTATTTTACCTGTGTTTGCTACTTGACCTGCTATGCATAGCGGGAGGCTCAAGTATGTTCAATTTGGAGTTAAACAACAGCACTCTCTGCTTTAACGTAAGAACCAAGAGATTCCTACCCAGCAGCATGCCCCTTTGCAATGTGTGTCTCCCAGATGTTGTATTCTGGTTTGAGGCATTTTCTAGAAATAATAGAGTAACCCATAAAAACAGGACATGAACTGAAACACATCAGTTGCACCGAACATGCCCCGTCCAAAGCTATCGCAGTACTACAAGTTGTTACGCAGAAGTACTATTGCATCGGAGTTTGAAGAGGAAGCTAGGTTAAACGTTCATTTTTATCCCCTACAGAACTATGAATTAATACATTTTCAAACATCAAACGTGTGACGTTTCAAACACGAAGTGCATTGCATTTAAAGATACTTATCCCGAGAGTGTAAAGAATTGTCCCCCTCCTCACCTGCAAGACCTCCCATGCCATCCTGCACCTCGGATTTTGGGTTCATCACACTGCGCTAATTGAACAAGCGGAGGAGAGTCCAGATGAGGTCAAGAGGCTGGTTTAACAGCCTGGCACATCGTCCCCTTGCGCATCAGCAGCCTCTCCTCTCCTCCTGCCCCGGGGCTGGAAGGGGAGCAGGAATTGCCCAGGGACGAGGACCCGGTCCGGCAGCGCAGGGCCATCCTACGCCAGGGACAGAGCACCAGCAACCACCATCTGCAGCAGCGACGGCGAAGCTGACACGTTACAAGAAACTTTGAGAACCTAAAGCCCACTGAAGTTATTTAGAAAAGGTCAGACAAGTATACTTGTTCAGCCACAGAGAATGCAGATGGGCGAGATGGATTCTTCAGGTCTCTTGCTGTTCTTCTACATTGCCAGGTGGGTTTTGCTTCTTTTTTAAACTAAACCCGTATATTATTCTAGAGTTTCAATTTACGGGCAACATTTTGGAGTGGAACATTTTGTTGTTGTTTTGAATAGAAACGGAGCATTTTGCTGCCCTAATCTGAACAAACAAGCTGGATTCTTTTGCTAAAATAAACCTTTTCTGATGGTTGGCTCATCAGCCGCTACTGCAAAAACACTTGCAAAGAGTATGTTGCAATACTTCAAGCATTGAAAATAAGCATACTCCCATGGCAATTCACCAGATGGGCTGCAGATTGTAAATCATAGATGTCTAGACTAAAACACAAGAGACAAACATCTGTCTAAAATCAGTTGACTTGAATGGCAAATACTGTTAAATAAATTAGAACTACGTTGGAAACAAAGAGAACAACCAACTACGTTGAAAACATCTGAAATTAATCCATTAGCACAGAAGCCACAACACAATAACCTGAAACTGGAGAGACGTTCATTTCGTGAGGAACACCAGCCCAAGATGACATCCTGACATCTGAAGCAGGAGCACAAAAGCCTTTCTATGACCCGGCACCACGTTACCCCGCAAGGACTCACGAATCCATCCCCAGAACATCTGGCTGGAGGGGGGTTGTTATTCTCCTCGCTTCACAAGTGAAACTGTGGGACGAAGAAATGAAATAAATGCCTGATGCAGGGTCACACAGGAAGCTTGTGGGAACGCAACTGGACACAAACCCAGAACGGGGTTTAGGTCATAGGACAACACTTAAGCCTGAATAAATCTTCAGACTATTAAAGACCGGTAGGTTATCCCATAGAAAACACACTATTTTTTTAAAAAATAAGTCTTCCTCGTATCTACTAACTTTTTTTTTCCTTTGTATAACCCTTTGTTTTATGACAGAAGTATGCCAGAAGGTCCGTGGATGAACAGAGAGAACGGCACTGCCAAGAAAGGTGAGACAGAAGAGACGTTGCACAGAGAACTGCAGCCTGTCCTTCGCAGGAGGCTCCGAGCGAGAGAAGACCATAAAGCTGAATTCAGAAATGGGAGAAACTCATCAACTAACTACTGCCGACACACGCAAACGACGGGAGATCTCTGTCAGCATCAGGCTTCATTCTAGAATCAAAAAAATCTCACGTATCAAGTTTTGACACTGCTGAAGCTTTGAACAGCGACAGAAGGATTAGCATCCTCCGGCTCTGGAAGCGAGCTCCCCACCAGACCTACATAACCGCTGCACTGCCTTCTAGGGGAAACAGAGGTCATCAAATGAGAGTTGCTTGGGTTTTGCACCCGTTATGAACAGCATTATCACCTACACACGATACAACACTAATTGTCTGATATCAATAGAGGTTATTTATTTGTAGAGTGACAAACAACAAGCCAGAAGAACATCATAAGGATGGAAGTTCAACTAGGGTCATTATTTTGCCTTTGCAATTTTGAGACAGCTCTTCAACACATTTTAATGATGTAAATGCTTTCAGGGGAGCGTGTGTGCGTGTGTTAGCTTTCTGGCACGTTTATAAAACGGCATTCACTTGCAAAAAGTTTTGTTCTCTGCAACAGGTTTATACAAATGCTAAATAATCGGCTTCGAGCACAACTTCCATTACGGGTAACGATAATTATACAACACCAGTTTTCTGCAATAGCAAAAGAAAATGCTCCAATTATTCATAACGTAATTATTGCATTCCCATGGCAACACCGACAGGACCATACAATCAGCCACAGACCCAAAGCCTCGCCAACAATAAAGTTACACAGTACGTTCTCTTCCGCCTGCCCCAAACGAGGCAGCAATTAGGAGATGGCTATTCTTTACCTGTCCACCCACAGCGAGAAGTATCATCCAGCCAGCGAAAACTAAAGCAAACTTGCAATCTCACCGCCCGCCCGGCGCTGATGCAGTGCCACCAGGCATCGTGACAGGGGCTGGCGAGATTTGTTCATGACATGTTTGGATCCTGGACTTCAGTGAATCATCGCAAATTCTCTGTTTGGATGTGGTCATCAAAAACATAGCAATTAATATCCACCTGCCACAAATCAGCACTCTTTATCACGTGGGGGCGGGGAGGGAAGGAGAATCAACACCACCGTTGGTACTCAGGTACCTGCTGGATGATTTTGTTGGGCTGTGGTAAACTGCCATCTCCGCGGGGCAGAAGCACGTTTTATATACATAAAATATATACATATTTTTTAATTTTTTTTTTTTCCATTCAGTAAAGCTTAAAAGCAAATTTCAAGATCTTCAATTTCTTCTGTCTCTCTGTTGGGAGTTTTATTACAGTATTGCACTTACACCACAGTAACTTGGAAAAAAATGCGAGCTAAAATTCCAAGTGTGACGATCAGTGCAGGGCTCAGAGACGCCCTCAGTGAGCCCAGGGGTCTCCCAGCTGAGCTTTGCTCACACCACAGGGAGAACCATCTCCTCCTCCCTTCACAGCGGTTCAGTAATCCTAGAGCAGCTCGTTAAGAATTAAAAAATAAAGAGCTGCATCTTAAATGGATTGCCTCAACCAGAATATTGTTCTTCTGTGTCGGCGAGTGTGGCATACAAACAAAATATTTCCCTGAAACAGCTCTGCCCTCCCCAGGGAGAACCAGCCCTACCTGAGCCTCTCCTGACTGATGCTGCCTAGTTTCTTCTTCAGCATCTCCAGTGACCAAAGGTCCACCAAGTCCTCATCTAGTGTCTTCCACTGACTACCTGCCTTTGCATTGGAAATGTGTCCAACTTGAATTTCTTTCCTTTAAAATTTTTGCTTGTTCATTCTCCACCCACAATAGTGGATGGAGGAACCTTCCATTATTTTCTTTCCAACAACCTTTTATGAAAGTCCCCACCTGTCCCCCTTCGCTTTGCCAGATCTCCCTTGAGCCTGCCCTTCCACAGACCAAACAAAACCCATTTTTCAAGCTTTTTTCATAGGTCACGTCTACAGACCCTTGATTCCCTTTCCTGCTGTGCTCTCCACCTCTCACAGTCAGGCCAAGCCAAAAGGAAGGTGCCCAAATCCCACCGCAAAGCCCAGCAGAACCACCTGAATCCCAGTGAGGCACAAAAAGCTGCTTACGTTGACCTTGGTTCCTCCTCACCTCTTCTACTCCAGCAGACTCTTTCTGTAGCTCTCAACTACATGGTGGCTGTTCAGAGAAGGCACTATCTTGCTTTTTCACAGCCTGCTTTCATTTATGAACACTAAAGGTGAGGAGGAGGAAGGCTGTGACTCACCGGGTTATGTCTGAAGGGCCCCGTCATCCTCCCCTCGTTTGCACTTCATTTCTCGTATTTCTAAGCTGAGCCACTGCAAGGAGCACATTAGTTGAGTTGTGTTTTAAAACATGCCTCTAGGCTAATGGCAGCATTACAGCCTTCAAAAAATAAACTAGACGTTCTTATTTTCCTGCATCCCCAGATAAACATCCCTAATCATATAGCATGACATAGCGGGGAGAATTAGACTTTTCCCCTTCCATACAAATTAACTGCTGATGAGAAACAAATATTGCATAATTAAGTAAATTCTTCTAATTATTAAAATAACACTTCTAATTAAAAAAAAAAAACAACAACAAAAACAAAACAAAAAACAGATCTAGGACAGTTTCTCCATAGCACACCTAAAGTATTCTGAATTTTCAAATGCAATAAAGGGAGTTTCTTGTTGGCTATAGCAACTGTGAAATTAATTTACTACCTAAAACATTCACCATGTAGTTTGACGGCGATTAAAAAGCCCCTGTCCTCCGGGGAGTAAGCATTCCAACCGGCCATCACTCTTCAGGTATTTATTGCTGAGGAGTTTATAGGGGAACAACATACAGCTTGGTATAATGCAGAGGTTATCATATCGTTTTCAAACAGATGAGCAAACAGTTATCCTTTGAGTGGTTCCCAGGTCCATCCCAGCAAAGGACGGGCAGCCCTGCCTTGCAGGAGAACCGGCTGGCGCGGCTCCCTCCGCTCGGGAGGCTTCATGGGTGCAGTTGCCTTGGCAGCATCCCATGGAGGGGCTCTTCCCAGGCTAAGGAGGTTCCCAGAGGGATTACCCCGGCACAACAGAGCCCGCCATGACAACTCCACCCACGGGCTCTGGAATTTGCAGAAAGCGAGTGGGATGCGGGGAGAAGGGATTTAGCCACTTTGCGACTATTCAAGGAATGCTCTTGATTTCCTCTTAACAACCTTAGGTTGAAAAACTACCTACTGAATTATTTACATTTCTTGGTACTTCAACTCTATTGTTGGGATCTAACATCTCAGTTAGTAAAGTAAGTGAAGAGTCCAAATTCAGTATTATAGCATTTTTCCTTACAAGGCAGTGAGAGGGAGGGGAAGTGCTGCTATGAATATATATAGTCTGTTACTTAATTAAAAAAAAAAATAAAAATTACAATTTTCAAAAGGTAAAATCCCGAGTCATAACTTTGGTCCCTGTGGCTGCAGGAGTGCATGTGCTAACAAGGGCAAGGACTGTGTGTGCCCAGGCAGAAACGGGGAGCACAGTAGGCTTGACTTAATCTGATTCATTAAAACACGAAGCTCACCCACCTTGTTTCATTTAAATTACTTTTGATCATAAAAAAAAGAAAGAAAGAAAATCACTCTTCCTAGCATTTCTGTACCTAAATAATTACCAAACGTACATGTTCTAAGGTAGAAACCATCATTTCTGTTCAAAATCTAAGACTGAATGGTATTTCTATGCCCCAAAAACCGCATGCAGATACAACTGTGCAACTTGTGTGTTGCACCCACAACAAAAGGGCTTATCTATCAAAAGGAGCAAGAAACCCACAGGTGTATTCTGCCTTTTCTTTCTCCTCACTTGCACCCGAGCCATCCCTGGAGAGCTCCTCCAGCTTAGTGAAAGGATAAAAGGTGGACAAGGTAAAACAAATAAAATGCATCTGACCGTCAGATCTATACAGCATATACTGTCCTAACACCCTGCCTTGGAGAGGCTGCAGTCGCCCAGCCTCCAGCTCAGCCCCTAGGACTCGCGCCCCATGGGCAGGCCGATGCTGCCTTGGGCAGAGCCCGCAGCACGGGGTGCTCCTCCACCCGAACCCCCTCCCCATCCCTTCAGCTGCTCCAAACCAAGTTGTTTACAAGGTCAAGCAATGAACAGCATCTTTTTTTAATTTCTAAACCATTTCAGTGATCCGGTAAATCAGGCATCACTGCCGACAACGGCAGTGGCGATGAAGGGACGGGAATACCTGGGGTCAGTATCGCTGCACATCCAACAGCATTTATCTAACAGGGAGGAAAACAACTCACTGGGTCATATGAGTTTGTGCATTAGCCCTCCCAGCACACAATTAAAAAAAAAAAAAAAATGAAAACAATTTGTTCTGGTGACTCAGTATCTCCACTGCTTGAAGAAAGCCCTGCTTCTGTAACACTGCATCACTCTGGCTTCAGATCTATTCTCATGGGTCTCAGGCTCGTGACTCAACCGTTTTCCTCTGTATTTGCTCATGCAGTTACCCATCAATAAGTTACTGAAATTTGCATGCATCACAGGGTCTGGCTAAAAAGCAAATAATCTAGAGAAATTAATAACACTGGAGAATATAAAAAAAAACCCTAACGTTGTTATTTTCCTTGGAAGTACACAGAAATTACAACTCATCAACCTTCCTGGTTAAAGACTACATTGTTTACCACAAGCTTTTCTAATGTTCAGATTGCAACGATGTTCAGCAACTGCTTTGGAAATATCAGAAAAAAGCATCCTGGAGAAACACTCCTCATGCACTAGCTACATTATTTGATCAGAGTTTTTAACAGGTTAACTTCATTATGTTAAACTCAGAGCAGTTTTACTCAACTTCAATTTCACTTCTAAGATTGCTGCTTCTATTTCAGACCCAGAAATGGGTTTCTGCCCCAGAAAGACCATGCATTCAGAAAAAAATACTTCATGCCACAGACATGGCTTTCTTTGATAAGCTTCTTGTCTTTATGCGTAGCGTCCCTGAAGACCTAATGCACTGTTTTTTTCCAAAGCAAAGAAGTCAAGTTTTGACCATAAGCTCCTCACCTCCTTTCCTCCTGCTGAAAAACCAGGCAGGCACTGAAGCGTCTGTTGCGTACTCTCTGTATCACACTCCTGGGCTCCGAATTTCATGTCCAGGTTACCCAGCCTTGGAAGGCAAGTTGGCCTTTGTAGGCAACACCACCACCTGCCGTTATTTTTAGCCAGAGAAACGGAACATGCGATGTTACATATTCCATGTTGAACCCCAGAGATGAGCTAGCGGAACAGCCTAGCACAACAGAATTACAGTTACCCGATTTATTTGTCAGGAGAAAGCTTAGCATCAAAAAAATGACATCTTGCACGTAATGGCATTCAAGAACCTCTAAACTCCGCCATATGTTACCTTGCAAGCTATAATACCCCTTTTATGGGAAAGTGCAACAAAGAAGAGAAACTATCAGACACTGCCACATCAACAGCAAGAGAAAGAATCAGGAAAATAAATTGTAGTGATGCTCAGCTCGCCAACCTTTAAACCCCTTTCCCTCAACACCTAAGATTCAATAAATCATATAACAACCCAGAGCCACAGCAAAACAAAACAACTGAAAGAATTCTCTGGAAAATGCGGTTTGTCACTTTGCATTTTGCCCTGCGTCTGAGTTACATTAAATCAATATAGTTTTCATTAGGGAAATTATCTTTTCTAAAAACTTTGCTGTCTCAGCATAATAGAAATATTGTTCCACACCGTATGTTTTAAGGATTTACCTCCTTTCTCTGTTTCATTTCTGTATGTGTGTGCAGACATACATGTATTTGTATACACTTATGCTGGCATACGTGAGATAAACTAAATAATTCTGAAAAATTAAGAACAGTGACATTTTAACCGATAAATTTGTGATCGTGAAAGATTTTCATCTATTCTGTACGATGGTACACTAGCCACACCCAAGTGAAGTTTTGAAGGATGTAAAATGCCCTACAGTGATACATATAGAAAAATAACGTTTGCAGGGATTGGATGCACAGTGAAATTTTCACATTTCTAAGATTCATCCAAAACAAAGGATACCGCTTCGAAAAATCAGTAAGCAGCAACTTTCAAGCGAGTTGAAAGTCTTCCAACAAAGGTTGGAAACACAAGTTTGCCTGAATCAAAATATTTCACGTGTAAACTCTGATGACACTGATGAAAACTAGGCTGCCTTTCAAGTCACACTTGCTACCCACCATGCCAGCTCTCCCACTGGCTACCAGGAATTTAAAAGACTTGACAAGCTAAAGACACTTTCCAGGACCCTCTTGCACCTACGACAGCAAACGCGTGGCCAACCGATAGGAGCCAGTTGCCTTCTGGGTTAGTCTGGGCCGCACTGCCCCCGGCTATGAGTCCTCTGAAAAAAATATATTATGTTCTGAAATGCCAAAAGGGGAAACCCACGACTTTGTGCAATATGTGATATTACCATCTTTGTAGCTGGCGCTACAAAGGCAGAAGCCTTCTGCAAGGCAGAAGCCACAGCTGGAGTCCACAAGTCTGATTCTGTAGTAGCTGCTGGTACAAGATATATGGGGATAATTCACAAACCTGCAGGCTCAGGTTTCAAGCTTAGCCCATTTTTCCTACAAAGGCCAGGTTCAAATGAGATTTTGGTGGGATGTGGTCATAACTAAACATTTCCTTATAAGCTACTCTGCTTTAAAATCGGGCTTTCTCATTATCAAGATATATATGATAACAGAGAAGGGATTGTCTGGTAAAAAATTGCTACTGCAATTCAACTCTTCCCATTTTAAGAGAAACAGAAGTTTCTTAACATCATGCACTTATGGATATTTTATAACCCAATATACTATACTGAATGCATTAACCAGGGCCATTTACAGGTATTTTACAGAACTGTGTGCCATATCAGGATATTTTATCAGCATCTTATAGTACAGTAAGCCATGCAAACCTCAGACAGTGAATTGATTTCCCCATGCAATTTACGATATATTGGGGAGAGCTTATAAACACTCAGACATGGTTGATTTTTTCTTTTAAGTCTTCTCCCTATAAATGATTGACTCTAGTTTATGTCAATACTGCCTTGAGAATGAGCTGTAACTATAGAAACAGTGACAGCAGTGAAGTCCTTCCTCCCGCTCCGGCACACAGAAGTCGAGGAACAAACACATTCTTGTTATTTCTTGGTGTGTGCACACTGTAAAGTCCTGAGCACAAAACTCTGCAAGTTCAAGATTTTTCATTCGATTTTGAAATGCCTTTTTGATTTCCAGCGACTCGCACTCTTCACATCAGCTTTTCCTTCCATGTAAAAAGCTCTCTAACCTTGGAATTGCAAAACTGCTTGTGAAGCGTTCGGAAAACAAAAACAGATGAGCAGTGCGCTTAAAGGAATGATAATCCATGTTTATTTAAGCTAGATATAAATATAGTTAGGGAACGGGAGAATGGTTCTTGGGGGAGGGAAGGGAACAAGGGTGAAACCTGACTTGTGCCGCAAGGAGCCTCAAATATATAAATAATACTATGTATTACAAATTTCAGATTGATTCACCAAAATCATAGTTACCTGTACTATACGACTGAATATCAGAGGCATAGAGTTTGTGTAAAAGCGTGTATAAAATCCTCTAACATCAGATGAGCTTGCACAGGTAATGGAGCAGTTCATGCAAATGCTGCTGTAGAATCAGGCATTACTATGGTAATTTTCCAGTACAGAAGGATGTTTACAAACTACAACTGAAGGCTTAGAAGACAAGAAGAATTACTTTACAGGCACTGTTTTAGTTTCTTAGAAAAGACTTACGATGAACTTGCTAGTGACAGCAAACATTATTTCAAAATAAACTGAATGGTATGTTAAAAATGTACATTTAGGATTTTTTTTTTCCCCAAGAAGTAGATACAGCAACATTTTATCGTAAAAAAAAAAAAGCTTTAAATCTAAAAATATAGCAACAAATGGTAAAAATCCCGTCCCTTCTTCTTAACTTCCTTCCCTTTCTGAACCCCTGCATTAAGGCAATGCTCTCATACGGTCACTAAAGGTTTTTTGACATTGCAGAAGGCTGAAAGGAATATTTCTCTCTCTCTCTCGCATTCAGAAAGCCCGAGCACAAGAGGAGCCATTCAGGCCGTGATGGAGTGCCTCACAGAGACTGCAATATGTTCCCAGTTGGCAAGCAGAGATCTGTTTGGACAGTGAGCCCAGCCATCCCCTCCGCAAACACCAGCATTCCTGCGACGCCGCGGCAAGGAGCACCACGGGCCCTTGTCGAGGGCTCTCGCAACCCATCAGGTTAGGGCTCCAGAACAAACACCTCTTTGTGCCCTGCTTCCAATTCAATAGCTTTTTTTTTTTTTTTTTAAAAAAAAAAAAAAAAAAAAGCTGTCTCCCTCCACTCAGCATTAGGTTTGGATCCAAAAAAATATTCAAAAGCTGAAAAAAAGGGAGGAAATACCATGGAATTATATTTAAGTGTATCTTTAGTAGCTTAAACTTTTGGACAATATTACAAATCTGTCTTCGGATACTTAGCGGGTTCCTAATGCTATGGCTTTCTGAATGTTTCTAAAGCAACAACTAAAAATCACCGAGCGACAAACAGACTGGAAGGTGCTAGTGTTACTGCAAGTTAGCAGTGGATATTAAAAACTAAATTATCATCCTCGGCCAAAGCAACAGCAAGCTTCAGCGTTTATACAGCATCAGGAGCCAGTGGTGGGAGCCTTCCCCAGACCTGCAAATGTACGCAGAGCTTCTGCCTCTCCTGATCACATCTGCTTTGCAATCGAGCATGGAGGTATTTATACACACTTGTCAGCCTCCCGTCAGCCGGGGGCTAGGAGCTCCCATTCTGGCAGGGGCGAAGGCACGAGGACTGCATCTTCACATCTGCGCTCCCTTCCCTTCGCTCCACCTCGCTGCATCCCTGCAGGAATGAACCAGCGCTTCATCCCGGTCCGTGGTTATAACGTCAACTCCTGCCGCAGGGAGCTGAGAAGTCTCTCTAATACAATGAGACTCTGATATACAGCACCAGGCCTCCAAGCAATCAATGGAAGTAATTAGCTTCCTCTGCCCGACGTGTGCTCCATCTTAACTATTGCTATTTTGCGCTTGTGGAATTCATTAACACAACCCTAACAGAGAGACCTGCAACTTCTACATACTTAATCAAACATCCTACTTGAAACAAGACTCAAATAGTGGCAGATTCAGTAAGAGAAAGAAAACCCAAACTCCAAAATTACACGAGAAAAGCACCATTTGAACACACTAGGTTATGCTACGAAGTCAAACGGGCATAGTGCTTGCCTCACCTTACTCCCACCTCCCATCCCGAGTCTGATGCTTGTCCCCAGTGCATTTAGTAGTAGGCTGGAGGTGGGTTTTTTGGTTTTGTAGTTTGTCTGTTGTTGGGATTTGAGGAGGGGGGAAGCGCAGAGATTAAAACCAGGAAGGGTTTTCTACTGTGACAGACCCCAGTTCAAGAAGAACCACCGGGCTTGACACGACTACGCTTGGTCCTATGGCAAGCACCACGTGGTATCAGATTATCAATCAAAATCATCCTTTGAAATCTCAGTTTATGAATCTCTAGGTTTCCTCCTCCATTCTACCTGGGCAGCATTAAGCACCTCTGCTTCTGCTTCCAGGCCACAGCCCACTGTTGGCTTCCAGCAACTACGAACAGCAAAGTCCACTCGTCTTTCACAGCCTTCAGCTGGCGTACGCTCAGCACGCACAGTCTTTGGAGAACTGAGCTGCCAAAAGTACAAATCCCTCCAGCTCAGAAATGGTTAACGTTTCCCCCACTGCCACCTTGCTGGGTTAAGTGAGATACAACCTCTCTGCAAGTGTGATGGACATACACGGGGAGACGGGACCGGGGAGACAGGACCAGGGATGGAGGCAGTCCTCCACCAGGGAACGAGGAGGAGGAGGAGGAGGAGGAGGAGAGGTTGGGGAGGCGAAACAAAGACCCAGCAGAAGCAGAGAGGACTCAAAAGCACGCACACACAGTTTGGGGCACCTTGTAATGAACTCCTTGACATGCTTGTTCAGTGAAGAGGGGTAAATTCCTTCTCTGAAGCTTCAAAGGCATCGTGCAGAGTGAGGAGGAGCAGGAGGAAAAGGGTAAGCGGGAACCCTGAAACTCATGGGATTTTTTTTCATTTGCCTCTCAGTTTCCAAGGCTGCTCGCTGGCAGCGCTGCGTCTCTCAGGTACAGCCCTCCACCCCTCAGCAGAGCTTCATAAACGTTAGGAGAGCTTGTATGTATGGAAAAAGTCTGTATTTACACTGCAATAATACACCACTCACCCTAAGCCTAAAAATGAAGCCCAACCAAAGGGCTCTCTCCAAATGAGGGGGATGGGGGTCTCTTTAAACATAAAGTGCAACAAAATTATACCACGGAAACTCTGGGATATTATTCAAACCATCCACATGAATAAAACATCCCACTTTTGCCAAGGTTTGTTCAAGCTGACTTCAGCTTTCTGCTTAAACAAACCTCAGGCAAGACTGACATCATTTGTAGCAGAGGCAGCATTTTATTTAAGCTTGAAATCTGAGGGTGTTGGGTAGATTACCAAATAAAGAGTTGATTTTTCATCTAAAGAATCTCAAATGACCTGACTTCAAAGGCTGGATTTAGACTTACTAAGCCAACGGAAAACAAACATCTTTAATCTCCATACTGACATTAAACTCAAACAGAAAATAACTCTGGGAAAAGCCCTTTATCATCAGACTACCACATAGAAATAGGGGAAAGGTAGAAAAAAAAAAATCCAAATTATTCTACATGAATAGCCTGCCTCACAGGCAAGGTTACCTAGTTCCTCTCTTCCTGCTATCTTTTTCCATCCCGTTTTACTCACCTTTTCTTCAGATGTTAAGTTATGCCAGGCACTGAGCCTAGATTAACACACCTGAACACTGAGCACTAAGGATTTACTCCAGGGCAAATGCAGACATTTAGATACGTATGCAAACACCTAAATTATCTGTCTTCTGCACCGAGGTGCCACTGCACTTTATAACTAAGAAAGCAGCTTTGCACATGAAAGAAGAGAAGTCTGGCAGCAGCCAAGTGATCATTTTTGGCCCTGGAGATATCAAGTTATTAGACCTGAAGCCTTATTTCTAATATAGGATTCAACATTGCTTGTTCCTCATCTTTGAAAATACACCACGAGACTAGAAACCACGCGCCTGGCTAAAAAGGACATGCTAAGATCAATTATCTTCTTGCCCATCTCCAAAACAACAGCTTTCAAAAACTGCCCAGAAACTCAAAATATATAGCACTCCCCAGAAGAAGAGAGAGGGTAGAGGAGGAAACCATGTCCTTTACCATAGGAGCACTGCCGCCAAACGACGTGTGGCCCAGGCATATATAGGTGACCATCTGCCGCTGGGGTGAGACAGGCTCTGGGTCTAAAGGCAAGAGCTGTTTAACAGTGAAAAATAGGACAACAACATTCAAAGCACAAAAAGATACCATAAGTTGTATGAAATTACTAGATGAAATTTAGTTGGGGGAATTCCAATGCAGAACCCAAGACAGCATATACATCCTGTATGCAGGCACTAGAAGGGAAGCGATCTAAAGAAAGCTGTTGCAAGCTCCACAACTCAGACTTATAAAAACATACCCACAAGTAATAACACGCCATCACGTTTCTTTTTTAAACAAAATCATTGCCCTTCTTTTGAAAAGGAGTATCAAGTTTCCTGCTGAATAAATTGAGAGCGCCTCATTTTTAGCATGCTAAGTGAACCTGTCAATCTACTTACATAAATACCTACAATTAGTCTGATCCAGCAAGATGTTTAACACATGTAATTCTCAGAATTTAGAAACCTGAGCGGCTCACAAGGGCACACATAGTATCTCGCAAGTATGGAGTTACACATAGTGTTTGTAGCTTAAAAATACAAAGCGACAGAAATATAGCCTTAAATCGGGAAGTCCAAGTGCTCCCTTTGCACATAGGCACTGAAGCACTCATCCAAGTTTGGTTTTACCATTCCAGCGTTGCAAAGAAGTCCCATACACTTTACACACGCCCACGTGCAAAACTAGATCACCTCCGAAGAGCTTTTCACATGCAGTTTTCTACCAGTAACCTAGACCTCAAAGCAAAGCTGTGCCACCAAGCCAGGTTTTATACACACAGCAAAACTTGCTCCTCTGTAGAAGACGTGAACAAGCCCTGGGGAGGCACGTGGCAGGCACACAGGGCTGACCTCCATCCCTAGGTCTACATCTTTGAGATGTAAACCATAAATTGCCTCAGTTTGATTAAAAGAACGGTACGTTCTCTTGAAAAGCATGTGATTTTGGTGAAGCTTTGGAAACTTCCTTCCAATTCACCTTCCAGTTGTAATTGCAAAGAGTAGCAGTCTCCGCAGGGCAGAAGAACACAGAGAAGCCATTACTTACCAAATGCAACTTGCTCGTCCAAGTGCCTCAGCAGCACACAAGAGCTTCTGCTAGATCATTACACCTCCATTTAACCTACAGGCCTGCGGACAATTCTGGGTAGCTGTCCAAATTGGACTTGCCAAATTAAGAGTTTGAGAACACAAAACGCACAATGCTGCTTGAAAATATTATTGAATGGAATTTTTGAGTATTTATGGACAGAAGTAGATCAGCTGTAACTGGAATGGAAAACCGCCCACACTCCAACCCCCTCCTTCAAAACATCAAGCTGGGAATTTGTGATGTATACCTTCAGAAAGGTCTTCAAGGAAATACAGGGAGGGTTTAACTGCAAACTGTGCCTTTGTCCAGATGTATAAAATAGCTTTTGTAACTAAAGGAAAATCCATTACTACAGAGAATACTGAGGATACGGAGTAGACGGAGCCAGACTCTTTTCAGAGGTGCACAGTAATGGGAAGCAACAGACACAAACTGGAACATGGGAAATTGCCATCAGATATAATAAGCATTTTTTTTTCTTCTTTTCCTTTTTTTTTTAATTTTTTTTTTTTTTTAAATTCTAATGCACCATGAGGGTGATCAAATGCTAGAACAGGTTGCCCAAAGAGGTTGTGGGATCTTTATCCTTGGAGGTGTTCAAGACTCAGCTGGAGAAGTCCTTGAGCAACCTGCTCTATTTGACTGGCCTTATGCAGGTGGTTGGACTAGATGACCTTTAGAGATCCATCTAACCTCAATTATCCTATGATTTAACTCGGCAGTAAATATAATTTAGTTTTAATGCTGAACATAAGCCTTGAAAGTGCTATCTATCCAGCCTTCTTAAAAATATAAGAATTAAAAAACAAAGACACCTAAACAGTATGAAATGCATCACAATAATCAAGAAAGTTTACATAATACAGGGTTTCTACTCATGTCTGTTAAGTGAGTTATGGTCTGTTAATTACTCCACTTCATGGCAGCCCTTTTCTTATGAATCCACCAAGCATGAAAAGAATGCAAAGAATATCAGGTAGAAAACACCTGGAAACAACTTCTGCCACAATTTGTTTCAACACTTATTAATACTGTGTGAATTATTTCTCTGAAAAAAGATTGAAATGCATGAGAGTACCAAGGGAACTCTTGGAAGAATTTTTGAGACATTTCGTTTTTGGAAGCTTAATTCTGCTACTTATTAGTTTTCCTCCGATGTAGGCAACACCGAGGGTAAAGCAGCTTTTCTCTTGAAAGCATTGCTTTTAAATACTCGGTGTCATTAACGAGAGCTCCTAAACCTGGCAGGTCACCATTGATATGATCAAACAGCACACAATTATTTAATGAAGTCCACTGGATAAAAATTACCCGGCTTGCATTCATCTTTGAACGGTAAAATTGTTTTTGCCTTATTAAATTTTAAGACTGCCATTAAGAAAGCCTATTAAGAAAGCTCTTTTTAAGCTCTCAACAGTATAGCTGGATACTTTGTACACTGCTACTCATGATCAGCATTAAAATCATTATAATCAGATAATTTCAGGGCTTTAGAGAACCATGCTCTACCATCTGGGGACTGACCATGCTGGAGCAAATCAGGCGCAACTCCATTGATGTTGAAGGAATTAGCATTATAAAATTATCGAAACTAATCTTACAGGCCATATTTTGCTATGTACTAATTTGATAATATACCAGATGTCTTTACTTTCAATAACGAATAAGGGCCAAATTATGAGAAAGCTCTTAACAAACAACAGATGATACCCAGGAACAGTTTGCAGGCAGCAGCAGCACAACAGAAGCGGGATACGCTGCCTGCGCGGGCTGAAAGCCTCTACCAAGGAGCCCTGCCCGCGCAGGCAGGGGCTCTGGCTGCGGCCCTCCTGCTCTGCCCGAGCATCGCTGGTCACGCTGGCACTCCAGGCAGCTGGTAGGGAAACCAGCCTGCAAGATCGGGGAGGAGCGGGCCTTTGCTAAGACTTGCTAGTGAACCTTTGTTTAAGGCGTTTATTAATTCATTTCTGCAACCGCTAAGAGAAGAGGATTTTCTCCGTCGGCTTCACACAAATATTTCTTGTTCCTCAGAAATACTTTGCTGTTTATGGAGGTCCTCAACAACTGCATCAACCAAGGAGTCTGACAATCTGCACTACAAGAAAAACAAGATTTCACGGGATGGACTAGAGACCGGACTCCGAAGATCCAAAGGGTTTAAGAGCTTGGCGTTACCAAGTATCCGTGAAACCAGCCACCTTGAGATGGATCCAAATAACATTTGTTCAATTACTTCTGTACATAAAGATGTATTTTTCTATACCCAAGTTTTCTAATGCTTGGGACTGTTTCCAACACAAGCAATGCACGTTCATCCCAGTGGAATAATGCATTGATTACCTTCAACTTAATTTTCTCAAAATTTACTTCCATGGTAACACTGTGAGGACCATAACTCTAGAAGAAGAGGTGCTCTAGGCGCTTCCAGGCTTCAGAATTCAAACTCCAAACTTAGAAAGCGTGCTGACTGGACTGAGGCGTCTTCTACTCAAAAGCAAACGTTACAGTCCCAGCGGTATACGGTACCACACGCACACACAGCTTAAGCCAGAAGAAGAGGCATGCGTGTGCTTCGTTTGAGTATTATGAATGTTGAATAGGTCAGTGGTTACTAAATAAACGAGGCATTCAGACTGCCAGCCACACCGACAAACCAACCCCTTTCTCCAGTGTCAGGATACAAGCGCAGCTCAGAAACAAATTTGGAAATCGGTCTTTGATCAGCAGTTCAAGATTATCCTGGTTTGTGTCTAGGGCTAGCACAAGATGATACGTTTTTTGTGTTAAGCAAAAGCTCTGTCAGAGCGCTGTTTTAAAAGGTAACGCTATCCAGTGCTATCTACGCGCATCCCTAGTCCAGCTAGGAGAGCCGCGTAAGTGATAGTTACTTTGCTCAGTGAGAATATTTAATGCATGTGAAAAATATTCAAGTACTCATAAAACCCTTCTTTTTCCTGGTTTTTACTGAGACATGGGAGAGAATGATTTGCAATCATCTTGCACATGCAGCGGCAGGCACATTTCCAAAGCAAACTGGCAAAGCATGATACAAGAAGAGAGGCAGATCACAGGAGCTGTGGAAGCGGTTAGACGTCGGAGCCATCTCGATGATAAAGCTGCCTGCAACGGGCAAAACAGAAGGGCTGAAAATCCGGCAGGTGCAGTCCTACAGCAGGGTTGCAGGTTGCCTCCGTCCCGCCACCGGCCCCTGGGCAGGGCTTTTTAGTAGGGAAAAGAAAAAAAAAAAAAATCACCCAAGGAGCTACCCACAGAAAGTAGTTAGAACTGATTGTGCCCTTTCCAAACATTAAAAAAAAAAACAAAACAACAAAACCAGCTGAATTTTCAGTCCTCTCCTAAGCAGTACTCTTCCTACAAGTGGTACCAAAGAATACATAAACTTTTCATATAGGAAAATTATTTAAAGCTAAATTATTCTCCTAAATTCTATTTATATTAAATCACTGTTACTTTGTAAAAATGGGAATAAGTATACAAACACTTTTTTATGACACGACCGTTTACTTCTGCACATACACACACTGGAGAGAAAATTATCTACACGTTTTTAAAAATAACTAAAGGCTTTTCCTCTGGTATTTAAAAATTAACCTTGTTTATTAATTGTTGCCTTTTGAATGAGTAAAGCTTTTAGTTGTGTCAAAGCTATTAACAGTGACAGTTGTGTATTAAACAAATTAAATATTCAGCAGTCTCATTCCAATGCCCTTCTGTAACTCTGGAGAACATTTACCAACCACCTTGTCTCTTTTGTAAATAAAAGGGTATTTCTGCATTTATTTTAAAAGCTAGCTAATTTCAGATTTCAGCAGAGATTTTATGCAAACATTTATGACAGGTATGTAAATATCCAGGGAATTTTTGCTGTTACAGAAAATGATGGCAAGAGTACGCCGTTCCGAGGAACCATCCCCACTCCATATTCAGAATTCCGCGGATGCTTGAGCACCATCATTTCGGCATCAGGGCAACAGTAACTAAAGTCCCAATTAGGGTTGTCTAAAACATCCTGCAAGAACAACGGTACGTGGCCATCTTGTAGATGAAATGTTATGAAATAAGGATGGTCTGAAAGGCTTTGCAATCAACTGATTCCATTTCACAGCAAAATAACAGAGAACATTAAGTGGAAAGGTCTCCTCTATTAATAAAAGCTTGAATGTGCATTAATTCTCATATTTGCTATTAATTGTAGGGAAAGACTGCACGTATCTCATTTTCCCCTGCGACTACTGACCCATCTGGAAACAGAAACGGGCAGCACTTTCTCTGCCATTCACTTTCTTGCTATGGCACAGCATCACTTCTGACTGTCCACTGGCTGCACCTATTTCACTTATTTCCTTGAATAAAGCTGGCTCAGTCATTACAGAACTGCTCCCAGGCAGGAGGCCGGTGGTACTGGTACCTTTCTCTACAAGTTATTCGATCACAGCCTCGGCAAGCGAAGCACTTGAGGTCGGCTCCGTGCCAGGAGGGACCGAGAGCTCCCATCGGCTCAGACCCCCGTTACACAAACAAGCCCCCTCCCCTTGAGATCACTGCCCAAATATCACACGCCGGAGAGCACTAGGTAAAACACTTCCACTCTCTAAATTGCATTTAAAAGGTCTGTGAGACACAGAGAAAACTGTAATAGAGAAATCAAGGCTGCTCTGGGCACAAGTGAAGCTCTCGTACAGCTACAATATTTTGACAGTCTCGTGGAGAACCAGAAACTGCTGATTTACATCCGTCCTCTCTTCAATTCAGGGTGGAGATTTTAATTTTGGCCTTTTCCAGCCCAGTGCAGCCACCCAAAAATGACTCCATGGACCTACAGCCAGCCAGCACAGCCTCCTGCGCGTTGCCTCCACAGCTGGAGCAGGCAATGGGGCACGATATCTAACTGGAGGGCGATGCAAATAGCCAAGCTGGTCCCGGTTTGCATTTGGTACGCACTGTTTGCAAGTGAGGTTTACCGATCTACTAAGGGGAAAAAAATAATCCATAAACATACGCAGGCTGTTCTAAGGCACAATGCATCGTATTTTACACACTATTACTTACAGAAAGCGGTGTTTAATGGAAGAGAAAAATCTAAAGTCTTAAGAGTTCAATAGGCGTTCAGGCTCCCTTTTGTATTAATTAGCATGGCGTGAGATTTTCATGACGTTCTAAATACACGCTCTGCATACACACACACTCAATACGTAATTACATACGTATTTCATTCTACGTGCAGAGTAAGAAAATTAAAAGCACTGTCCCAAAATCAAAAATGCGATGAGATAAAGAAATGCTATAGAAACGATGCTCCATGCAGGATTACAAAGACAACATGGAAAAGCATCAAGAGTTTGTGATTTCAGATAGCGTTTCTGAGTTACACACTGTTCACAGCAGCAGCTAAAATTATACTTTAACCTGATTTGCCTTGCAGTATCTAATAATCAGCTTGAGTTTCAGGTAATGTGAGCCAGCCTGCTAAGATACCTTTGCAATATGTCATTCAAGATAATACACCCATTGACACGGGTGCAGGTAAGACTTTTTTTTTTGTTTGGCTTCATGGGCTCACAAAAGGTGAACTGCAAGACCAATTTCAAGCAGCCTGCGACATCTCCTACACCGGCACTGCGCAGACATGCAAATCAGTACGTTAGCATGCAGACGGGATGTGCGTACTATTTTTGGAGTCATCCTAAGTAGACATAAATAGGTTTGTAAGAATTTTATAAACAATCTCCCCAGCGATCACACAGATGAAGAGCAGATAGCCTTCATTCTCACTATTCACCCCAAAAGGTTGGAAAGCGAGAACCCAACTCCAGACAGCGCTGTCACAAAACTCAAACAACAGCCTGAGGTTGAAATCAGATTTGAAGATTAAAAACAAATTAACAGGATTAATACAAAAATGAAGTGGAGAAGAAGCCATTAAAACTGTTAGTACTATTTCTAATTTTGTTTATTATAGAAGGCTGAATATTACTACTAATTATTCCTCAAAGAGCTTGCACATGAATCTAGCAACTTCTCATTCAACTAGATGCATTACCGAAGATAGAATGGTCTAATACACAAATAATGTTTGTAAATCTTTTACTTCCACAAATAAAGGATATCAAAAATTTGTGCTTCCCCCTTCACCAGGAGGGTGAATCCCCACGGGCATCAAAACCACTTGGCACAAGTCTAAGCAAACAAGTTTTTTAAAATACAATGATTAGGGCCTGTAACACTGAAAGCATCATTAGCATGACCTATACTATGCTAATATACGCACATGTATGCAGAGTATATACATAAAATTGTATAATAGAAAGATACTTTTCTCTTGCCTAAGACATTATGAAGCATCTTAACATACCATCCATTTCTTCTGCTATCAACAGTTACAAGGAAAACGGAGTTCTCCCCCCAAGATCCCTACCAAGGCTGTTACTCTGAATGATTTGGTACATTAAAAAGATATTTTATATGTTGTCTCTTGAATGTATGTAACTGACCTTGTGGCACCCCCACGTACTGCACACAAAACATTACGAATGTCGCTATATTCTTTCTTTTCAGCTTTCAGTCACAAAACACAAAAAAATCTCGAAGCAAGCAAAGGATAAACTGAGGAGCTCTGCCAACGAGTTCATTTTCTAGTCTATTGGTCTAACGGTTTAGGTTGGTCTCTAACAAAGTATTCATTGGCACACAGCTATGAAATTTGTTATTTTTTTAAGGTTATACAAGCTTCCTGAAGGAAAAGAAAAATCAAAGGTGTAAATAAACCCACAAATGTTAAGTGAATGTCTGGTATTCTGAACTTGGACTTAACAGAATGCGTTTCTCCTTCAGTGTAAACTATGATTCTTGATTTTTAATATTTGCCTGAATCTACAAACACGCACTTGAAGCTTCCGCTTTGTATTCTGCACAGATTACAGGTCAGAGATGCAGACCACAGTCCGCTATCAGGATATCGTTTCAAGAAGACGTGAAGGAGCTGTAAAAACCAACCTCACTGAACTTTTTGAAAGAAGAAAGTCGTTTCAGAGATGTATTTAAGGAATCTCACATTCTTAACAGAAGGAAACATCACACAAGTGATAATATAAAAGGAGTTAAATGCTGCAGCCCAGTTTCCTTAATTTTTACTATTAGTCATTATACAGTCTCATTACCAGCTTATGCTCCAAGTCAAGCAACTGTTACTGTTTAAATTCTTCTATTATACTTTAAAAGGAAATCCACATAAAGTTTGGCAGAATAATAAAATAAAATCTGAATTTTCTCGTTCCTATCTGTATATATTCAAAACCGTAACGTTTTTAGAGTCTGTTCTAAAATCATTATTCTAGAACAGTTAAAAAGTCAAAGCTAAATAATCTTATTAATAAGGCCGAAACAAAACACAGGCAGTAGACAAAACCCTAATGAATTTTGAAAAAGCATATGCAAGAAACAGTTATGCTTTTAAAGAAAAAAAAAAAAAAAAGAAGTCTTCAAGCTCCCAAGGACTCTCATGGATAATAAGTTAACAGTAAGACAAGCATAGCTATGCACTTATTTGCATCAGCTAGACATCAGAAGAACTCTACAGCATCAGAGACATGCTGCTTTCCAGTTAAAAAAGCAGCACTCTCCCATTAAAGCCTTCCCTACACTCGAAATGTTGGTAGCACCGTGAAGGAGGGGAGCTCGAAGAGAAATGGGTTAATCCAAGGACCTCAGTGAACGCAGGATATTGCCCGCAGCATGTATTTACCACGACGGCTGGTCCAGCTTACTCATATTCCTGCTTGAAAATAGAGGTCTCTACACCAAAACATGAAAGACCACCTGCAGACATTCCCTGTTTTCTTCCGCTAACTTTAAAATGAGTGGTTTGTTTGACATCGTCCTGTTTTGAAACAAGGGACTTTTGTCTCCCCAGTCGTCCTTATAAAGCCTAGGTTCAGTTAACAAGTTTGAAGGACACATTTTTACTGTGTTACTGAAGGAATGCAGCAAGTTATCCTGGCAACCTGAACACCGAAAAAAGAATTTAAATTATAAAACCTGCAAGCAGGAATAACCAGAAAAATATTTTCACATTATTTTGCTTCCAAGTATCAAGTCAGGCTTTTTTTATTAACAAATATTTGCATTATTAAAACTTTATTAACATCTGCTGAAAAAGTTCCAGGTGAGGGAAAAATGACCATGCTGAAAGACAGTTTCTTTCACCCTGCCTTCTGAGACAGCTTTCGGCATTCCTGTGCCAACGGCCTGTCTGACAGCCATCGCGGCTGCTGCGATGGAAGCAGGCAGCGCACTCGGTCCGCCGCGAGCTTTGCCTGGGTATTGTCCGAGGGACCTCCCGGGAGCCCCCGGAGCAGCTGCCCGGGGAGTCCCCCCGCACCCCACCAGCGCTCTCGCATCAATCCTTTCTAGGTTGCAACACGACTCCAGACCTCATTTGCCTGAAACTGCCGCCTTTGCAACCACAATATATGTGTTTCAGCAAGAGCTGGGCTACCAAAAGGTCCAGGTTAGGTAGCTCTTTGGTTTTCCTCTGTTTTGCATTCTCAAGATTTTATAAGCCTCTAAGAGGAGATACTTTTTTAGATCACATGCAACCAAAGACCCCCCAAATTATCAGCCTGTGAAACAAAAATGTTCTTTACGCCTTAACTGTATTGCGTTTAACTGATGGACCATCACGGCTGTCCCCTTACCGCTCTAGAAGACGAAGTGCCCGTTTCCAAAGCAGGCAGTCAGAAAGCAGCAGCCGCACACCCGTCCCAAAACGCTCGCTCAGGCAGCGCTCCCCAGCCCGCACCAAAAGAGCCCACGTTAGAGGGGCTGAGCAAGGACCGAGCATCTCAGTCAGCTTCCCACAAACCCGGTCTTTGCAAAGACCTTAATCCAGATCCATGCCACCAAACTTTCGGCTGCTGAGGTGCCCATGAACACCCCCAGCCGTGCCTCTGGTTGCCTAATGCACCCTTTGGGAGGCCCGTATCGTTACGGAGGGAACCAAGGTGGCTGGACGTCCACCTTGGCCACCTCAAGTAAGTGCCTGAAGTTACATGAAACACTAAAAGTCTTTGGTCATTCATCAGACTAACAAGTGAATGAGAAGCAAAACTGTCTCACAGTTATTTCATGTTAGGTTTCCTGGAGCCCATGGGATTTTTCAGATTCTTTGGATTTCTTACCTTCTGTGCTCTTCATTTTTTTCCCACAAATACACTTCCTGTGAAACATCTAGTGACAAAGATTGGTAGCCTAATACACAAACAGGGTCTTAAAGTTCTTTGTTTCTAAGGCGTGAAGACCAAACATCTGAGAAATCTCTCCAAAAAACAAAAATCTGAGAAACGGAGCAAGCCTCAGCACGTTAGTCAGCCGAGAAAAACGTTACTGCAGGGACACTGGAAATGAAATTATTGCCTCTGTGCTTTGATGCGCGGGAAGAAGTACCCTTCTGCCTTCTGAAAAAGTCACTATGATCGCATTCTGCTAGTCAATACCTTGCATTTCAACAAGGAGGACTGTTTGTTATTTTTAACAAATAACAGAAATAAACCAAAGCTGTTCCTGAAGCACCTGAAGACCCGTGCCTCCCCCAGCTCCCCGCGCAGCCCCGGCTGCTCTCCCTCCTCCTTGCCTCTTACTTCAAAGGCCAATGACCTCCCCAAGGCAATATTCTTTCTGATTCCATTTAATATATTTAGGTGGCCTCTATTAATACACTAGTTTAATTGTAAACAAGTTACTGCAATCACAGGTTTTAAGTCCTACTGAGGACTTAAACATGGAATAACGAATCGACTTACATAGGTGGAGCAAGAAGGGAAATGGATTCTCACTGTCCAGAACCTCACGCTATTTTGCTGCAACATACGTATTTTCCCATGTGCAAGTTAAGCAACAGTTACACTGTTCTCAGGGAGAACCTGGGAGGGGTACGCTGAATTATGAAGCCTTTATTGTCTGTTTAACAGCTGACGGTAACAAAAAATGAAGGGAGTTTAGAGGCCCTTGGCATGTGTTGGGAAGCTAAGATACATTTGCATCCACAAAACATTATTATTAAGTAATAACAAGGCAGAAACATTTTCTTCCAAATTGTTAAAATTTTCCAGCCGATGGATCCCAGTTAGTCACAACATAACTATTTCATCATACGGTTAAAATAAACGCGTCCATTCTGCAGGCGGTATGGCAACACCGCACCTAGGAGCACGACGTGACGCACAGATGCTGGCAATCCGGGGAGAGGGGGCCATGTACTCCACACATCTGTTATTGTGGGAAAAATCCATGTTGGTGTTTTGTCAAATTGCTCTATTAGTAATGAATACAGCTGTTTTGCGTCGGATAATCCGTGTTGCAACACTTCACTAAGTGACTCCGTGCAGAACTATGCCCTGCTGTTCATGCTCAGCTGTAATTCTGATTATCAAGGGAGATGCCACCGTGCTTTTTAAAAAAACAAAAATCTTGAACGCAGCTGTTTCTGCTTCAAGGAATGTCAAAAGAAATCGTTTCTCCCTGCCATATATGTATTTTTCACTGTAAATCAAAATGTGTTCTGGCCTTAAGGCAACTGCCCACTGGCAAAACACAAAGACATGCCAAGCGTTCATTCAGCCTAAGCTGAGAGCAAGGCCAGTGCTGACCGAGGTTTTAGCATACAGACACACAAGGCTGAGAAGTTATTGCCACCACACGCTTCAATTTAAGCCCTAGGTAAAGGAAAATATTACCCTCCCCCCCTCCCCTTGATAATTCCCTGCTTGACAATAAATTCTTATCGGTGCTCACAGACTCTAACTGCAAGCCAGCGGAACATCTCAGTGCTCGAGGTTATAGTTTTTGCTTACTACCCTCTTGTCGCATCCGAGAGTGATTGTTACACCAAATACGTTCCCTCTTTGGAAGTCATTTCAAACACAAAATACTAAGCCCTACGTCTACCGAGATGGTAGCTATATGATAGTGTCTTAAACGAGGCTGCAGGTGCACCACTGCTCCCCTTTAAAACACCCGCCTTGCAACCCCAACGTGGAATTTGTGTCGGTTTTCCCCACAGAGCTCAGCTTTCAGACTTCGCAAAGCTACGGGAAAACCTGAGGACAGAGACCCTTTGTATGCAAGCCCAGGTGGAGAGCTGGGCCCTGCCGCTGGCAGACACCTCGCAGGAGCCTCTCTTTGTCTACAGGTAACAAAAACCTCGGCTTCCAGCAGGCACAGTACAGCGGTTAACATAGGACAGTATATGAAACAAAGCTGGGGGTGATATTTTATACTGAAAAAAACCCATCAAGTTTCAAGAAGACATTTATAGGCCAACAAGAAGATTTCCAGTTTTCAAGCAGTAGCAGAAACATAAAAAAGGGGAAAGGGAAAACGGCCAACTGGAGAGGAAAATTAATTCACAGATATGCAAAACTTCTATTTGGATGTGTGTTTTTGAGGCACTCTCATTTAAGAACAAATAGAAACACCTGATGGACAAATTTTCACCTTTACAAATGCAAATGAAGCTCTCGAGCAAAAATTCATACCTGCACAGGTAGTGTGTGTGTTTATGCTTAACCACCAATTTAGTTGTTTCTCTGCCTCATGTCCAGACCAAGAAAAAGGCAGATTTACGGTCTTCAGATCCATATGGCACCCTCAGCCGCGGTCAGCCTGCGAAGCCAGGCATCGCCCAGCAGGAGCACGGTGCCGGCGTGGGTGCCGGCTGTCCATCACAGCTTCCACCCCAAGGCTTTAGCCCAAGCGGGGCAGCCGTGAGCACCGTGTCAGCGTAGAAGCCCGGTGCCACAAACAAGTTGCCATCTCTCCTGCTCCTCAGGCATCAAGGGGCTCCTCCAGGCAGAAGGACATGCTCACACGGCCAGGCACCGCTCTGCTAAACAGTCACTGGTAGGTGAATAAGTAAGAGGGCCGTTACAAATTATCCTGCTAGCTTTAAGAAAATAGAGCACAAACACGGGTGTAAACCTTGTTTCTATTTTAATGTGAATGCCAGACGGGATACTTCAAGGTAAGAAAGGTTTTGTGAACACGCATGCAGACTGAGCCATTAACAATCTAATAGACTAATGACCTACCAATTAGAGATAATTCAAGTCAGCCTGCATACAATAAATCAATGTCTTTCCTAAGATGAATCCACTAGCAAAGAATTTTTCACAGCTTTCAAAGCCATGGCAACACACGTAGCACTTGGTAAGCGTATTGGAAAGAACATGCAACGAATGAAATTCTTGTTTTAGCAATCTAAATAGGTGGATTCCCTGTGTGAACATACAGTGACTTAAGACAGGTATTTTTTTCCACTCCAGAAACAAAATATATCTGTCTTTAGCTTCTTTACCCATTTAAGACATCAGGATTTACCAAGGTCCCCTGTAGCAATAAAGAACATGGCATGAATACTCACCGATGCTATACCATACACATCGTTTCACTTTCTGCAAGCAATGTGGTTACAGACATTTTCCTTCTGACAACTCCAGCATCAACAGGATAACAAAGATGTGGCTGCTTACAGGTTACTTGAACAAGAGCTACAAGACAACCCTAACAAACCAGGCACCAGATACAGATAATTCTCTAAAGGGAAGTTTTCAAGATTAAATTATGGTCATTAAAGATGCATGCTGATAACCAAGAAGCAGATTTCAAGTATCTTCCTTCTTGAACTTATAGAATCAAAAACCTCAAAAGCATTTGGAAGAATTGGATCAAATTTGTTCAAACCTGAAGCTGGCTAACTGGCAATGCAACTGAACGTGAAAGCTGTAGGGGTGATCTGTTGCCATCTCATTCTTCAGCAAAAACACATTTTGGAGCACAACTGAAAAGTTATCCTTTATCTCGACAAAGCATCAGTTCAGGAGGATGATGCCAAGTACCATTTCACTTTGGTGAAAACTGGCTATTTCAAGCGGCTTTGGAGGCTGTCCAGAAACAACCATGTCTTCAGGAAAAGTAGTACATGGTCAGTTGTGTTTGCCTGCAAGTCCACATATCTCATGGGTGCAGATGATCAGGTTAGAAAAAACAAAACCAAGAAAATCCCCCCAAAAAACCACCACAGCACTCAGTATTATGGCATCTCAGGAATCCTAAAAATTCTAATTAATTTTAGTTGATCAGAATTTCTGCTTGTTGAACTTCAGCCACAGCATGGTGAAGAGATCAGAAATGAAAAATATGCCATCTGAAATGCAGAGGAAGAAGTTCTCCTGAACTAATCGGGCTACTCTCAGTTACAGCTGCCAAAGTGGCAAAGCTGACTTTTAGCGTGGAAAAATGCTGCAGGTACAAAAGTCACAAGTGTTTCCCACAGAGTGGGTGCACTGAAGCAACAAAACGTAAAACACACAGCTCAAGTTGCAAGCAAGTCAGGAAGATCTAGAGCAGGGCAAACTGGCCTTCCTCTTCTGAATTTGAATTAAGATGTGCCAAGCTCTCCTAAGTTCAAAAGAGGCTGTTACTCTCCTGGCATTTGGACAGAAGAACGAGACAAACAACAGAAAGAGACCACTGCTTGTGAACTGAAGAATTTATATCGCTCTGAAATCAGGGAGGAATTTTCTCTCAACGCAGCATCCTTTAGCGAAAGGGCTCCTGAGTCGGGGCCGGGGAGGAGCAGGGGCTCCACGGATGGCCTCTTTGTGCGCCCCTTACAATTTACTGGTCCGTGACAAGTCTGTCCAATTTTCCTTGAAAATAAATTAAATGGTTCCCAGATAATTCAAAGAAAAGGCACAGTCCTGCCAATAGTTCTCCACAGGACCAAAGCGACAGCTGACTGCCTGGCACCTCCTTTGCTCAAGTCCCCCTTGGGCATCTGAAGTTTCCACTTCTTTCTGGGCAGCTCAGCAGATGTTCGATGTGGTTCACAGTAGAAGGAAGCCTGAGGTGACCTCGAGTATAATGGATGGTTTCTTCATGGGGAGAGTTTCAAAAGCCCTAAGTAAGAGCGTATGCACAAGAAATAATAAAAAGGATCTGAAAGACAGGAGGGTCCCAGACTGCTCTTCTGGGGTGCCCCCACGCTGATGCCCTGACGCTGGCCAAAGCCTGCGGCACACGCACCCAACAAGCGGTGCAGGCAGTTGCTTAAAAGCACATGTAAGCTGAACAAAATAATTCAACAAGTGGCTTTCTTGATTTCAAACCTTTGTTACCTGCAGCTCATATTCCTAACTCACATTATTTTCCTACCAGGGTGTATAATTAGTGACTGGGTAAATAGGTGTGTGAGCTAGTGCCACTAAAGCGGCAGTCTCACTCTTCTTTCTTCCTCCTTCTCACCTCCTCCTCCTCTTACCTGCTCCTGAACTGTGGGAGCCGACACTAAATGGCAGAAAAACTATTCACTTCCCCCCCCCCATAGGATCAGTTTTCCCTTCCTGACCAGGCTAACGGGTCAGGAAAATGCCAGCATCAGGCAAAGGAAACAGCGGGAGATGACGCGAGGGGTGGAGAGGACATCATGAAGTCATGTCTTGCAGCAGCAGCTATCCACCAGGTCAGGTCAGGTCACTTGTATCAAACCACAACTTTTCCAAAGTCCAAAACAACTGCAGTTTTTATCAGTCAAGGCTTGCTCTCTTCCACTTGGACAAAAAGGACAGGGAAGAGAACCACTTCAGGGTAGCAGAAAACAGAGTAACCATTAAATGGAGCTGAAAGCCGTACGAGTAGCACCACATCCGCAATCACAGCGAGACACAAGAATCATCACCCAGCTTTTGAGACACCATTAAGAGAAAGGCTTGAATGTAGGTTAGAGATCCTGGAAGATCAAGTAATTTGCAGCTAAAATACAAAAGAGAAAGAATCAGAGAGGGGCAGCAAGGGCTTAGAGCTTCTGTTGTACAATGGAACAGCATAGGTGGATGCCAGCAAACCAAATAAAATGAAGATAGGGAATAAAATACTATTTTCACTGTTATCTCTGTCCAGAAATTCAGCACAGGAAAATACTATTAAAATTTTCAAGCACGATCCTCTACAGCCTCTTATCTTTGGAGCAAGTTACTTTGGCTGACAAACGGCTGAAGCTCTCCAAGATTTGTAGCATCTAGTTTCCCCCATTTACCCAAAAATACTTTTTAAAAAAGCAACGATTCAGGCAAGAACTTCACTTCGGTGCTCTGAAACTCCTTCTGCAGGGGGCAGATGTGCACCAGCGGCTGTTCAGAGATTTGAGGGGCATTTGGCCCCCTGAAGCTGGGCACGGGCTCGCGTCCCGCTGAGCCCACGACTTCTGGCCACGTTTCACGGGCGCTTCTTGTTAGGGAGAAGCCTTAGCTGTCTCCAGAGGGAGTCAAAATGTCAGCTCCACACACAGCAACTACAACCACATATAAAAAAAGCCACTTTTTATGGATCAGGGTGGAAAACATGGGGAGAGCAACCTCTACAAACTGTTGAAAACACGAACAGCTCTGACGACAGCAATGGTGAAGCGTGTCGGGCTTAGAGACCCGTGCTCCTTATCAGCAACACTGCGTGCTGTGAGCTTTTACGGGCTATCTGGTTTGAAAGGCAATTTTTCAGTCTCTAACTGCATTTGTATTTAGAGCAGAATTACTACTGCTTTAATGACTCTCATTGCATTTTTAATTATAAAATGTTCCATTTAAAATTGTCCAGACATTTGCACAAACTGCATTTAGCAACTCGCTAAACCCGGGCAGATAAAACTAACCACTACATCTGCCTGGCACATCCATCTTGAAGTAAAAATAAAGCAAGAAAAATAATGCTCTGAATTGGATACTTAAAATGGGCCTTGCAATATACCTCCAAAAATGATGAAACCAGGGCTTTGAAAAGCTGCAAGCAGAGAAGAGACAGTAGTATTGAAGGAATATTGCAACTACACAGCTTGGGGTTAGAAAATAGCTATAGTTCTATTTCTAGCGTAGCAGCTGGCTCAAATAACTGCCTAATTCACTTAACCCATTTTGTGCATAAGCTTTTTTGGCTATATATAGAATGGAAATAACTCTGCGAATGACCAGCAGTTGGTAAATGCCAGTTATCGGCTTGTAAACCTCTTTCTTTCCTTTTGTGTACATGATGCAATACAAAACAGAGCACCCAAATTTCATGCTCAGGTATCTGGGATGGCCTTTAAACTTAAATTCAGTCTAACTCATTTAATTTGCTGTGCTTGTCAACAAAACCATTTTAGTCTTAGATTTACCCTGAGGAAAATGTAAGCTTCTGCTATTTGAACGTGGAAAAGGCCATAGTTCAAATAAAGACAAGGCATCAATAAACAAACTGCAAAGACTTTGAACACACCCTGCCTTTCTGTAGAGTTAAGCCTCGCTTGCAGAGGAACTGCTGAAGTGGGGAGGAGGAGAAAAATTCAGCTTATGACAGCAGGACTGAGACTTTAGAGGGGTTCTTTTTTGTGGTTTTGGGTTTTTTGCCCTTTTTTTTTCCCTCCTTTAAACACATGGCTTACACTAGAACACACTCAGGATGCTTCCATATGTTCTGCAGGAAAAATATTTCTGCTTGATTGGAACTACTGTAACACCATTAGCATTAACAGCCACAATTACTATGTCTAACGCTTCCACATGCCTCACCACAACAAGTTCTTCCAATTTAATACCTTACTATGTTCTGAGAGAGAATTAAGTTTCCAAAGACAATTTTAAACTTAGAGTTTGGTTAAAAGTTCTGCCATTGCTTCTATGCTGATCAAAACCAGCCCATCGCAATAAGACCCAGCAGAGTATATAAAGTTTCTCCATATACCCTTCTGGTCATAAACCCCTCGTTTGCACAGCACCACCACCCACACACAAACCTTCACAGCCTCAGCTGGAGAGATTACTCTCCTAAGTGTTCATCATTACAACTGGCACCAGGGGAAGTTTAGGTTGGATATTAGGAAAAACTTCTTCACCGAAAGGGCTGTCAGGCCCTGGCCCAGGCTGCCCGGGGAAGGGGCTGAGTCCCCATCCCTGGAGGGATTTAAAGGACGGGTAGACATGGTGCTTAGGGACATGGGTTAGTGGTGGCCTTGGCAGTGCTGGGTTAACAGTTGGACTCGATGATCTTAAGGGTCTTTTCCAACCTTAACGATTCTATGATTCTATGAAAATAGCATCAGGGCAGGTGTTGAGTGTGTATTTACAAACAGCATCATGAAGTGGGGGCTGCATCTGGAAACGGCAGTCAGCGTTGCACTACCAGGTAAGTAACAAGACAGGCAGTTACGTCAGGTTAGTTTAAATGCGATCTTAACTAGCATATTAATTAATTCAGCAGTTAAAACCATTTGAAGGAAGCGTATCAAATACCCTACACGCAGGAAGGGGAGAACCCCTTTACGTAGTAACTGTACCCTCCCCAAAAGCATTTTGCAAGGCAAGACTCCTTGGCTGGGAAACCATCAGGAGAACATTCCATTCCCGTGCTAAATAATGTCACGGCTGGCCAAGGGGGACCAGCTCGCTGAGCGGCCTGCTAGCCAGGCTGCGTGCTGCACAGACCTTCTGCAAGCAGCAACTCCCAGTAAAACCCAAAGTAAACTCTAGTACCCTGGCAGAGCAGTTTCTAGAAACGCAGGTAATAAAAAAGAAGATACTGAATATCCCTTACAAATATTCTGGGATGGGTGAACTTTTACAAAGACATGAAGGCTTTTAAATAGTAGAAGGAATAGCCACGTAATATTTTCTGCAGGCTCCAGGCAGTTCCAGTCGGCATGTTGATACACGACGTGCACAGAACTACAGAAAGAAAGAGTCTTTTAAAAAAAACAAAAAAATGTACAGAATGAAAATAAACAGGAAAAAAGGATCAAAAGAATCGGACAGTAGAGTTTCCTCCTGCTTTCCAAGTGCATCGATATATAGGGAAGCTGTGGGCATGCTCCAGGAGAGCCTCCCAGCTGGAATGGGGCAGGGAGGTATCTATCTCTGCAGGCACTCCGATAGGCAAAGCCAGCGGAGCCCCGCAGCCCCCCAGCCTGCGCCGGCGGAGGGGAGAGGGGCCGCGGCCCCGGCACGCAGAGGTTTGCCCGCCGGGGTGGCCAGCAGCACACGGGGGTTTGCCGGCCCAGGCGGCCAGCAGCATGCAGAGAGGGGATGCAGCATCTGCTCCGGTCTCCAGCCTGCAGGTACCCATGGCACCGCGTTATCTGCGGATGGTCCTCGGCCATCTTTCTGGAGAGAGGTCAAACCTCATGTCTGGAGCTACCGCAGTAATTTGAAACTGTTAAAGCATTTCACAAAGTACAGAAAAATCTATACTGGCACTTCTGTCCCCAAAGGACAGACACCTACCTGGATGACCTTGGAATAACAATCCGGATCATTAACATGCACATTCGTTTTCCAATTGACAATTCCATTATCGCTCTTACCTAGGCTGTTCTGACACATAGCTATTCAAGCAGCTCATAAGAACACAGAATGTCCCAAAAGAGAACTTCAGGAGAAGCTTAATTAAATAATTGATTTTTCTTGATGTTTAAAAAAAAATAAATACATGCATATACACTTCCATGTGACGAGCTCCCAAGGGAAAATTTTGCAAAATAAGCATAAAGTGTTTATTTAACTCAGAGAAGCAATTAAACCATTAAGAGCAGCTCAAAGTAGGCATTACGCTGATTATCCCTTAATTGCATGCATTCACAGCAGCGACATACAAACTGCAACAATAACAACTATGTTACATACTAATTTTTTCCTGACCCAGGCACATTTGACAACAAATTCATCAGCAATATATATTCAACAAAAAGCTAACTGAAGAGTGCCGGCCCATAACTGCTCAAGTTTTTCCCTACCAGCATGGAGATATCTGTGATTACGACTCCTAAGACCAATTTAAACATGCTTAAGTTTGCTTCAATACAAATGGATGAAGCTATTTATTTTATCTATTTTTCATGACATACTAATGCAATACTCATCTAGTCTGTTCATCTGCCCTAACTGCAGCCACCTGCCGATGCGGCGGTATCTGACGGCGCCTCCTGCGCCGTCCTCTCCGATACCTTGCTATAGGTGTTATAACCTCCAAGACACCGTAGGATGGAGAAGGGAGGTTCCTGCGTGCTGTTGAGGCAGGACTGGCAGCCGTCGGCAGGCAAACTGCACTCTGAGGAGCTCCTTCAGTGAAGCTCCACTTGGCCATGTGAACGTTTAAGAAACACCACTGAAGTCCCAAACCTCCCGTTCTCCTTAGCTTGCAGGCAGGGCTTCCAGCTGCGCTTACCACATACGCACACAGCCTGCAAAATTACACCGCGACCACAACTAAGCAGCTGAAATGCAGGAGTTTGAACACTTTTTCCAGTCAACAGCAGTTGCATCTCCCATGTCCCACGACAGAGGTAAACAAAGTAATTTTATAATTCCCTTGGCAGCGGCAGCAGAAGGCACCACCGACAGAAACACGCTCTGCTCCAACCGCGCTGCAAGAGGAAAGCAGCTGACAAAGCATCTAGTCGCCAAGAAAATTACAGTATCATAGTCTTAATTACACTAATTGCATTTCCTGGTATTGAGGCAGGATTAATATAGTGTTTCTTATGCTAGATTTCATAAACACAATCGGCTTCAGCTTAACTCTTCGTAATTGTCTTTCACAGTTCTTGCAAACAATTAGCCACCAATTATGTTCATTCCGTTTTGCAGATGACTGATAAACACTCCAAATATCAGAATTCTCCCCCAAGGGAGGCAAATTACTTCTAACTTGTTAAGTAATCTTAACGAACCCTCAGTGAAAAATCCTGCAGGCAAATCACCCAACGGCGCTTGCTTGCCATTTCCATGCTGCTGCCGAAGACTAGAAAGCTTCCACCATGAGGAGAACCATGTTTGGACCAGCTTTGGAGAGATAAGTAACAGTCTTAGGGTGATGAAATGACCATATATAAATGATTTTTTAAAAAAAAAAAATGTATAAGTAATTTATGATCTATCATATAGAAAAATGATTTATGATCTATCATATAGAAAAAATGATTTATGGTCTATCATATAGAAAACCATTTATATATAAATATATATACAAATAAACACACACGCTCATGCACAAATACTCGCTTTAGACATCACAAAAATTTAAAATATAAAATTAACATTTAGAAAGTGTTTGAGCTAATATAAATCTCGAGGAACAGGTGCTGGGCACTGGACTGGACAGACCTTATTAGTTTCTCACTCCCACCCTACTCGCCGTAGCCCCGTCAAACTCAAAGGCTCGGGCTCACACAATTGAGAATGACGGGCATTGAGTTTTCGTCCCCTCTCCAGGCACAGCTCCAACATTCAAAACAATTCAGCTAGAAATGTTCAAAAATGTTATGATGAGATAATATCGTCTGCTGAGATAAAAATAGTATTTTATATTGTTACGCCAAGGTCATCTGTAGCGACCTACCCAAGAGGGCATTGGACGAGACTGACTCTAGCAGAGGCAGGCGTGATAATCAAAAGCACATGAGTTTCCAGGAATTTTAGGCCGGATTTTTCTAATACACAGGCTAGCCTTGCTTAACATGTCCATCACTTAAAAGGTGACGTTTGAATAAACAGGACACAGGTAGTTATAGGCCACATGGTTACTTACGCAACTTTGCCTGAGAGCCGTATCGACATAAAGTAAAGTCTTTTGAGCTAAAATAAAACGAAGACTCTTGCTTGGCCAGCACTGCCAACAGCGAAGCCTCCCCATAACATAACAACAGGACTATAGTTTGCTGACAAAGCCTTACACCAGGGTCACTGCACGGGTTGCTCGGCTTCCGTCTTCCATACCTGCGGGGTCACGAGCCCTTCACTTGCCAGGAGAAGAAAAGAAAAATAAACCTTGCTGATGAATAACTTGCAATACTTCACATCCACACTGAGTTAACATGTTTCTGTGCTACTAAATATTTTTTAAAACCTCCTGTGGAGGGTATTGTCAGAGAATTAACAGCAACCCGGAGGGGAAGGCAGCGCTTCTGACAAGCCATCTACACTCAAATGTTCCCCCATCCCAGCCCCAAGAGGAACAAGAAGGATAAGCTTACAAAAAAACAGCAGCAAGGAGAAAACAAAACAAAACAAAAAAACCCAAAAAACCCCACACCACCAAAACTGTTGTCAATAATATAATCAAGAAGTCAAGAAGTTGTAAGCAATAATCAAACACAGCGTATAAACAAAGCATTTGCAGAACCCTGCAGCTTTACGATATCACACACAGGGGGTACATTGCTAAAAAAATAAATTGCACAAATTATGGTCTTGTGCTGAACATTGGAAAAAAAAAACAAACACATACTCATCTCCAGGAGCAGCTTGATTTTTTAGTAGTATTTGATGCTCTCTGACCCATAAAAAAAGGAAAAATAAAGGTTAAGTTTTGTGGTGTTCAAATGAGTAAGTCACAGCATAGGTTCATTTGTTTTGATTATATTGGCCTCAAATAGTTTAGAATACCAATTCAGATTCTAGATTTACTTTTTAGATAACTATTAGTGATACTACTGGATGGCAGTCTACGGCCTTCGAGGTTGTCCAGAGTTACGCAATTTCAAATTGGTTAATGTGGTTCAGTTGGCTTTTTTTCTTTCCTTTGTTTTGAAGCCAGTGATGCTTTCATTACAAAGCTGATTCAGCAAATTGTTTCTGTTAATAACATCTATTCTTCATCCCTATATTAATGAAAATATTCATGATACAGAAAATGATCTATTGATGTCACAGGCACAGAACCCGCCATACTGCAGCGACTACAAGAAAACGCCGGTGCAGAAGGAACAACAAGACTCTTAAGGGTATGATCACACATACTGTATCTACATATAGAAGAGGCTAGACTTTCAGAGAGTGAAAGCTACCCAACCCAAGAAATCTGACAACAACAGCAGAATCAACAGCCGATTCAGATACAGCTTCCAACCACCACTACAGATTTCTTTTTTTATGGTGGGAATAAATACAATTTTAAATTCAGCAAAACCAACAAACAATCCAATTTACATTCTTTACCATCAAGACATTTATAGTCAATTCATTATTCTTACTTGTCCAAGTTGAGATTTGTTTTAAAATTAGAAATGAGAAACATAACAACAATAAAAGCCCTGTAATTATTACAAGCGACTGTGTGCTTCATCCACATCCCCAATCCACATCTCCAACCTCAGTTTCACAATTAATTGATAGCCAATCCGCCTTGCTGCCACAGAAGCGAACATAGTACATCTTCAGCCTCCCTCTGGGAGGGAACTTCATCTGCAGCTCCCTAAGTGAAGTTCCAGGTACAAGTATTTGGAAATTGCTACCAAGCTTCTTTCCATCTCCTCCTTCATCCCTCAAATGGGCAACTCGAAAAGTCTGCATTTAAGTCTGCTGCTTAATGTCTGCTCTCCTGGGTTAACAGTCTGACTACATAGAAGGAAGTGCCCGCCTTAGTCTTTTTATAAATATCGTCAAAATATTTGCTATGCCAATTTCAGGCAGTCACAATGGAGGATATGAAGTTAATAAGACTTATAAAACAGGCAGAACCTGCTTGGTGGAGAATATAATATTTCTTTCCTGCACGGAAATAGTTCTTGATATGCTAAAATACAGAGCGTGCCTCATCAGAGGCAGGAGGAGCACCGTTTTGTACAGCGCAATGGTTTGCCAGCCACAGACACCTGTGTTTGAAGAACTCATTTGCCAAATGCACACCTTGAGTCCTTACAAGGCAGCAGAATCTGGGAAAAACCATGATTGAACAGAGATAATGTCTTTCCCACTGGAAGGTCTGAAGAACAGGTTCAACACAACAAATTTACACTGCTCCAGCTTGAGGTCTTGCCTCGAAGTGATCCGAGGGTGTTAAGTCTATTCAGATGGACAGCCAGCAACGCGATGCGCAAGCTTTGCAGAAGGAGCCCGTGGCAGAACCGACCTGGAGGGTTACTTGTTCCTCTCCTTTGGATAATATATTCTCTTTAAATCGAGGTTAAATGCCAATTGCCACAACAGTTACTTCTGGTTCTAGCAAGAGGGACAGGCAGGTCTGCAATTACCAGAATTCACTTTGCAGCTCTTAAGAGAAGCGTCCCACTGCATGTCACACCAAAGGCGCAAGTTGTCAGACCTGGTATCCGAGACAAATCTCGCACTACAACAAAGCCAGGATACCTGTACGTTTGTCATCTTCCTTGGTGTCCTACTCCCTGCTTCCTTGCATTTTTTTTCCTCTCCAGGAGACTGAAAAACTGGGTAAGACATTTCCAATAAAATTATACAAAGAGCTATTTCTGGTTGTAACAGCCCATGCTAGCTTTACTTTGTAAATGCTAACTTTTATCTAACACTGCAAATCGTATTGCACCATGAAGATTTTCATTGCATGTACAAAACAAACGTGAACCAAAATCGAAGAGAATAAAGAATAAAAAGTATAGGAAATCAAACATGTGCCTTTAAGGAGGAGTAATGGCAATTAATAAAGCTGATGGAATAATTTTTTGACTCTTCTGGCCAACAAATATAATTGCTTCAGATTAAGAAAGCTTAATATAATTGCTTTACTAACTTAGGACTATAGCTGCACTAATATACTTTAGAAAGATTAAAAACACTGACTAATGTGTTTGCAATGTCTGTAGTCTGAGCAGACTGGGCAAAGAATGTGGATCTTGGATTTTAAAATCCTGACACCATTGATTGGAACGTACTGGGTCCACACGTGAACAATTATTTGCATTTGAGCAGGACCGACACCGACAACTCAAGCATTCCTGCGGATACCGATACACTCACATAGGGCCTCTGTGTTTTGGGGAGAGATCCATAGATATTGAGAGACATTTAAAAATTGATAGCATGCTGGTATGAGACACTGCCTTTCCAAGTGCCCTTCAGATTAGTTTGAATGTACCACACTTACTGACCCTTTCAGACGTATATATATACACACACAAGTAAAATAAGGACAAACAGAAACCCCAAATACAAGTCCTGCATATTTACAAAACCAAAAAAAGTCTGAAATTATAGCCCAGACTGTATGTTCTAACATTTGTCTTTGAAGTCCGCTCTCCTAATTCTAGAGATAAATGCATTTCCCAGCAGCAGATTCTTAAGCATTCAAAGAAAAATACACAAAAATCTTAATTTTACCAAAGGCCAAACTCCATGAGCTACTTCTCTGCTCATTTACGTGTTATTCCGCTGTGAAGCGGGACGCTTTGTTTTTATATACTTGCAAACTGGAATAGTTGGAGTCTTAATTTATTTCTCATCCTGCTGATGATTCAGCCCCTGCCCCTCTCCTCTGCCAGGAGGCCACGTCAGCAGGACGCGGCGCGGGCTGCCAGGTCACATCCCGGTCCGGCTGGAGCAGAGGCGTGCCGCCGCGCCGGCAGCGCGGCCCCGCTTTCCCAGGGAAGGGGCTGCAGGGTCGGGAAAGGCTACGGCTGTCCCTCCGGGTGTTCGTGGATGCAGACAGTTATCGAGGCTCTTACAAAATGCTTGGAGTTTCCACAGTTCAAAGTGTTTCAGAAAGATTTCCAGTTTCAGCGGTATTTCTCCCCCCCTCTCTCCTCACAGCGTGTACTGTAAAACATTCAAACTTCAGGATTTGGAAAGATTAAGCTAAATCAAAATCCAGTTATGTGTCAAGTTTCTTCTTTTTTTCTTTTGTCTTCTATCAGGGGAGTTCTATTAAATAACAGCAACTAATTCACTATAATTTCATCAAAAGGGGTTTTTAAAGGACTAGATACGCTATACAGCAAATGTACTAGTGCAGGTGCATCTTATTCAAGATTAAATCTGCACACGTGCAAAAAAATTTCCATGATTATTCTTAGCATTATCTGATTTAAAACAGAGAAGCTGAGATTATTCATAGAGTAAACAAAGCATCCTATTGTTTACTTTTGGCTTCTTACATGGTTTCCTATACTTTATTGTAGTGTGCTAAAAACAAAACCCATGAGATGAAAGGAGAATGGTGCTAGGATCCCACTGACAATAACAAGGGAAAAATCTCCTCTGAGTTAGCATCTCTTTGCTCTCTCTTAGATGATTTCAACACAAGTTTCACAAAGATATAGAAATATCTTAAAGTTATTTCTTTCACGTGGAAGGAATAAATGATGCACAATCAGGACTTTAGTTTTCTAAGGTGACCGAACACTAAAAGGCCAAAGGGTCCAAATGTGAAATACAGGTAGAGTGACCAAAAATAACACCGAGGATAAAAGGCTCCACTGCAAATTCTCGCATTTTCTGGTTAATAACGGGGCAACAATGAGAAAATAAGCAGAAACTACTAAACTAACAATATCTGTTATGATTATACGGTTAGGTATTAAGAACTGGTGGTTTGTAGCTATACCTTTGACAAACTATGGAGTGCACCATGGATAATATCCCAACAGGAGGGACAGGACTGAACCCTGATCTGGGAACATGCCAGCGCTACAGAGCTGAGCTTTCCAACGCACCGATGTGAGCAAAGCTAGAAGATGGGTGGCAATACCTCTAAAGGACGGCATTGACTCTGTTGACGGAAGAAACAAATATTTTGGCCGATCTAGCAAAGGCTGGTTAGATAGGAATCACAAACAGCAACATGGGATTCTTCCAGATTATAGCCCTTCACCATAGTTCTGTTCTGGAGGATGCTTGTGCAGATAATCCCTCGTTTGTCCATCACCAGAAAGAACTTCAATAAATCAAAAACTTATTTAAACGCGTTGATATACCAGGAAGGCCAATGGGTATTGGAAGTCTGACTTCTCCATCAAATATTAAATTTGAACACCAAGTACCACGAGTCAAGTAAGATGATGTAAATGAGTAGTAAGAATTTTGTTTTAAAACAGGTTATTTGGGTGCAAAGGGCCCTTACTGCAGAGGATAAAGCAATTGAGAAAAATTTAGTAAACAAAAGCTATTTAATAACAAAAGAGCAGCTGTATTTTAAAACACCACCACACACAGGCCATTTTGCTCCAAACCCTAATGACCAAACCAATCTGAATTGAAACTACATTTCCTACAGAAAGTTTTCCACAGCGTGTAACCAGTCTGCATACCAGCGCGCAGGTGGAAAGAGCTGAAACGCTTTGGAGCAACAAGCAGAAACAAAACCAGAGCTCACCCTGCCTTCCACCCCTCCCTTCCCTGACATGGCCACAGCACGTCCACCCCGTCCCACTCCCGGGCGCCCTGGCAGACGGGTCCCTCTGTCCCGGGAGGGTGCCCGACCTCATGCAGACACTCACCTAGCATCGGACCCAAGACAGACACGCTAAAGAGGACATTGGTTCTTCCCGCTTTGCAGAATTTTATGTTCTGATCAATGCAATGCTTTGCAGCGTATTTTGAAAACAGTCATGAATTAATTTCTTTAAACTTAACCGAGGACCAAATTCTGAGAATTCAGCAGATACTCTGGAAAGAGAGCAGATCCTGCACCAGCCTGCAGCCCCCAGCTCTCACCCTGAAGTGCCCAATGCACCTTCCCCCCTCAGATTTCAGGAGCTGCCCTTGGATTAGAAGTCTCTTTCCAGCCTTCTGGAAACCTCTCCAAAGCAACCTCATTTCGGGCGCTGCTACTATTTCACCTCAGACTGCCAACAAGCCAGGTGCATGGACGAGCAGCCCATCTGCCGCCTCTGCGCCTGCGGAGCAACGGAGGGAGACACTCGCAGCGGCTGATGCAACAGCTAAGCTTGCAGCATTATAAAACCAGCCAGCTACCTGGACCTGTATTTTCTTGTTCCGTCTCCTTAGGCTTCTTTCATCCCCAGTCTCTGATCCGACATCCACCAGTTCCCCTCACGTGTGCCCTTCCCGACTCCCATCTTGGCTCCTCCGTCCCCACCCCGTACCGTGCCACAGCTATCACTCATTTGCTTACACCGTGTCCCATCTATTTTCAACTCCTTCCTTCCCTCCAAGAAACTGACTCACTTCCTCGTTTCCAACCTCATCCTAAAGGGAAAAAAAATAAAGACTTTTTTTGGTTTGCTTAGACTAGACTGAACAGCCTTATTTCACTTACACACACACTCTTCCTACATAAATCTACAGCTATTTAGCCTTTAATATTATCCATTCCTTTGCATTACCACACTAAACCACACCCATCCACCAAATTCAGGGAATAATAATTCCAGGAAATCTTTCATTTGAGAAACCACTGCTAGATTTTTAGCATACTTCTGGCCTTTCTCTTGAGTTACTCGCTTTCAGAGCCACGGAAAAACCAGCACTGAAATTTAAGTCATGCAATCTTTATTTTGCAAGGTAAGAACAAGCAAGAGCCTTGTAGTGCTTCAAGTTCAGCATCAATGGCAAAACACTTGAAAATATCAGTTGAAACAAACACCAGCCTCAGTAAACCTTGCATGTTTGTTATCCTGTTCTCATTCAAAATGTAACCACTCAAAGGCAATTTAAGTTCTTGTCTACTACGCAGATATTCACATTTAAGCATAGCTACAACCCCTCCACGCCATCACACATCTGTACCTTGTCCTTGAAAAACAAACCAGAAGCCCACTCAACGCAGAGCCTTGCTCACCTCTGCAATGCTAGAATTAAAGCCTAATTTCTTTTCATTAGCCTATTTGTTTTCTTTGCCCGCAAATGTTGTGTTTCACTATTCCACCCCTAATGCTGCGATACTGAACAAAGACGAGAGAGAGGTTTCAAGAGGGTATTTCCAACAGCCTGGGCTAGACAGAATACACCCAGGAATTCCAATTCTTATCACACCAGGTGCTTTTCCGCTACCTGTTCTTGCTTCTAGCTTTGTTACGGGCTTTTCGCATGCTACACATACACACAGAAAGTTACAGAACAGAAAACTCAGTCTGCTTTGCTTGTGGCGGAAAATGAGACCCAGCTTGGGTATCATTTAGATGGATGGCAACAGAAAATACGTTTAGCGATAACTGAGCGATTCTGTGTGATCAATGGGTAGAGGTGTGACGCAGTCTGCATCAAGGTCCCTGTATATACGTTTTTTCAACATGTGGGTGACAAGCAAGTTCAAGTGGCACCAGAATAATCATTTTGGCCGTATTATTCATACCACAGCGCGCACGACAGCTTGGCATTATCGCCTTCCAGGATGAAAAAGCACTGAACAGATTCTCTGGATCCTTCACTGCCCCAAACGACGCACAAAGTGCTGTATTTTTAAGTAATTTAGTATATGACACGATTCTCGTGCAGCAATAGAAGTTCCTACCAAAGATCTTAAGATATTGGCTAAAAACACCAGTCTTCAATCAGTCATTAGGGAAAGGGGAATTTCCTGAACACGTCAGATTCACCAGGAATCTATTTATTCTCAAATTCAGAAAGCAGAATAATTTTTTTTTTCAAATACAGAAGGGCTGTTTCGATTCTATTCTCCAGTTGATCAGATCCGTGTTCTCCCTTTCCTTCATATTTCATTTCGTTATTTCATTTACCCCAGAGCATTAGCTAGAAGCAATCTTTCATATAAAGGAAATACAAGATCTACAGTTATAGCTGAGTGAAGAAATGGGTGAAGCTATGCCTTGCCCTTTCCTTGCAGAGCTAGCAACAGTCAAGTCCTGAGTTTGTGAAAAATTAAGTGGAAAAACGCAAAAAGGAATGAAGTATTTCAAGTATTGACATATTTATGAAGTACTTATTATCTGTCAAAACTATATAAAAAGAGCAGCTTTTAAAATGCCGATGATACAGCACCTATACATGTTTCATCTCTCAAAAATACTGAATTAAGATTCTAAATCAGTCTCCCTTGACCACCCACAGAGGTACAGTTCTGCCGCCAGAGCCCAAAACGCAGCCAGGGTGGCCGGCAGCACAGGGCGAGCGGGGCTCTCGTCCCCTGCCCCCCAGGGACACCGTCATTTTTGGAGGAAGCATGCCAATACTTTGTCATTAATACACACAGGGCTTAAAAGGAACAAAGATTGGTCGTGCAATCGCACACAAATAAAGGACGTGCTTTGTGTTTCCACTTTATAACACAGGCCCGGTGGCCAGCCTCAATATTCAGCAAGCACTCGTGTTTCACGGCCTGGGTAGGCAGGGGAGCGTGCCTCCTGCCTGCGCAGGCAGCGCCGGGTCCCAGCCTTCTGCTTGATTCAGCTTCTAGCAACTGTTAAAAAAAGATTCCCCTCAATTAACCCCCAACATCCCCCTTCTTCATTCCTTTATTTGGTTTTCATAAAGGCTACAGAAGTCACATACCACAGCATCTCTCCTACTACGCGGGATGGAGAAGGCAAACCCTTGGGGAGCCAGCCGATAACACCAGCCCTGGTGAGAGCACCCGGAGCCGCCCAGATGCTTCCCTCAATAACCCAGCCTGTGGGCTGTGCCGTACAGACCTCTACTCAAGGGCTGGGTTTCTCCAAAAGACCAGATTTATCGATCTCTTTGGATCTGCCCTCTCAAGGAAGCCACAGACCCTCTTCATGCCCGCTGACCAGCTACGCTTCTGCCAGCCGCTGAGTCCAGCCCCCCCCACGACCTACGGGGCTTCTGAATCAACGTCTTAAACAAGTCGCCTCTGCCTACATGAAAACAGAAAACAGGAATGAAGACAGCACTCGCTATAACATATTGCATGTTCCATTGAAAGTACACATTTATTCCAGTTTTATAGTATTTTAGGGGGGTAGTTTCTCAGCGGATATTTTGGTTTTTAAAGTTTTCACTGATTGCCTTACTGGTGAAACCCTGAGGAACTGGAAAAAGTTTTTGTATTTAGGATTTCTCCACTATTCCAAAATACTGGAGACCTTCAAATGTGCATCTATTCTTTCTGTTTTTAAACAGTGATTACTCAATTAGTGGCTAATTACACTTCAGGGTGTTTAAAACAGAGGATATTCCACAGAGGTTTTCTTCAAACAAGTGTCTTTCTTCCAACCTTGAGAAGACAAATGAAGATGCATTAAATCATCTTTTTCTCTGCTATTTTCATGTCAGTCCTCTAACGCACATTATCCCCACGCATCCCCAGGTACGCCACAGCCCTGGAGCCGAGCGGGGTCCTGGATACAAAGCCGTGGTTCACAGGACATCCAAAACAGGCTCTGGGAGCACAAACTGAAGATCTCAAACTTCTCAAAAAGTCATATATAAAAAATTTTCAGAAAGATAAAAACCACTCTACATAAACGAAGCTAGCCGCCCCTGCAGAACGGACGAAGCCAAAGGAAAGAGCAGCTTTTGTATATCCTGAAGGATTTAGTGGAACCAAGTCATGACATCTCAAATTTTTAACAAGTGTTCACTCCCTGAAGTCAGGAGAATCACACAATTTATAACAAAGCAGTCCTTCATATTGCGAATACAAATGAATCCTGTTTACAAGCACATCTTATGGCATACCACTGAGTACCTGGCAGCAAGGAAGAAGCGAGTATCGCCCGTCCAGCGGGGAGCTACCAGCTCCCAGGCGTACACGCTGCCCAAAGAGAGACTTCCATGCTGCCTTAACGTAGTGCTAAAATGATTCCATAGCTTCCTAATCATACTGCAATGTGGGAGCAAAGGAAAACGCACCGTTATCGTCTAAGTGCTGCCCTACATATAGGGAATACATTAACCTTCAAACATACAGAACGCTCTATCACAGGGGAAAAAAGACATTGTAAGTTTTGTGGAGCAAGGGGGTGTGTAGTTCCCAAAAGCACCGCACACAAGATAAGCCCGTCTTTTACAATAACTTCAGAACACAGGGAAAACAGAACTGCCACGAATCCTCATCTTCATATATTCGCTGGCTGATTACAGTTTCTTCCACAATAGATCACTATTAACGTTATTTAAATTCCACAATTGTACTGTGAACACACCTTTACCAAAAGAAAAAAAAAGGCAACAATACTCAAGTGCTCTTCGGTGTCTGAAAGATGTACTTATTTCAGCACTATAAATATTTCATAACAAAGTAGGAGTTGAAGCTTTAGCATTAAAAGAATATCAGAATTTTTAGACTGAACTTAAAGAGCGTATACAAAGAAACGCGTGTGCTTTGGCGGTCAATGCTGCAGCTCTACCAAAAAAAAAAAAAAAGGAGAAAATCTTATGATACAAATTCTAAATTAATTTTATGAAAGACTGCTGATGAGTACCAAACAAGCCCCATTGGCACAAACACGTTAAATTACTGGGAATACACAACCAGGAGGTTTCAAGTTGCATTCCTTTAAATACGCTGTCTGAACAACACTTTGAGCCTGAAAAAAATTAAAAACAAATGGTGTCATAATTATATTTGTAATGGAAATTTTTAATGCACTAATCAGTATTAAAGCATTCATTTCAAATAAAAGGAGTAGCCAGCAATATTTCTCTGTTAATTGCCATGTGGACCAATTTCTTACCACACAGCATGTTGGCTATAAATCGTAACAAGCAGTTTTAAATTGCTGCTGTTATTGCTCATCAAGACCGAATAATCCTGGACGGTGTTCAGAGAAGCTTCTGTAACGTCTATCTCAAACAACTATTAATTCCTCATTTCCATAGGGATGAAATTTCAAGCAACAACCACCAACTCCTCCACTGTTTAAATGGGGGGTGACAGAAAAGATGCAGAGACTGCAAAGATGGGACATGTCAAATATTTCAAAGGCCAAACTCTTCCCTACGGGAGCGGTGCAGCGCTGGAACAGTTTGCCCAGGGAGCAACCTCCATCCTCAGAGAGCTTCACAACTCAGGAGGTGGCGGACAACCTGATCCACCTCTGACACTATCCCTGCTTTCAGCAGAAGGCTGGATAAGGCGACCTCCAGGGGTCCCTTCTAATCCAAATTTTAATAAAAAGCATAGTTATCCTTGAGCAGTATTATTTTAGTATTTGATGCAGTCTAAGAAACAGCCTTTCTTGAGTAGATTTGAAATTCACAGTCAAAATACAGGGGCAATTCACTAGCTATACAACTATTATTAAACTGACTTCCCCCCCATTATTATCACTTTTTTAGGAAAGGCTTTTGAATGAATAGCCCACTGAGATTGCTGCTTAATGGTATAAGGTCTGGAAAGGATGGGGGAGGCAACATCACCTACCTCCCTTCTCAAAAAAAAAGAGAACGGCATAAGCTCAAAAAAACCAAAAAAACACTCAAAACAGTATTAGCAGTACAGCTACACAGTCTATTTCCTTTAAATTTTGATTTAACCTTCCTGTATTTACTGCAGACAGGGTTATACCTAAGGAAATAGCTGCTTCACTTCAAAGCTGTATTTGCTACTAGCTAGAAACCCTCTTCACAGTACTTAATATGCAATCTGAAAGGTCTTTTATCACTTCTCCCTTCAGACCTGTTAAAAGATTTTGTGTGGGCTCTCTGTCCTGGTTTCAGCTGGGATAGAGTTAATTTTCTTCTTAGTAGCTGGTATAGTGCTGTGTTTTGGATTTAGTATGAGAATAATGTTGATAACACACTGATGTTTTAGTTGTTGCTAAGTAGTGGTTACACCAGTCAAGGACTTTTCAGCTTCCCATGCTCTGCATGGCGTACAAGAAGCTGGGAGGGGGCACAGCCAGGGGGCCTGACCCACATTGGCCACAGGGCTATTCCACACCATATGACGTCATGCTCAGTATATAACTGGGGCGAGTTGGCCGGGGGGGAAGGGATTGCTGCTCGGGAACAGGCTGGGCATCAGTCAGGGGGTGGTGAGCAATTGTGTCGTATATCACTTGCTTGGTACATCATTATTGTATTATATTATTATTATTATTATTATTATTATTATTATTATTATTATTATTACTACCACTACTACTATCATTCTATTTTATTTTACTTCAATTATTAAACTGTTCTTATCTCAACCCAGGAGTTGTCTGACTTTCACCCTTCCAATTCTCTCCCCCACCCCATTGGGGGGGAGTGAGTGAGCGGCTGTGTGGTTCATAGTTGCTGGCTGGGGTTAAACCACGACACTCTCTTATAAAAAAAAAAACAAAAACACAAGCACTACTTATCATATTTGCACAATTTTACAGAGAGGTAAAACAGCAATCAAAAGACTGCTTACATGCTTTTATTCAATACTACATAATTAACCGGCTCTGCTTCTAAAGAACCAATTTAAAATTCCGCTCAAAACCAATCTGACTGCTGCAGGCACTCTGCAATGTCTGTACTTTGCCCATTTTCTCCCTCTCCTGATGCCTGTATGAAAACAGAAGTTTTTCCATAGATAGCCACTTAATTCGCTACTGGTTTTCAGTCCAACTTGGGATCTCTCATTTGTATTTACTATTCAGTTATAAGGAAATATGCATATATATAAAATAAAAAAGGCTGATAAATGACTGAACAGAGAGAGAAATCTCCTGAACCTGCAAGAAATTCATGGCTCATTCCAAGATATTAAAGCCCTATAACACGTACAGCAGCCAGGTCTGCAACTTCTCACTCTTAAGCGCCTCACTGTATTTTCAGAACTGTATATCACATTTTTGTAGAGATGAGAGACCAAGTTTTACATCACGCAAGCAATGCTCGTCCACATGTTTGTGTATTCTCTTACCTGGGATGCACTGCAGGGTTCCATCCTCAGCCCTTATTGTAAAGGTTTCACCTGGATTAACTTGAACCAAAAAGACCTGCCGAAAGAAAAACACATTTGTTTCACTCTGATCTTCAAAAATTAAATTTTCCCAACCCAACAATTGTGTTCTCTGTACTTTGGAAGAGATACAGGGGGCAAGGAGGGCACAGACTGGTATACTACATCTTTGGGTACCAGCACAATCCAAGAGCCGGTAGAGATTTAAAGCCTAACTACTCATCTAAATTTTAAGAGCTGAAATAAAGACATAACTCAGTTGTGTGTGGGTGAGAATTATGGCTTCAGGTTCCACCACCAAACTTGTTACAGTGTGTTTAACTTGGCCAAATGCTGATAGCTAAGGACATAAACCTTTAGACCACGGGCACGTGAGAGCAGAGAGCACATAAACTCCAGCATACAGCACTAAGCCATACCAGGATTTCAAATTCACAGGAATAAAAGTTTTTTGCAGTGTAAGGGGAGTCGATCCATTACAGTTTTAAAAATTTATCCTTCAGTCCTACACATAACAGATCTCAATTAAGCAAAATCCAGAGACACACACAGTTCAACAGTTGCACACAGAACCAGTAATAAACTATTTATTTAGTAACACATACTATCATATTTTTTTAAAATAGTTAAAATATCACCCCAGTCTCCCATTGCTGAATGCTGCAGACGATGGGAATGCTACAAAGACCAGGAAGCACCAAAACGCATCCCAGTTCAGTGTACACTGTACTCAGCTTTAGTAATTTTCAGGTGTCTAAAATGATGGTTTTAAAACTTGTGATTTAGATTTCTTTCTTTAATGGAGAGTTTCACTGGAAACTAGTGATCATTTACCCCATGCTCCTGCTGCTTGTGAAACTTTTACTGAAATACTTTAAACCCTCTTCTGTTAACTTTGTATTGCCAGAAGTTCAGTCAAAATCTGGATTAATCTTGGTATAAGTTGAAAATTTAGATTTATTATCTAATGTTTGTATCTTGGGATCCACCCAAGGGTACTGAGGCAGCTGGCAGAAGTGCTCACCAAGCCAGCTTCCAGCATTTAGCCAGCAGTCCTGGCTAACCAGGCAGGTCCCAGTTGCCTGGAGGTTAGGAAATGTGACGCCCATCTACAAGAAGGGCAGGAAGGAGGATCCGGGGGACTACAGCCCGACCTCGGCGCCGGGGAAGGTTATGGAGCAGATCATCCTGAGAGCCATCATGCAGCACGTACGGGACAACCAGGGGATCAGGCCCAGTCAGCATGGGTTTATGAAAGGCAGGTCCTGCTTGACCAACCTGATCTCCTTCTATGACAAAGTGACCGCTTACTGGATGAGGGAAGGGCTGTGGATGTTGTCTACCTGGACTTTAGTAAAGCCTTTGACACCGTTTCCCACAGCATTCTCCTGGAGAAACTGGCTGCTCATGGCTTGGACGAGTATACTCTTCACTGGGTAAAAAACTGGCTGGATGGCCGGGCCCAAAGAGTTGTGGTGAATGGAGTGCAATCCAGTTGGGGGCTGGTCACAAGTGGTGTCACCAGGGCTCAGTACTGGGGCCAGTCCTGTTTAATATCTTTACCAATGATCTGGACGAGGAGATCAACGGCACCCTCAATAAGTAAGTAAGAGGACACCAAGTTGGGTGGAAGTGTCAATCTGCTGGAGGGTAGAAGGCCCTACAGAGGGACCTGGACAGGCTGGATCAATGGGCCCAGGCCAACTGTATGAGGTTCAACAAGGCTGAGTGCTGGGTCCTGCACTTGGGGCACAACAACCCCATGCAACGCTTCAGGCTGGGGGAGGAGTGGCTGGAGAGCTGCCCAGCAGAAAAGGACCTGGGGGTGTTGGTTGACAGCCGCCTGAACATGAGCCAGCAGTGTGCTCAGGTGGCCAAGACGGCCAATGGCAACCTGGCTTGTATCAGGTCCTGTGGCCAGCAGGACCAGGGAGGTGATCGTCCCCTTGTACCTGGCCCTGCTGAGGCCGCACCTCGAGTACTGTGTTCAGTGTTGGGCCCTTCACTACAAGAAGGACAAAGAAGGGCAATGAGGCTGATGAAGGGTCTGGAGCACAAGGCTGGTGAGGAGTGGGTGAGGGAGCTGGGGGTGCTCAGCCTGGAGAAAAGGAGGCTGAGGGGAGACCTTATCTACAACAACCTTACCCTACAACTACCTGAAAGGAGGCTGTAGCAAGGTGGGGGTCGGTCTCCTCTTCCAAGTTACAAGTGACAGGACAAGAGGAAACAGCCTCAAGCTGTGCCAGAGGAGGTTTAGATTGGATATTAGGAAAAACTTCTTCACCAAAAGGGCTGTCAGGCATTGGAACAGGCTGCCCAGGGAAGTGATGGAGTCCCCATCCCTGGAGGTATTTAAAAGCCGGGTAGATGTGGTGCTTAGGGACATGGGTTAGTGGTGGGCTTGGCAGTGCTGGGTTAACGGTTGGACTTGATGATCTTAAAGGGCTTTTCCAACCTAAATGATGCTATGATTCTATCTTTTTGTGAAAGCTCTCTAAATTTAGGTCTGGTCTTTATATTCTGGGACACCTGCATGCAGAATTTGATCATTCAATCTGCAAAGACAGAATTTGAATGAATGTGTTTCTGAATTCCTTAGGCTAAATGCATAAGACAATTATTGCCTAGATGACCTTTTGAATTACAGTAATCCTACAGAAACCCATTATTCCAGCAGCATTTTTAAAGCACAAGCTGGAAATCAGAAAGATGACACATGAAAGCCATTATTTTGTCTGCAATAATGATTTCTCAGGGAGCACTGATCAGGGTGGATCTGATCCAGCATACAGATCACAAATAATGGTTCAGGAAAGATAAGAGGCACAAACCCATTCTATCCCTAATCTCCAAACAATCAACATTTAAGTGACAGCATTTAAGTGCTCTTTTGCTGTGAATAGGCGTGGATTATCCACAACAGGATCCGGGCATCAGGTCAAAAGAAGCGCAGAGCAAAGCAGTGTCATTCAGCTTAAAAAAAAAAAAATAAAAAAAACAAACCAACCAACAAACCAGAAATGTGAACACAAAGAGGCAAGGAATCATAAAAATATTTCATTAGCTCATTTGCATTATATTTCTAAACCAACAGCTCTAAGGCTGGTTATTTATTAACACACTTGATTAACATAAACCAGATGCACACCATCCCACCTTTGGAAGAACTTGGTCCACCTCCTCAAAATACATACCCTGACTAGATGGATGTCTCGTATATCAAAAGCTCCATCTTTTCCCTAAGGCGGGGCGTTAAGTTTAATGCCAAATGTAAGACTGACCATGAGAGAGGGATTCCTCTTACTACACATGTCTACCCCAAAGTTATCAGAAGGGTATGATTTACAAATTTCTTTTCAAGGAGTCATTGCAAAAGGTCCATCACCAGCCCAAGCATCTGCATTAGCACGCCCACAGTTGTGCTTTGGAAATAATTCCCTGGGTTTCCACATTAAAAAAAGATTATATCCCCAATAACAGCTGTTGCTTATGATGGTCGAAATGAAATAGCATTATTCTTGCCTAATTACGCATGTTTTTAACACTAACAAATTGTTCCATCAAGAAATTTGTTTCCTGAAGGCCAGCAGCCATCACAGCTTTGTCCCCTCATCACGAGCCTGTGGGTAGAGCCTGGGACTTACTTATACACAGTAGCTTCTATTAAAGTGTTATATATATGGAAATAATTCCTTATTGACAGTTCCCGAGTACAACAGCTTAAAGATATCATATTTATAAAAAAAAAAAACCAACCCTCAGCACTAGTTACTGTCACAAAACATGTGAGTAAGTTGGTCAGAAAGCAAAGTTCCCCACTGCGTGCTACAGGATAACAACCGTCAACCCTACTTGGCCTGTCTGGAGTAGGGACTATACTGTTTTGCCCAAATTTTAAGTACAGCCCAATAAAGACAAGAGACAATAAAATATTTTCACCCAGGATCTTGTTTTGAGGTTAAATATCAAATATATTCAAAGGATAACATTTTTCAACTATTAGCTGTGCAATTAAGCCACAGGCCTTTTCAAAATTATATTGGTGCTAGGAAAAAAGTGCTTTATTCTGTCAATCAATGACTTGCAGCAAACCACCATGGTTTTCACCTAAAATCCAGTAAAACTAATCCTAGTTCCCCAGGCTCTTGAGTAAGTTTTTCAGCTTCAGTGTTCATAAAATTATATTTGTGAAATGCATAAGGATTTGTACCATCTCATCTCCTAACACTTTACAAGGCTGAAAGCCATAACCAAACTGGTTTTATTGATATTTGGACATTTAAATATATACACAAGAACAAAGATTTTTCAAAGGAGATCAGTGAGCTTGACTTCTATCAAACCAAGTAGGTCTTCTGCACCTAATGATGGCAGCCCCACCAGATCTGCACTTTCAGAGTAGGGGTTTTTTGTGCTACAGAAGAAGCAGCACCAACATTTGTGCAATTCATTCACTTCAGCCAAATTTCCGAAGAATTAAGAGCCAAGGAGCAAGAAGAGAACCTGAGGCCCTGAGCCGCCAAGCCTTTGTGTATAGCCAAAAAGGCCATCTCCAGCTATGCAGGGTTTCTCAGAACAGTGAAGAAATCAACCTCCAGCTATGGTGGTACAGAAGAATACATGCTAAAACCAGTAACTGTCAGTGCACATAATGGACTTAAAAGTTATACTGGAGGCAAGAACTGCATTGGAATAAAGTACTGTAGCTGTCAGTTCCTAAAACGTAAAAAAAACCAAACCAAACCCAACCCAAAAAAACCCAACCATACTAAGTTCTGAAGATATTAAAAGACAGTCTTCTGCACTGATGCTCAAATTAGCCACCTTTGGAGCAGAAGAAAACACTTAGGGGCTGTTGCTGGGGAAAAGCAGCTATATTGAGAGCAAACAGCAACAGCCGACGTGTGCCTGACGTGGGTCAACACCGGAGCAAGGGCTGGGCGCAAAGGGAGGACGTTCGGCACACGAGCACACGTACCTGAAGCGGCCTCAGACCCAGGGATCAGGATGCTCCTCAGGCAAGACCCTCCGCTTGCCCCGCCACTGCAGGCGGACCCCTTCCAGCAGGCTGCAAGCCAGCCCCAGCCTCTCCCCTCCTCTCTGCCCAGAGCTGGGGTGCTGGGGTTTGCCCCCGCCAGCCACCCCACCACCCAAACCCTTCTGCACTCACCCCATGCCATGCATAACCCCCCGAGAGTTTGCAATTGCAAAGCACTAACAAGCTGCAGAGTTGAGGTCAAACCATTAAAGCCAGTCCACATCGAGTATTAGATACTGGACGTTTTCCAGCGAACGTCCCTGATCTGTCCCAATTGCCTGGGACAAATAATATCGAGGCACGCTGTGACTTCTTTTGTTTATACACACTAAGTATGTCAAACTAATTCAAAGGTTTATTTTTCCCATGTCCTCCTAAACGGCAAAACCATATTCTGCAGCCTGGAATGCAGCTTTTCTGCTTCCTTTCTACACAAGGGATCTTCACGAGAACGCTTTGTTTCTGAAGCTTTTAATTAAAAATCTGAGGAAAGCAATAAGAAAAGTCTAAAGATAACTTCTTTATTTTAATGAAAATAAACACAGATGATCTTTAATTGCCCTACGTATCTTCCAATATTCATCATCCCCAGTATGCACATTTATGAGATTGGCAGCAAGAGGAGAGCGAGCTGGAAAAGTCACGCTGAGCCCGGGCTGCTGCCCTGCAGCATCACGAGGGTGCAGCCCCAGGCCCGAGGATGCTCCAGCCCAGTTCCAGCCCCCCGGCCTGCTCACATCCAAAACGCTGGGGCTTGTGGCAGCTGCAAGGAGGGTGCCAGCAGCACAATCTCAAAGGCTTTTTCTTTCCCCTAAAAACTAGTCGGATGTTTGCTTTAGCAGTTTAATCCACTTGGTGCTGAAGCCCTGCCTTACCTGCTGCATCCTCAGAGAAAGCTTGCTATCTCCATAACGCACTTTTTTGGGGGCATTTATTTTACAGTTAAGAATGTTATTATATCTTATTTAAACAGCCGTGTTTGTTAAGACTGATTACTGTTACTAAGTTGCATAGTTACTATAAATATTTGTAATCACACACACCCAATTTGGCAATAATTGCTCTCTGTCCAGACTAAGTTTTCATGACGAGCCAAAACACATGTCACTCCTGTCCCTCTCCTTCCTACTATCCAACTCTCCTTCCTACTGGGAGCAGGGGAAGAGACTAACAAGCCTGCCAGCCAAGCCCCACACAGGCTTAAAGCTCAGGTTTGGGAATGGAAAACCATATACGTTGTGGGTAAACAGTCTCATACAAAGACAGAAAGAGCTGCCTGATAAGGACCAAGGGCATATAGAATCAAATCATAGAATTGTTTAGGTTGGAAAGGACCTTTAAGATCATCAAGTCCAACTGTTAACCAGCACTGCCAAAATATGCTGTTATCTATTTTGTAGAGTAGTGGTTTACTTATACAAGTGTTCTTTAAGCAGACAGAAAATTCACATCCAAAACAGGCCCTCAGCTCCTAACTGCTTTGCTGCAGATCACCTGCGATCATCCATGTGATGCAAGACAACCCAATGCTTGCTTTAAAATATTTCCACTTTATGAGCACCTTTTCCTTGCTACGGTCAAACAGGCACTTGCACCGCTTTGGCTTATTAAAACCCTGCCCTAAGCGAGTTTTCCCTTCTCTGTTCAGATATATCATGCTTGATACAGCTGGGCGGCACGGCATCATAGGCACCACCTGGGATCCAGCCACAGGTTCCTCACAAACGCTTTAAATTATTAAAATCTATTGTATTTACTATTTCTACAGTGCATAACTTTTGGAATATATTGCATCTTTGGGGGGGAAAAAAAAAAAAAAACAACAACAAAACAAAAAACAACCACAAAAGAAAAAAAAAGAAAAAAAACCACAAAAACCCCAAAAACTATAATAAGCACTTGGGTCTGTTCTCCGCTCTAGTTTAAAAGACTGTGCCCCAGATCCTGACGAATTTCCAGCTCCGTCCCACAGGAAGGACCAGATTTCACACCGTTCTGGGGGCCACGTTCTCCTCAGGAACGCGTTCCTCCTCGGCCCCGCAGGAGCAGGCAGGATAAACACTTTCAACCTCTCTTCAGTAAGAAAAAAAAAAATCAGGGAACATGCTACATCTTAAACAATAAAACAGCGACTTTTAAAAATTCATGCTTTGATAATACTGTTCTGGGCTTAACTATCCTTTTTTCCATAGGACAGAAAATAGAGGCATGAAGCAATTCAATCAGTTTACGATGAGTACTATTGATAAAGCCCACAAGTGACAGATCCTGACCCCCCTGATTTATCCCAAGTTAAACACACTCCAAACAAGCAGTAAAAAAAAAAAAAAAAAAAAAACAAAAAAACCAGTATATCTGCATAACAAGTTGCTCTGATAAGCAAGAAATTAAGATTCATAAGTTTTAGTGAATTCTGTGTTTCACTGCGTTCACAAAGAAACATAATTTGAGAACGGTCTCAGAGTTTGCCCACCAACATCCCTCAGTTAAAACTCCTTCAGGAAAGTTCATTCTAGAGACTTCTCAGACAGCAAACACTGCCCGTGGGTTAACTTTGCTAACGCTACTCATCTGCCACCTGTTCTACTCTAAATGCCTAAGACCACTGAACCTGCTTTAAAAGTCTGTATGTTCAAACAGAAGGAAATTTCATCGTCCTTTATCTGACAGCCGTCTTTCATGGACTGGTGCTTCTCAACCCAGGTATCTTAGATGTGTACCAGTTATAAACCTTTTTCTTCTTGAAACAAGCCTCCCGTGTACAAGTATTCACCCCCTCTCCCCTAACAGCAGATTTCTACAAGTATATAAAAAAAATTCCAAGAAAATATGACGAAATAACTCTAAATTTTGGCACAAAGTTCCTTCACTCAGCTCAGCTGCTGTTCAGGTACAGTATAAAACCCAGCTAAATGCTTTCAGGCTTTTGCAAGGTGCAGACTTGTGCTACAGGAAGGTACCAAATCTCGTTCCTCATATCAGACGTACTCTCGTCTCCCTTATTCAAAGTGTGTGACCCTAAAAGAGAAGAACAAGCACACACAGAACTACCTACAGTGCCTGGGCTCAAGCCAAACAGTGAAAAAAACGAGTTTGGTAAACACACCTTTACAAAGAGCGGGCAAGCAGAAAACCTGCTACACCATTGCAGGTGCAGTCAGCAAACCAAGCCAAAATAAAACCTCCCCAACTAAATCGCCCGGCATTTGTTACAGACGGGCTATGGCACAGCTAGCTGCCCCTCCGCTTTATATTCCGAGCTTTTTAGAGCTTGCAGTGGAGTACCTACAGGAAACCATTGACATTCTTGGACCAAAAGGTTAATTATCACTCCCCAAATCCCCACAGGAGTTACAAGTGGATTAGAAGCAGAAACAGAGTAAGCAGCAGCTCTGGAAGGGACATGAAAGCATTAAATACAGTCAGCAGTAGTGGACATTAAGTGTGGGAAACTTAAAAAAAAAAAAAAAAAAAGGCAGTGCTAGAAATGCCAATTTGGGTAGTCTAGAGAAGAGGGATTACTGTCAAGCAGGCAGAGACATTCCTAGCCCTGCCCCATACAGCTCGGCAGCTCTTATCCCCAGGAAGATGAAACAATTGAATGTTCCTATGCAATTGTCTTACAATACAGGACTGCTTACTGGCAGCGTTGCTTTTTGCATCGCTCTCCATCTGGCTGCTGGTAAAGCTAAGGTGTCTTACCAGCTCCGGTCTGCTCTTTTCTATATGTATAAGAACTGATCTTTTGAGAAAAGCCGTTTCTCGGAAACTCAGCATTTCTAGGTACAGCTGATAGCACAGCTCTACCACGGCTGAGCGTTCACGTATCCAGTAACACGTAAGGGTGAGCACCAGCAAAAGCACCCAGAGCATCTCCTCAGAAGCAAGTACTGTCCGCCCCAAAGCACGAGGCGCTGATCTGCGTGCTGGCCACGCCGCAGGCTGGAGAACTCTGCCCGCCTCGCCTCCCCCCAGCTCAGCTGCGATGCTTCCTTACCACCAGCTTCTAATAGAGACTGCAATTATGCCCTGGAAAAGCCCATATCCTTATAAAACTAGCACCTCTTTATGGAGTAATATAAACCATCTTTCTTAAGGAAGTCATTCTTAGGCGAATCTAATCTGAAGGCTCTTCCTGCCTTACAAGTAACAAAGATAAATCTCCTTCAACAAACACGTAACATTTGCTTCTACATTACGTAACAAATCATGTTAAGAACAATTAACGTAGTCCATTTGCTGCTATCATATGCAAAGGTCAAACAAAGCATTTATTCCAATTTCATTCCATTTTAGAACTGTACTTTTAAAAAGCGAAGACCTCAACCAAAGCTTCAGGAATAAGATGAAAGCGATAAAGCATAAAGGCAGCTAAGCTTTGCAACATATGAGGGCACATCCAGACTAGAGGCCAAAAAAAGTCTCACAGAAAACTGGTATTCCAGCTACAAGTACTTAAGGAGATACAGTGATGAGGTCTACAAGCATCATCCAACAAACATTTATGCAGAAAAGGAACCTGGCCCAGAACTGTTCTGCTGAGTCATATTTGCATAGCACAGCAAAAGCAAGAAGTAACGCACTTCCAGTATGTCAGCAATTCTTTTTACTCCAAAATATTAGATGAGAAGCTAGTTTAAAGGCAATGGAGGCATCCACCCACCAAGCAAGGCTGCTGAATCATCGCTGATAGGGAAATTCAAAGATTGACTTAGAGCCCCATCTCAAAGGAGGGCTCAGAAAGCTTCATGTATTCTTTCTGTAATACGGAAGGACTCACTGGACAGTCTAACCAGAGAAATGGTTTCCAGCAAGGAGGAAAGCGCATATTTAAAGAACAATTATCCCATCCAGTATCAATAAGATTGTTCCTTCACTTAGCATATTAATATTGGACTTGGTAAATAGAGCCATTAAAAGCTTTCTTTTCTATTTTTTCAAGTTGAAGCACACTGTGCAGAAATCACTTTAAAAAAAAATCACAGTAAAGCAAATCTGTATCATAACGAGAACACAGATAAGCAAACAGACTTAGAAGCTTACAAGAAAAGCGGAAATTATTCTTCCTCTCGAGGTTGGTGTAGTTCAAAACACAGCTTGGAGGGAGGAACAAATGATCAAGGGTATGAGAAGTAACAGAATGACATTTTATATTGATTCATGAAGGACAGCTTATTTCTACCTTGGTTAAAATACTTTGCTGAAATGTCTCAAATCAGGAGGGAACCAAATTGAGTAACACAGAAAAAAATGCTAGGCTAGAGCTCTACAAAGAGAAGGATTAACCCAAGATGACAGGTTTGGGAACGTAACAACTACCAGCTTGAATCTCCAGGCTGTATCCTGACCTGAAGGCATCATTCTACCTACTTCTAATCAAGCTTATTAGAGAATATCTCCCAGAAAAATATGAAAGGAACTATAAACTTGCCTTCCTTCAAAATCCCACTCAAAATTCACTTCTGCTTCTTATAATGAAGCACAGGGTAATACATCGGACTGCCAGGATCAGGATATTTAGGTAAGCAAAGAATACCAGACATCACAGGACTCTTCAGTTCCCCATTTCTTCAGTCCCGCCCCCCCCCCCTTTTTTTTTTTACAACCTCAGCATTTTTGCTTTAAGTTCTTAAAATCTTATCACAGATACTAGCAAGATGTCCTGACAACAGCTAGCACAAGTAAATCATGAGACTAACTTTCTGCAAAGCTCTCAAATATGTAGCATTTATAGCCATTATTTCAGTCCCATTATTTTAACTTCAATGACCACATATGCAAATAATCACATTAAATTTAATGGCACACTTAAAGCATTGCTTTTAATGTCTTTCCAGCATAAGGGCAGATTTCTGCCTTCCAGGAAATAATCTGCCCTCCCGAGTGCTACGGAAAACCATCTTCAACACCCCTTGGGGGCCCAGAAGTAGTTTATTTAAACCAGCCGTTTTCTGCAAAGCTCACTGACCTGCTGTGATCCATCGCCATTGACGATGTGAGGCATCATGGCTACCTCCCCGTTCAGCAACGGTGGCAGCTCCAGCGGAATTTGGTCGGTCATCATCATTGTGACGTACATTCATGGAGAATTTTCCTCAACGGGCTTCCTGCAAGAGAAGCATCAGTTAAAGATCCTGGAAAACCCACTTGTACTTTAGAAGGTCACCAGCATCCACATGGATTTTGCCATTAAGGTAGCAACTTAAGCAGGACACCTGCTTTTGTAACAGGATGCATACGGGAACTCGAGGCACTGAACGGAGGTTTTAACTGTTAGATCAAGAGCATGGAAAGTCAAGTTTCCATGCAAGACTTCCAAAAACCAGCTAGCCAGATTTCCACTCTTTCCCACAATTATAATCCCCAGCCCTCATCGCACCGCTGAAATAGGCAAGTTCCGAGACACTCTGAGGGAGATTTGCTGTGTTCCTAAAAACGAGCATCCTGCTTGCTACCACAGCTCTTGGAACCACAACATCCGTGTGGTTAAGACGCTACATCAGTCTCACTTGATAGCCACGGTTCAAAGCCAAACACCTTTATTTCCTTTCTAGGGCCCTGTAAACGGCGTGAACTCCCACCCATAACACAAAGAGCAGGCGCCTGACTTCCACTTAATCACAATCCAAAGGATTAAAGTTTTTGCTGGAACCAGAGGGACAGCACATCCCCACACTCCGAACACCTTGCACTAGACAGAGGACAACAGAAGATGATCTCGCTTAAGGATTTGTGAAGAATCACATATCACTTCCAGCACACCCTCCCCTTTCACAGCTAACTGATGTGATATGTAAGCATCACCAAAACCACAGGGAGATTGCTTTGTAAAAACAAGTCTTAATTCAGCATTAAGGGTACCATCATACTGTTTTACGGGGCAGTAATCCAGTTCTTCAGTGAATAAGATGGATGACCTAATCACATAGCTTATCTAGACTTCTGCACAAGAACTCCTAAGCAAACCAACCTTACGGATCCAGTGCTGGTCAGGCAGCCTCATTTGTACCTCTCATGCCAGAGAATCCCAAAGTCCTCCTGAATAATTTCACGTACATCACAAATTCGAGTTAGAAAAAAAAATATGCTGATAACAGCCAGGTAACCGGCTGGCAAAAGACCACCAGAGTATAGAGAGGGGAATTTTTGGTGAAGAGCAGCAGGTAAATCCCCCCTCATGAGGGGGGTGTTGTGGGATCTAGTAGTTACACGGAGCACTTCACTACAGAGCCATACACCAGGGCTTTAATTCTTCTGCTCCGGAGGGGATGAAGGGCTGAGCCAGCCTCACCAGGGCTGGAGCATACGGTTCCACAGATGCTGCATGCTGCAAACCTACACCCCTGTACCTGGTCTGCCCCCAGGTGCTGCTAGGCTTTAAATTTAGACCTTTCTTTTTTTTAAAAAAAAGTTTAACAACTAAACCAATAGTTTAGTTGAAATAAGCACTCTTCATTTTTGTCAACCTCTTCCAGAGCTCGTTGCAATCCCATCACCTGCAGAGCGACTTGATGATCAGAAACATCAGCCTGACCAGGAGCTGTACTCCAACTCCTGAAGAGGACCACTTGTGTGAATTAAAAGTGATGGCGGTGCCCACGCGGACTGAATTACATCTACCCTTTCATTCCTATCACACAGGCCCCCTTCACATCCAAATAGTACTGGAAGACTAAAAGTGCATTTGGTTTTCAGAAGACATGCCAACTTAGTCCTGTTACCTCCAGCCATACATCTCAAGACCAGCATTTTAATTTAACTCAGTACCAAATTTAGCACGACTCTCACAGCTCTTTCCGATGTTCTTATCCACGTGAAAACACCACTTTTCTAATCATCACTTCACAGAGATATAAACGGAGGCAATCTATTTTCATCCACCTTTAAATGAAATCTCTCCTTTTATTCGAGACTCAACTACAGGACAGAGGTTCTCGGAAAGCTCCAGAGACAGTTGTCCAGAGGATGGTACATCCACAGCCGGGTTTCAAGTCCCATCTCCTGCCTGCATCAGCCACTTTGTCCCAGTCTGGCAATGTTTTAGTCCTACTGTCACCACTAACCTGAATAATCTGCCCTGCAGTGCATACACCCATGGAGTAAGGAATAAGGACACTTGCTAAACACTCCTGTAGCCCACAGGATCAAACTCTCTGATCCGGCACGGGTCTGTCGGTGACCAAAGCCTCCCTGGCTTACTCATTCAAAGCTCAGACCCAACCATTACACGAGCTACAGCCATCAGTCCGACAGCCCAGAAGCTTTGTTCAACGCATTCTCTCCCTGAAGTTTTGCAAGATTTGGAGCTTCTTCCTAAACCTTTTGCTTCTCATTACTTCACAGTCTCGGGTTTTAATTTTGAGAAACATCCAAGTCCACCACCAATATTCGTAGGTGTTGGGTTTGGGGGTGGAGGGGAAGGAGTGGGGCAGTGTGATTTGGGTTTTTTGGGACTTTGTTTGTTTGTTTAAAATTATGAGGAAGAAGAGAACATGTGAGTTTTTGAGTCATTTCTTAAATACTTTGGATTAAGAAAAGGACTGAAAAAGCCTAATACTGAACACCAGTGAGAACATAGGAGCTTTCAATGGAAACAGACTGATTTAGTCAATAATCAGTTGTACCTCAGAACCACATTGGTCATACATGTAGTTATCTATCTATAGGTTTTGTGTGTATATACACATTTATATTCATATATAAATAAATGTTATTTTTAAAGAACGCAATGTGCATAGGAACTATTTTAAACCCATGTAAAACAATACCCCCCTTCCCCAAATAAATGACACGTTCATCTAGTCTGAATCTGAAAGCCCCAGCTTTAACCGAGTTTAAGCGTCACGCTGATGCTATTTTCTTAAGGAAAAAGTGCCAGACTGTAGCTTGAAGCCGCATATTTTCCTAGTAATATTTCCATTCCAGGCACAACAACCAATATGTTGACATTTATTTGCTACATGTCATTATTTAAAGTTTTACAGCTGCATTCCTTTTGCTTTATTAATGGTTTGTCACTACAGCCATGTCTACGCTTGCCTCACTTTAAAGGGAAAAAAAACAAAAGAGAAATAAAGAGGGCTTCCTTTATTTGTCAGGTCTGTTATGACCCCGCCAGCGGTGATGCCAGCAACAGCACTGGCTACAAAGCACAGCTGGCCACAGGCATTTTTTTAGCAGTATTTCACATAGAGGTACTCCATTCAGAGTTAGATCTGAGACAGGGTTGAAATATCTACCGTGAGACTGGCAGACTTCACACCAAAGCCAAAACCTTTGGAAATGGGCTTCACGCACTTTTTTGAGTTTATTTGCTCATCCATCCTACTTAAAACAGATTTCTTCACCATGCATTCACACCCCTCCTAAAACCTACCTCAGGGGATGCTCATATAAGCAAGCTTGATTAATACAAAGAAGGTGAGGTCTGAACACAAGCCCTTTCTGCTTCCTGTAAATTCAGGAACATCGATAGATGAAAACACCAGACAAGGACTCAAAGAGCCAGGTCACATTTCAGGATATGAGAACTCTTCCTTTGCTAAAATATGAACTGCCAAATACTAACCCACAGCTTTTTTTTTTTTCAGGTACTAACTCAAATTTGGGGTTTTGTCTAGAAAGCTGACTATATTTAAATTTAAAAAAGATATTTCCTGTGCGTCTACATTCCCTAGGTTTGGCTGGGACGGACCACAGCAATGCCAACATGGAGCGAGAAGCTGCATCTCCCTGCCTAGCTACCTCCAGGAATATGGGAAATCACAGCTTCCCGTCTTGCCATAGAGCAAGGAAGAAGAAATAACCATCCAAGTTGGATGTTTCTCTCCCCAAACCAAACTTCCAAACCTTTTGACGTTTGCAAGTTACTGTTACAAACCTGATTTTCAATTCAGTACTGCAGTCTTCTACTGATCCCAGAGATGACTGTTTCCTTAAATTAATTCAATATGTGAATTAGTAATACATAAATTAGTTGCACATGGCACTAGAAAGAAAATTAAAACACTCAGAAGAACAAAGCGTAACTATGTAAAAACCAATGTCCATGTATGGCGAATTAATGTGACCCAACAGGTTACGTCAGAGTTCTCCTGAAATTCCAAAAGCAGTGTGAACCACATCAAGATACCCAAGTCCTGCTTTTCCTAGAAGGTTTCACCCATGCTATTAATAGGGCTATAAGCCAAGAACATTCTTCTTTTTGTGACTTTTTTTTTTTTTTCTACCTTCTGTCTTTTATGAAGCCGAAGAACCTCTTCCAGCTATGGCAGACAAATTCAGAGAACCTGGCAAAAGCAAGAGGAGTTCTGAATATTCAGTCCTGTGACAGCTCTCTGCAAATTTTTATTTCCCTGCAGCAGACCATTAAAAGCTACTGAACAAAGTGTTCTGCTTTTTTATCAGAATCATCTGGAATTACAGAAGTTGTACTACAAAGATGACAGACAGCTTTCCGATACCTAGCAGAGCCACATAGCCTCGTTTATTTAATATACAAAGAAAAATCCAGTACTAAACACGCATTTGAACTCATGCAGTGCTTACTTCGGGTTATTCCATCTGATTAGAAAAGAATATACTGCATAAAGAGTAAGAAGCTACACCACCTTCAATCCTAGCATTACTACAGAAAAGATCTGAAACACATACACTGTAAAACTTTAGAAGGAAGAATTTTCTCTTTCCAGCCTAAAAAAAAACCACCTTACTCATTTCAACATGATGAAGTTCATAGATAGACGGTGCACACACACACACACACACACAAGCCCAAACAGTGCATGCAGCAGTTAATAAACAAGCAAACAAAAACTCCTCAGATTTTCTACAAGATTTCCCTTCAGGCACGACGAGCAATTTGTCCACGGCCCAGCCACCTCCCGAACCAGCTGCATCCCTGTACGAGACCATCCGTTTCCCAGACTGCTTCCCATGAGATGAAGCTCAAATGCTACTCAGCAAGGTCAACCATCAGAGAAAGCCAGAGGCGCACTGGTGCTCAGCCTTCCCTTCCTAAATTTAGCATAAATGTCTAATTGTCACGATCAGTAGCCATAAGCTATCCTGCCTTTGTAACAAACTCCAGAAACTACATGGTATTGGCATGTACAGTAGACACGTGTCCAGTCCCCCATGAAGAAAATGAACCTAAAGCATTCCTTGTAAAGACAACTCAGATGCTGAGAGTGGCTTCAAAGATGACAGAATCTATTACCCAACAAAAAGTAGTTTACCTGAAATAGAAATTTTCGCCACTAATTCTTCAAAATCATAGAATGCATCCCATTGAGGTTGGGGAGAGAAGGAGAAGCTTGTGTCAGAACCATATATTTCACGTATTTTTTTTTAAATATCAGGTTATATAGTCTAATATGAGCTCCTTTCTACCATTATTTTTTATATATATGTATGTATGTATTATATGAGCCCCTCTTCTACCATTCTGCATGTAATGGATGATCTCCTCCTCTTGCACAGCGGTTGATGCACTGATCAGTAAAGTAATACAACCCATCAGGAACTTCTTTGGTAGTTTACAATGATGGGGAAAGCTAGTTCGGGTGTGAGGTCAAAAGTCAAAGTCTTTTGATGATATAACTGATCTAATGACCATCAGTCACTTAAAATATGACTGTTTCTCCCCCCTGCCAGCCGTTGTCCCTGGCTTGTCCTGAGGCAAACCAGGTTCTGCAACGAGGACATTCAGAAATTGGTAGTTCTTTGACAGCAGAAGGAAAATATTTGTGATATGTGATCTGCATCCTCCAAACCATGTCCTAAAAGCATGACCAGCCCAAGCCCTCCACCATCATCTGCGCAGTTAGTTTGAATGCAGACGGGTTCCCCCATCCGCTGTGCTGTATTGACCCTCAAATACTTGTGGTGTTATAACGGGGACAAGAGGAGGTAGGAGTTGCTTAAAATGGTTTTGCCATGGTTAAAAAATATGAATGGAATCACAGGCTGATGTCAGAGGGAGTCCCACTTAGCACCACTGAGAAGTAAAGCATGGCTTTCGAAACACAGGCCCTGAGAACAGGGAAGGCTCAAGTATTTCTAGAAGAAATCTCACTTTTGGAAAGAAATACAGTGAAATGCAATGAGAATAAGAAAATCCTTTTGCATTCGCAGCGGCCATTGCCTGCTGCACACATTATTCTTCTTCTTCCATAAAAAGAAATATTCTTGGAACCATTTGCTATTTTCCAGGAGTTTGTATACGGAATTGAAGAACCATATCAAAGTCTGGTATGTCGAATCATGTCACTGCTGATCATTATACGGCTGAGGAAATGGGTGCTTTTTCCAGAGATATTTTGAACAAACTCAAAAATAACTAGAAAGGAAAATAACTAGGAAAAAAAATTGCTAGTATGTACGAACAGAATATGCGTACACACCCCCACAGACTTATTTGTATACACACATACTCAGACACTAAGAATTTAAAATGAGTACATGGCCCGCTAGGAAGGCTCTGACGGAGAAGCGCTTCTTCTGCACCTAAACTGTTGATGCTGGCGTTTGCATGCAAGAGGTGAAAAAGCTTACACCCAGCCCCGTCTTCCTATTGTATTTTGGACAGCACACATTGAAATTTAAGATTAATTAAAACATACGTAACGCAATTATATTTCCACTGAAAAGCAGCTATATTTACCGCTCTGCTTTCAAGAGACTCTTGCCATGGCTTGCCACTTGAATTCAAAAAGGAGTGGTAAAAATTGTTCATGTAGAAAAGCCTCTTGAGACATGAGCAGTACCTGGAGGTATGCGCACAGATGGTTGGTCAAGGCACAAACAGTCTGGAATTTGTCTTGTCTGAAGTGCGTTCATTAGTTTAGTTAAATCACATCCGTCTGAAGAGCAATTGAAACCTGAAAGCATTCTTTCTCTGTTTAATTGCAAAGACAGTAGATTAAGCATCCAAACAGACTGGCTTCTTCGTAACAGTTTTGAAGAAATAATGCAATTTTAAAAATCTGTTATGACAAAAGAAAACAGATGAGAGGGAATGCATACCTACAAAGCTTGCTGGCATTTTCTGTAGAGGTAGTAAAATGCCTGCCACTCGTTCTCTGTGCCCTTTCGCAGACAACAAGGCCACCAGTAGCTGGATCCTATCTCCAGCAAGCTGAAAAGCATAAACATCCTCTCAAAACTTAACCACTGTAATTAATCAGTGGGTTTATTCCCCTCTAGTTTATTTTTATTTTAAATAAGAACACATTTCAACGTCCATGGTACATTCCATCTCTAAAGATGGAACTATCGGCAGTATCCAATTCTATAGGGGACCAAGGAAAGTTAACAGAGTTTTCCCCCACACTGGTGTGAGATGATTAAGGCAGCTATCCAAAGGGTAATGATATGATTTTCAGTAGTTTGCACTTATTTAGACCCAAAATTTGACCTTACGTTTTCAAGGCATGAAACTCCATTATTTTAAAGAACAACAATTTTGCAGTGCAACCAGCTGCATACCCCTCATAGGAAATGTTTGTAATTTAGGAACAGACAAACTATAAAAAAAAGGGTCCCTAGCTCAACCTTGGGATGAAATGGAATAACCAAGTAACTTCAAACACGTACCAGAACCGAGCATCAGGAATGGGGAGATGAGGTCAAACAACATCATGCAGTAGTGTCTTATTTCACAAGGCAAGTACAAGTAATAAGCATGTAATAGCTCTGATGAAATACCAGAATAAAGCAAGCTGGTGCACAAAGCAGTCTTTTACCAAAGGAAAACTTCACACCACTAGTTTTCTCCCCGCCCCTGCTTTTCCAGAGAGGAATCTTGTGAAAACTTGTGTAGGAAAAGCCAGCCCACCCTCCTCCCACCACCGCATGCTCCTGGGGTCAGATTCGGCTGAAAACGTAATGGCACTGGATTTAAGGGAATAAAATACATTTTTTGGAGACCTGTTTCACTTCTGGTGTATTAGGCTTACGTTAGCTACGGCAGAGCAGAAAGGCACAGGCAGAGGAGCTAATCCAATGGCTCCACAGCGTTCTCGCTTCTGCGAACAGTATTACAGCAGCAAACTCATCTGCTGCTGAAAATCAGTTCTAAAACATGCAAGCACACCCTGGTTACAGCCTGCACCGCTGGCACAGGAGCAAGCTGCACATAGAGAAAACCTGTATACAACTCACTCTCACCATTTGGGTTTTTCTGTGCTTTTTCTTCAATCTAAAAATTAAAAGTTAGTCATTTTGGCTATTTATATTCCTTTCCTTTTCCCATGTCTTCACACCTTTCTTTCCTCGCCTTCCTCCATATTAATCACAACAGATAAAAGTGACTCACAAGGGATATAGTTGCAAAAATAGAGAAGTTTTTAAGCACACAATTCTCACAGTATTTCACAGCACTTCATCCAAGCAGCAATAGGCTGAAGTTAACTCTTCTTGCACAAGGGTGGCCCGTTATTTTTTCCCCACAATTCTTTGCATTGTTGTTTCTTTACATTTTTTATTTGAATTTTTTACATTTAAAAAACATGTAATTATAGAATTTGCTCTGGCACAATTTGCTTTAAATAGCAACTATTTTAAACTTTTTTTTTTTTTAAAGGGAAATTAATTTATGCCATTCCAAAAATACAAGCAGTAATCAGTATTTCGAAGTAATTTGTTCCTGCTTGTCCACCCTCACAGAAACATTTGAGTTCTGGGTGCTGATCAATCGGCAGCTGTACAATACACCACCAACCGCACTCAGCGTCCCTGTGCGCTGCTAGAAGACCACAAGCCACATCAAACAGGATGGGCACGAAGCGGGACCTTCCCGTTTCAGACACCCTCCTCTCCCCTGGTCCGCAGGAGAAGGCAGAGCTCTTCCCGCCGCAGTCCCGCCGCGTGCCGGGGCGAGGAGTGGAGGATGGCAGCACCCCGACAGCTCTCCATCCCACAGCACAAACCGGTCCCCTCAGGGCAAAGAGCCATTTTGTGCAACGGAGACAACGTTGCATGTTTCCTAATTAAATGATAATCCTTTTTGGGTTCTCTACACTCTCTATCGCCTCTGACAAAAGCAATTTGTAAATGAAATGCACAATGTCACAAAAGATATTCGGTAAGCTTAAACACTGTTTCAAGCAAATACCAAGTTATTCCAACTATTTGCTCAAGGAGGAACAAACCCCTTCAATCCAGATCTACACCTGCCTACAGTTTGGGCCCCGATCCTGCAGACATTTCCACTAGGGTACATCTTTATGCACTCTTCATAGTTTTATTAGTGGTGTGCTTAAGTACTGAACTCCCCGGATCAGGGCTGTGACCCCGTGCACATGCCCAGGGACACGGGCAAAACCTCCACACGAAGAGAAGCTCTTGCACAAAGGTGCAAGTCAGATAAGGCTTCACCTGTTTGCTTTCTTCCTCCATTTAATGGCCAAAGTATTAACCACGGTTAGAGGTTGATAAGCATAGCATGTGGTGATAAATACCCTCCCCTTCAACTCTGCTCTCTCAAATAATAATCTCTCTGCAAGAATATCACAAAGACCTTGGTTATCTCTTCTAGAGTTCCTGGGCAGTGGAGAATCTACTGAAAACAATGGGGTGGATTTTTTTTAACCGCTAACTAAGCTACGAAGAAAAAAAAAAAAAGATATCTATCATATCAATCTGCAGCGCTTGAAAAGCACGCATACCAAATTCCATTTACCACAAGGTTTCAGCACACCTTTGTGCAAGGCAAACTTTTTTGTTGTTGCCATTGACCGCTAACCTGACTCCGGGCTGACGCTGCGCTGACAAAGTGGCTCATTGTGTTATTGTGGGAAACCGCTTCGGAGAGATCTCCCAGTCAGCCCTGGGATTCAAGAACAGGCATTCACACGGAGCGGCCGCTGCAAGGGAGCACCTCTGGATGGCTGCCGGAGAAGTTTCTCATGTAGAAGGAAAGCTGAACCCACTATCATCATCGTGCTCACAGGATCTAAGTGCCTAAACTGCATGGTTAACAAAAACAAAAAAAACCAAAAAAAACCAAAAAACCAACCCAAAACCCACCACCCAAACCCCATCACTCTAGAACTTTTCCGCATCAGGAGAAAAAATTCAAGTTTTGTTTCACCATCCCTCACTTTCACAGAGCATAAAGTAAAATTTGCAAGAGTTTTTTTACTTTTCTGAACTGCTTCATGAAAGCGAAGATAGTATGCTACCTAAGAAGGTTTCTCTTAATTTGCGATAGACAGGAATTTATATTAAAACAAAACAAAAACAAAATACACCGACCCAAAACCTACAAACAAGAAAGAAACCACACACACAAAATCATCAAATCATTGTTCCATTTTCGATTGAGTTATTTTGGTATCCAGCACCTTACAGGAAAGAAGCCTCTCCTAATTCAGATATCTGATTTTTATCTCCGATGATAATAAAGCATCAAGGAATCAAAACCACCGAATCTTTAAATGCAGAGTACTAGGAGGTTTTGTTTTCTTTAAGGTGGGAAGACATAGGGTCTCTATCTAGACAGAAAACGCTGGATATCCATCGTGCTGAATGAGCCAACTGATGCAGCTATGAAGCTCAAATTAACTATTAAATGCTTCAAAAGAGAAAACCTTTGGGGTTTGTTACCCGTCTGAAATGGAGCACAGTTTGTAACACAGACTGGAGGAGAAATTAAGTTTTGTTGATACAGCAGGAGATAGTCCAGTGGGGTTACCAGCACTCAGGTTGTCCCTATCCAACTTAATTCTGAATCCTCACCCTTCTAACTAAGTTAATTCCCGCTCTCTGCCAATTCATTCAGGCAATGGAAGGCTGAAAGTTATTCTCAATAAACTGATAATAAGCGACACAGTGAAGTAGTGGACAACTTATTATGAATTAGGAAACCAACATCACTTAAAAATAAAGTTACACCAAAGCCAGCAGTGTTGGCTGAAAGGCGGCCACGTGGCACGGTGGCCGGGAGGCAGATGCTCTCCCCTCCGCCTGCCCCGGGGGCAGTCAAAAGGCACCAGCCCCAGTCCTGTACCTCCTAGTTACAGGAGTTACTCATTACTAAGTTATAAGTCTTTTGTTAACTAAATTTCCTAATATCTCCCCTATTGACTTTGATACTACAGCTTTCAGTGTCAGCAGAACATGAAGAGGTAATAGCAGTACTGAAAGGTTATTAACACACCTTATGCTAATTATTTTTCCCATAATGAAAAATTTCTGAAGATCGATGAGAATTCTCCTAAATCCTAGAACAAGGAGCACACACCTTCCAGTTCACAGCGTGCTGCTAGCCAGGCTCCTTTGGGAATAACCCCTGAAACAGTCGATCTAAAAAGGCAACCTATTGTTCCTAGTTCTTTGGGGTTTTTTTAATTACAACATATCATCCAAAATATCCTACCCTACTGCTTTTAGCTCCAAAATAGGAGAAAACATTACAGCAGCTTGCTGTTACTGTGAGGTTAGGCTGAAAGGTAGGAAAACAGAGAAAAAAGGAGGAGGAAATGAAGTAAAAAACCAATGTGTTCTTACACTAGGTCTGCAGATGGATACACAGAGTTTCTTGTCTCCTAAAAACATGGAGGACATAACTGTGGCTATCCAAGCCTACACACACTCCATTTAGGATAAAACAATTAGCATTAGCCTGCAGGCTCCCATTAAAAATGAATCTTGATGCTCAGGTGCTTTACGAGACACAGCTGGACACCCCTGCCTGCGGAGCAATCAGGGAACACCACTGCTGGCTGGAGACAAGGCATCATGCGCTAGGAAGCTCACACAGCTCTGGAGAAAGGACAATTTTAAAGATAAAGAATAATTAAGAGGCCTCAAAGACAGCAACAGAAAGTTTTCGGGAGAGTCAAGAGGCACATATACAAGCCAATAAGAACCAGAAGTTGAGCTAGGTAAAGGAAGGTAAACTTCTCCACAGGCAAACCGCAATAATTTTTTAATGCAAACTTATTATTTAATCAAAAAGGGGACAGTCATGCTTCGTTGTGTTTCCCTATTGATACAACCACACACAGCTCCAAGGAAGTCAATTAAACCCTTGAAACTAAAGTTAGCTTTCCGCATCCTTTAAATGACACAATTCTAGTCAAGCAAAAAACTTAAACGGACACGCAGCAGAAAGCAAACCGACTTTCAAGCTTCGTGCAACACACAACTCCAAGTTCATTTTCCCTCGTTACACTTGGGGAAATTCATTTCCCTAGCTGCATATCAGAGTGCAGAGGTGCAAGAGTCTACAGTCAATATTCAAATAAACTGAAGAAATCCACAGAAAGGAAGAAGTTGTACTCTGTAGAGGTGAACCATGAGAAGGCTGGTTGCCATCTTCTTACTGAAGATCTGTGGGGTCTTGATCGAGAGAAGAAAAGTTCCTGATTTAGTAAGACAAATGCACTTTTATTTCTGCTCTGCGAGATACCAGAGTACGTCCCTCCCTCTCCCTGGCTCCGTAACAGCATCCCCAGCCCCGCGGACGCAATGCGCTATTCCCCCGCAGAACAGCGGGGAACCGTAAACTTCCCGGCCTGGCTGTTGCCGAAAGCACGCTGTGTCAAATCCCACGCTGAGAGCCCGTGCAGCCCGAAATGCTACCAAAACTTATTTAGTCTGTGTTTGTCCCAGGAGCGTTTCGCACCACCTCTACCGACACGCGGGGCCGTGAGGAACAGGGCCGCATCTCGCATGGCCTGAGCGAAGGCACGTGGAAGCCAACGCGGCCGTGCAGTGGGATCTCTCAGTACCACAGACCCATCCAAAACACCTCCTTTCTTTCTCTGCTCCACCGATCTCCAGAAGGTAAACTTCATTCGTTTCCCAGGTCGGCATAAGCAACCTGCTTGCTACTTACAGACATGGGGTAGATCCATTGCACAAGCCTCAGAGGAACTAGCTTTAAGTATGCAAAAATAAAATCATCGCTAACAAAGTAGAGTTTATCTTTAGGTCCTTTTAAACAAAATCATTTTGACTTTTATGACGGCTCATGCTTATCCACTCAGTGATAAACCTCTAGCAACAACCACTCACAGCATTTCAGTTTTCTGGAAAGAAGCATAAAAAACCACATCACGCCAAAAATATGTCATCTGTAATTCTAGCTGGAATTCAAAAATTAAAGTATTTGGGAAAGGCAGAGAAAAATCTAGCTTTGCATCTTAAAAAGATGCAAACGTGACTCTCAAGAAATGGACTTTGACTTGGTTTGCATATGGGGTGGGGAAAACGCCCTTCAAAAAGGTAAGCCGTTTTGGAGGGTTGGGGAGAAGGTACAAATAATACAGAATTCACAGAATTCCAATAAACAGAGGAGAACAAAACATGCAAGTCGCGCAAACGTAAGAAAATCCCCCTCAAAACTCTAGCTGGATGTGTCCAAACTAGAAAAAGACTGAACCTACAAGAAAGACTAGTTCTTTACAAGTCTGTTTTCTACAGTATCTTGCATAAATATAAACCACTTCTTCACCACCACGTGTGCTGACGGTCTTCAGTGTTCACCTTACCCTGCCCACGCGCCTCACTTCGCTTACAGCAAGAGAAACGCACACAAATCCTGATGGAGCAAAGAACGTTACACCACGTTTCTGTCCTTTTAGAATTAATTCCACATAAAATATAGAAATACAGTATTTTTTTACTATATATATATATATAAATAAATTTAAAAAATTAAAATAAGGGTTGACAGCATCTTATCTTTGACAGCGGAAGCAGAAACTTCAGAGGATCAGCAAACGCAGGTGTTAGTCTGCAGTGTTACGCAGACAGCCTGATGGCATTAGCACAAGAGCAAGCTTTCCCAGGGAAATTTAGTTGCGCTCAATTTTACCTGAATGATATAACTGACACATGACCCAACGAGATTTTATTCCACCGCTTTAACACCCAGGGGAGCGCTACCGAGGCACACTTAGTTTGTGTGAATAAGCTGGAACACCCAGGAGCTACCACCGAAAGTACGGCACAATCTCGATTCTTCAATATTTACATTCTGACCCAGTTCAGTCACATTTTGGCAGCGCACAGCCCAGCAGAGCCCATACGGTACACAGTTAATTAGTGACAAAAGCCTACCCATTAACCCCAGTTGTTCTTCCAGCAAGAAGCTTCCCAGGTCTCAGAGGTTCAAGTGGGTTACATTTGTTCCCTAATTTCTAGGGGGAGGGCACATACTTTTCCATCATAGAATCATAGAATTGTCAAGGTTGGAAAAGACCCTTAAGATCATCGAGTCCAACCGTTAACCCAGCACTGCCAAGTCCATCTATACCATGTCCTCCAGCACCACATCTATCCATTCTTTAAACACCTCTAGGGATGGGGACTCAACCACTTCCCTGGGCAGCCTGTGCCAATGCTTGACCACCCTTTCGGTGAAGAAGTTTTTCCTAATATCCAACCTAAACCTCCCCTGGCGCAGCTTGAGGCCGTTTCCTCTCGTCCTATCACTTGTTACTAGGGAGAAGAGACCGACCCCCACCTCGCTACAACCTCCTTTTAGGCAGTTGTAGAGAGTGATAAGGTCTCCCCTCAGCCTCCTCTTCCCCAGACTACAGATCATTTGACATGCTAATATCTGGTTTAAAAAAAAATAAGTAAAGCTAACCGATATTATTCTCTACCTACACCATGGCATATTCCTCTTGGGACAGGGGAGGAAGATGACATGTCCATGCAGTAATTTTAATAAGGACTCCAAAGTAATGAAGCCATGTAGAAAAAAGCACTCCCACTCTCTCTCATGTGAGCGTATTCCCCCTCCCACTTCTCCCTCTAGTCCCTAATCGTAACTCCAGGACAGTACAGAAAGACAGCCTGGGTGTTCAGAGTTGCGTTAACCAGCTGATGAGTACATAAGCAATGGAGCGTGCTGCAGGGAAACCCCCCAATACCAAAGCACTGCTCAGCATCGCATCCTCCTCCTGATGCTCACTGAGGAAATTCCCTCATCCTTAATGAATTCTGACTAATTTTTTCCATTGCCCCAGATGAAACTTCAACCATAAGATTTTTCTCTGATCTTGTTCTGTGTTCCTAGGTGTCCTGGTTTCAGCTGGGATAGAGTTAGTTTTCTTCTTAGTAGCTGGTAGAGCGCTGTTTTGGATTTAGGATGAGAATAATGTTGATAGCGCACTGATGTTTTGGTTCTTGCTGAGCAGAGTTTACACCAGTCAAGGACTTTTCAGCTTCTTGTGCTCTGCCCGGTGCATAAGAAGCTGGGAGGGAGCATAGCTAGGACAGCTGATCCAGACTGGCCAAAGGGCTATTCCACACCATATGATATCATGCTCAGTATATAAGATGGGGGAAGAAGGAGGAAGGGGGGGGACGTTCGGAGTGATGGCGTTTGTCTTCCCAAGTCACCATTAGGCGTGATGGAGCCCTGCTGTCCTGGGGATGGCTGAGCACCTGCCGGCCGATGGGAAGTAGGGAATGAATTCCTTGCTTTGCTTTGCTTGTGCGCGCGGCTTTTGCTGTACCTACTAAACTGTCTTTATCTCAACCCATGAGTTTTCTCGCTTTTACTCTTCCGATTTTCTCCCCCATCCCACCGGGGGGGGAGTGAGCCAGCGGCTGGGTGGGGCTTAGTTGCTGGCTGGGGTTAAACCACGACACTAGGCATTGCTGCGTCAAGCCCCGTTATGGATAACCGAAATCACAGATTGCTGGGCAGACCTCCTCACCATCCCATAGGTGCCAGAGATACCTTACACTTCGTAAAGCAACTGCTTAGAGCACAACACATAAAAGTGAGTACTACAGCTCTACACCAAGAAGTAATCATTGCCCATTACAGTTTTAAATACTCAGAAATTAGTACTATGAAATTCAGCACCATTACAAGTCACTTCACCCTCAGTGTCTTCTCTGTTCAAGGAAGAGCAGAACAAGATTTATTACCATTTCAATCAGAAGCTCAACCTGCTACAACTTTTGTCTTTAAATCTGTAGCCGAAGTGACAGTGGATGCTCTGATTTTCCTCCTTCTCATCCATTAGTGGTGCAGAAAACTCAGAAGAGTACTTGGTCAGAAGTCATGAACGAGAGATTCAGTCTCACCTAAACTGAGCAGATTATAATATGATTAAGAACACGCTGAGCTACATTAGTCTTGAAGGCTTTTTTTTGAATACTTCTTGAATTGATTAAGGAAAGTCACTTTGTTACTAGTAATTCCCTTCTTGTGACAAACACGCGTGGGTAGAGCCTCCTATCTGTTAAACATGGAGAAAGTACTTACGCTAATAAGAAACAAAGAGAAAGCAGTAGTACAATCACCAACTGCATTCTACTTACAGAGCGAATGCTGAAGCGTCATTGAGTTGTTAGAGGATAAAGAATTCCTGAAGATTAACAGAAAACTGATCAAAAATGCAGAAATGCGGTGGTATCTTACAGCAGCGCTACTTAGCTGGTAAATTGACAAAATTTTTAGACTAGCTAACAGACTGGAAACTCCTCTCAGAAGTCACCCTTCCCTCTCTAGGGAGGATCACTAGGGGAAAAACATGATTTAGTGCAGTTTAACATTATATACCAGCTGTCAGATCTATAACTGATACTTTAACAGGGATCTACACTTGTCATCAAGTTACTTAGCTGCTGGGAAACCTGTAATGTAGGACTAAAGCGAGTGAGCTCCCTACCCCAAATATAAATAGGTTTGGCAGACAAAAGGATAAAGTCTTTCTTTTAGACTTCATGTTAAATTTAGTATAACACATAGTCAAGCACAAGGTGGAGGTCACAGAAAGAGGTTTTTTTAACCATATCCAAAAAAGCCAGTCAGTGGCGAGAAGATACAAAGATGTAGAACAGGTGCATAAAATTCACTGCTGGATCCAAACTTTAGCATTTAAAGGCATGCCAGCGGCCCCAAAAACAGAAGAGGTGGGTTCTGTTTAGTACAACAGTGTCAGGCCACTGTTCGCCAGTACGATAAATCTGGTAACTACTTCCACAGCTTCCCTTGGCAGATTTATCTCCTCTAGTCTACGTTCAGGGGCTTACTCTCCCCATATCTAATCACAGAGGTCTGAGATCATCACGTAAGTCATGAGATATGTCCGTATACACACACATATACGTGACCATCTACATAGTTACCTTCATTTATCTTAAGATCCTTAGAATGCTTAAACCATGTTCAGAAATAAGTGAGCTCAAAGAATTACTAAAGACTATAAAGCAAAGCGGTAAAGAGAAAAATCTCAATTTCTCCCTCTCGTTTCCCTGGATTTAACCTGCTACAAAAACCCGTAGGCTGACAGTGTGTCCTTCAGTCTGAAAGCACAGCGTGCCTGTACCCCAAAGCCTCACACACACTCGCTTCAGGAGAGCGGCGTACCGGGGAGCGCAGCTCCTGCCACTGGCGCATACCAAAGATTCCAGCTCATTTTTGCACCACGACTAAAATGTTCTCATCAACTTGGATTTCTGTTATAACATGTTACTCCAGCCTCAAAAAGTGCAATCTCAGCATGGTAAGTTCAGTGTTGTTTTAGGAAGCCTACTCTTGGGTGCTGGGGATGCAGAGAAAATGGGTCAAGAAGTTTAACACATACCATAATCCTCGTATTTCCAATAACAAAGTCCAGCTATAAACCCTAAGAATGCCACACACCTACCAAATTCTTTTCTCTTTTTATTAGCACAGGGAAGATAGGAAGAAGGGTACTTTGTTAATACCTCACCTCTTCATTACACTGCCTTCTTTCTGTAAATTTTACTAAGTTGCTAAATATCTGTTGCTAACTTTGAGATATGCCTACAGGCAAATGAATCCTTTATGAAAATACTTGTTGCTAGAAACAAACAAACAAAAAAAGGAAAAATTATGGTAAACAATAAATTCTCATTGTATTTAATAGCTGTAGGTCTTTGTTAGAAACAGCTACCCCAGAATACGCAGCCACATTCATGAGATCAAGTGAATTCTATCTGAAGTTTACAGAAGGAAGCAAATACAAGCAGCCTCACAAAGGTATTTTCGGAGCAGGAAGCTACAAGCGTACTTCTCCGCTGCTCCGGCGGCTGCTGACCCCGCCGCGCTGCGAGCGAACCCTGCAGTCAATGCAACCCTGCCGGCAGCGGCAACGCTCAGTACACTTTACTTTCACTACGGGATTAACCAGATTACACATCACCAATTAAATCCCGCTTTATGATTTAGGCTTGAATTCGTTACAAACGCAAAGGCAAAACATGCAACGGAGCCTGGTGGAAGTCAGTCTGGAGCGCTTTGCTCCGGCTATCCCCGCCCTGAGGCTCTGCCCTCCTTGGCAGTAAATGCCTTTTTAATCACGATGTTCAGAAGTCTCTTTTTTAAAGAATCTAATGGTTAATTGCTGTACATTGTTGACAGCGATAAATACAATCACTGGATATTCAATGTGCAATGCTGGTGGCTTACCACTACCTAAGGGGCATGTATTTTTCTGTCCTCCAAAGCCTTCCCGTTTCTTCACTTAAGATGAGAAAACTAGAAACTTCTCATCTTCTGCAATGCGCAAGTTTCCCTCCTCCACTTCCATTTTGTGGATTTTCTGCCAATAATATTGTTGAAAAATAAATTCTTGCGGACAGGAAATATCCCGTGCAAAGGATATCCAGCTTTATGACATTTAAAATATTACGCATTCCTCCTTATCTGTCATTGCACAGGCCAGTTGTCGGCGTGCGAGCGGGTGTGTAACGCCTTGGGGCGGCCACGAAGGGCCCCATCCATCCCTCCACGGCGGTCACACCTTCGGATAAACCAGCTCCTTCAGATTTTCTTAAGATTTCCCTTTTCTCCGTACTCAACCCCAGCCGTCACATTGTGGTCCAAAGAGAAGCGACGCGACGCTGGCTGTCAAGAGCTGGCTATCAAGCGCACCTCCTCCCCAACCTCTCCTGATAAGGTGCTTTTCGTTATACCCGCAACCCTCATCTTAATGGCCTAATCTGATGTAGGTGGCTTGGCCTTTCAAACGATCCCTTCGTTTGATTTCCTCAACAACTGCACTCCACAAAAGCAAACATCCTGTCCCGCTTCCAGAGCCAGATCCCAGGAGCAGCAGGCAGCTGCCAGCAGCACGGGCAGGAGGGGAGCGGGGACGAGCAGCACGGCTCCAGCCACGCCGGGGAGTTCCGCCGGCTGCCCTCGTCACGGAGCCGGTTCATTCACTGCAACAGATCAGAAGTTATGGTAAGGGACACATGGCTGTAAAAGAAAGTTTGACTGGTCTTCAAGCAGCTTGCAGGGTGTTGGTGCTGCAGCCTCAGGTGCCTAATCCACCCCTAAGCTGGGCTCCCCATGCAACCAACCAGTAGCCGAACAAACGTGCTTGTAATTGGGCTTTTGGGGGGAACAGCGTACAGAAACCTTAAGCTTTTAATGAAGTCACCTAAATTACATAGCGTAGATATTGGGGGATAGTCATGTTACAACTTCCTACGCAGCTCTTCCCTGCTTGACCAGCTTCAAGCCCCATGAAACAACATCCAAGCTGATGATTCACGTCTAACATTTTCTCAGTAGTCAGTAGCTTACATTTCTTAACCAAAAGCAGACAAATCTTAAAAATCACTCATAGTAAACTCATGATTCAATCCTTTAAGGCACTCCGACACTTCAGTAGCTCGCCGTCTCCTCCTATGAGGAGGACAGCCAACATCCAAAGCTAAACGCAGAGGAGCAGTTGCGGTAAAGCCAAGGCTGCCATCGCTGGAATGAGGGCAGCTGCTCAACGAAGAAAAGAAAGCATTTCAAGAAAGAAAAGCAAAAATTCTGACAGCACAAAATTGCAGCCATGACACCTGGATCTTTTTAAAATACATTTCTCCAAAGGCTTTTAAGTGCCATTTATTATTCTCCTAACAAACAGGCATCCAAATCTAGCCTCAGTAATAACCAGTACTTCCACTTTACATCTTTGCTAGTCTCTATTTAAATACCTCTTTCCTTTATAAGAACACCAAATCACTGTGGTTTCACTGGAAACAACAGGGGGGTAATGCTTCATTTGTAGAAGACTTCAAAAAACATCAGCTACCATTTTTAGTACCCCATAAATGATCACGTTTTTCAGAGTGTTTTAATACAGCCTTAGCCAAAGGATATTCTCATTTCAGTCCATTATACTTGCAACATCTGACAAGCTTATGGCTACAGAAGACCCATTACAAGGTAAGGTCCCCATACGCTGCCCCTTGTGTCCCGACACCACATACACATTAACGCACTCTCCCAACCCTGCCTGATTTAATGCAAAGCTGAACTCAGCACCCAATGCCCACCGCAACCTCCAGGACCGTTGCCTGCTAGGTACCTTGACACCACCCTTATCACAAACTCACAGGTACGTATATGATACATTAGAGGGGATATTATTAATACAGTCCAAATATAAACATACAAATATAGTTTTAAACAGCTACATAGGATCAAAGAGAGAAATCGCCACTTTCACAAGAGAAACCTCCTGCACCTCCTCTTGCGGCAGAGCACCCCTTAAGATATTTACTCGACTACAGCCACAGATCCAGTTTTTACAGATGTAAGTGTTCCCTTCGAAAAACAGCTCTACAGAAAGAAGTATGTATCTCATCCGAACACCAGATGCTTGGACACACTCAGGCTTCGGTCAGCACTGCAGCAACAAGAGTAAAATTGTAGTGTTTTTTTCTCATTTCTGTTGGCTTCACCTTGCTAGCTGGCACAGGTGAGAACCTACTCAGTGCCTCACATCAATAGCATGTTCAAACCAAAATCCAAACAAACTACATCTTGATCTGCTCACAAATCAGAGCAAGCATTTCATCATAAAGTCACGTTTATTCCAGAGCACTCAATGCCTGGGGGAAACTTGCTTCTAGAAATATTACACTCAAATATTTTATAGCCACAGCATTATTTCTTTGATATTCAACACCCACAATCACGATTTACTCAAATCGGCAACAGAGAGCATCACGACTGCCCACTCACCTCATAACAGCTCCCAGATGAAGCCTACTGATTTCCAGGCGTAACTCACACCACGGGATTACACGATACCTTTGGGTCTCCACTCCTTTGCGGTCACCCTGCTGTCCCACCACCAATCCTCCAAACTCACTGAACCAGTGGTTCTGAACATTTAAAAGCCGAGATCAAGCCGTTTCCAAGGGTGAGTACCTACGTTAGACATCGCCAACAAGCTTTGACTAGACTGCAGGAGCGAGGAAGAGAATTTGGAGAGCGCAGCGTCTGCTCTGACACATCTGCCCACAGGGCATGGAGGGAAGAGAGCCAGCAACGTAAGCAGAGAAGTCTTTGTCCTTAGGTGACACTGAGGCAACCTACACATGCCAAAATTGTTGTGCAATTAGTATGTTCTTAATTTTGTACCCTTAGAGAAGTAAAGTAAGTACACTTAATCAACTGAAAATAAACTAATGCAAAATAAAGCAACCCAAGTAACTAATTAGTTAAAAGATGTCAAATGGAAGCAAAATGAAGTGTCTCGTTATATACCATCAATTCAAGCGTACAACACAATACAGACCTATAAAAAAACATGCCACTTCCTAATTTAATCTAAACAATCCAACTTAAACACCACTGCTGAGTAATACAGGTGAGAAAAAAAGTTAGGAAACTAACACAACGGTTAAAATCTTTCTGGTGAGGTTCAGTGAGATCTTTTCAGTCCACTGAAATTAATTAACTAACTTGAACCAAATTCACAAGATTCAAGGCCTCCTCCAAGACGATTTTATGCAACAAAATTCATTTAAAAACATGACATCAAAAAGTGACAGTTTTTGAGTTTTCCTCCAATATTCATATAAATTTTATACTCTCCTGTATCCTCAGCTTTTATTCTCAAAGCAGCATCCCAGGCTCCAAAATCATTAAGCCCACTGAGAAACTGGTGTGGACAGGTATTAATTCATCAAGGGAAAAGTTCTTCCAAAACCTCCATCCCCATTATTGCATTTCTTTGTCCCTCCAACAGTCGTCTAACGCTATCGGTTGACATTATCAATCATGAATGTACAATCTCAACACAAGCCATCGAAGCTTACCCCATCACTGACAATGTCATTTTAACAGCTTAAAAACTTAACAGTTTTAGGGACAAATACCTTGAAAACAACGAAGCTATGCTGATGTTCATCAGAGAAAAGGCTACCCACATGCTTGTCAAACTCCCATTTTTATTCTAACCTGAATAATCTCTACAGAAGATAAGCATCAGTAGGAAGGTGAGGGAAAGCGAAAAGATAATGGAGCATTTCAGAGGATATAAAGTCCCCTCAGACGTTTTTCCAAATTCAGTTTCATAGAACCTAAGTGCCAAATATAATGGATGTTTCCAGTGTCCATTTCTGACAAGTTGGTTTTGTTTGTTTGCTTTTGAATGGTAAGTCGTTATCACTACTTCGGTAACAAAAATGTAGCAAGCAAAATCTTTCTGCGTGTCCTGGAAACAGCAGCAGTACATTTTGCAGAGGAATGTTGCGGTACCATTTGCAAATATTGTCAAAAAATGTTTTTCTTTGTAAAATCAAACCAATTGTTAGGAAAAATAAGGCATTTTCAGTATAGAATATCTAGCGCAGTAAAATTCTGTCCTTGAGTACAAGAGCATAAATCTAATTGAATCAGATGGGATCAGAGCTCTTTTTCATTAGCAGTAAAATAGAGTCAATGTTGGAATATTTGCCAAAGTATTATCAATGGTTTCATGAAAATAATAAAGGTTAAAAGATCGAGCTTTTTTTTGAGTTGTTTTGTCCTAAGTACAATTATTTGCAATTCAAAAAGATTTTCAGGAAGACTTTAGAGAACGATTTTTAGAAATAATCAAGAAACCTTAAGCTGCACTCAACATGCAAGTTCCCATCAAGCCACATTAGCAGTCCTCTAAAAAACAGAATTAACCAAAAAGATGCTTGGAATTCTTTCTGCATGACACAGACCTTCCCATTCCGGAGTCCGGCATCCCAGCTCTCTCGCATGCCTGCATTTAAATCATTCAAGCCACCCTTCGGCAAGACAAAGCCCACTGCTGAAACCAAGTCGCCGATGATGCAAGTGAAGAACAGTGAGTGCCAATGTAGCCATAGTGCAGGTGAACCTCCGTAAACTCAGCTGAACTCAATTAAGTTAAGCCCATCACTTTAAGGGCAGCTCGCTCGCTCTCTATATATACACACACGTACGTATAGGGAAACATGACCTAAGGGCTACATTCTTGGGTGGAAAAACCAAACCGACTTCATTAAGTGTTTCTCCCTATCTCAGCACGCTTCCTTTTGGATGCATCCTAGTAGCTGAGATTTCCAACCAGGATATTACCAAAAGGAGATGTTGTTAATAATCTTAATAGTTCTGTATACCACCCGGAATCCAACACACAATATAGATATCTCTGTTACAGACACCTTTCTGTTATTCATTCATACCTCGGTATTCCAGCATTAGAGTTGTGCTTGCGCTTCAAAGCTCGCTATCCCTCCCCTCCTAAGGGCAGAAGTCAAAGATTCGCAGACAAGCACTTCAAATCAAACACACCCTTCGCTGTTTCAGGCTTTAGCTGAAGCAGATTACAGCTCAGCTGTATTCTGTCTGAACTTTTGTTTATCTCTTACCAACGCTGCGCTAATTATCCCTGACAAAAGACAGACTTTAATTAACAAGCAATGACCAACCTTTATCTATAAACACTTTCTTCCCATACAAGTTCTGCCTCTAAGAAGCTATTAAATACCGAATTTTAGCAGCGAGTCCTTCTTACCACGCAGAGTTAATGCGGGATTCGGACAAGGCAGAGAGACGCGGGTGGCGGGGGCTGCCCGGGACGCCCTGTCCACAGGAGAACCAAGCTGCGCCCCAGCCCGCGGGAGAGCCTTTGGACAGGTCCGGGACATCGGTGCCCCGGCAGCACACGCTGTTCCAGGAAGGCTTGGTGGCTGCGACGCAGCGCGATGCGCTTCGCAGTGAGTAAATACAAAGAAAGACGAGATCTCCGCCTCAAGCTGTTCAGACGAGAAAGGGAAGATCTTTCTTGATGCCCTTTCGTACAAAGGATGCGAAAGCCTCTTCAAATATGAGAAACAAAGAGCAGAGATGGTTTCAAAGGAGGAAGAAATTGAGGTACTGGGACCGGTAGCTAAAAGGAACACCGAAGGAGAACAAGTAATTTAAATCAAAACTAGGTAGTCGAGCTGCTCTTTTAACTGGCACATCACATGCTAAGGTGTACTACAGGAACTCCTGAAGAGAAAGCTGCCCCATAGGGGCACAGCAGAGCACGGAGGAGACCAGGAGATTTCACCTGTAACACTTCTGCACTTACCTTCTCCTAAGCCTTCTCCTTTAGGGTGGGAGGTGGTGGTTAGGGGACGAGACTGGCGGACAGGGAGAATGATCACCAACGCTTTGATTTCAAAGAGCACGAGTACTAAAAGACTAAAGCCAAAGTAAAACACACCATTTGTCCATTTAACAAGGACGTTTCCCCCTTGCACTGCACCTCAGAGGGAGCATCCCTGCCCGCGGTGGGAAGGTGCTGTTGCGGCCAGGGAGGCGGCGTGGGACCGGGAAGCCGTGCCCGGCTCGGGTACAGGAGGAGGGACCACATGCCATCGCTGGCTTGGCTTGAAAGTCACAGCCGGGATGTTTGAGCGCAGGTTCAGGCAAGGCTGAAGCAAGCCCAACACCAGGCCAGCACCAGCAGAGCCACACCGGACCCCCCGCTGCTGCCTGTCTTGCCCACCGGCAAGGCAAGTCGGATCTAAGGTTAACTTCCAGACCAACCCAGGGGTCTAACTCGTTGAGGCAAAACAGGAGAAGCAATAGGAACAAAGGGAAATGGAGGCAGGACTGACCTTTCAGTAGCAGCACTAACAGAGCTGTGTAATCAGGCCACGAACTCGCACTTTGATGTACATCTGTAGTACTTGATCTATCAACATACACGCGGAGTTGGATCGCAGCACCTCCTTTTTTAATATCATGATGTTTGACTGCATAACCGAGGTGATCCGCCAAGTTCTGTATGGCAAACACTTGTGAAACCATTTCCTTCCCCCACTGCTTACAACGTATTTAGGGCATTATTTGATTTACACCACAAAGGGAATTCAAACATAGCTCAAGAGCAAACAAAACTTCCCTACACCATACACACACAACCTATGTAAGACGTGTGAAAAAACCTCAGTGTTTTCCTATCCTTCTGGCTCCTGCACACTCGGCACCCGACAGCTGGAAGTTTCGTCTTCCCAGAACCAGTCTGGATCATCCCACGAGAGCTTTTGAATCGCCACAGCAATCAAACATTATTAGAGGGAGATTAACTGGAGTTAGTATGTGCACACACACTAATTTCCCCAAACTGATGAGAATTGAGAGGAAAAACTGACTTGAAAGAAAATTGAAGTTACAACTATAACATGACAACTGTAATCCCCCCACCCTTTCTTTTGGGTTTTTTTGGGTTTGTTTGGGTTTTTGGGTTTGTTGTTGGGTTTTTTTTGTTTGTTTGTTAAGAAAGAAGACTATGAAAGAGAAAGTATGATCCCCTTGTTTGAGAAAGAGGGAAACTTTGGTTAAAAACCTATCCCAGTCCAGTGGTAAAATGAAGACAATATAAACATAATGCAATATAAAAAGGGATAAAGGGGGGAAAGAAGAACAGAAAGTGATGAAAGTGAACTAGAACTACAGAAAATTGGTAAGCGAAACCAAGACTGAAGTCAAGACAAGTCAGACCGAAAAAAAAAAAATCATGACTTGCAGGACAACAGAAAATAAGCTGTTTTTTAAAATAAACTAGGAGGGACTGAAATCTAGTAGTGGTATAATCCCACTGCAAAACAGAGTGAAAACAGGGCTAATGATGCAGGAAAAAAGCATTTAATAAACTTCTTCCCCTCAGTATTTGATACAAGTGCATTTTCTTGCTTCTTCCCAAACAGCCTGATGAATTATCTCAGTGACCAAGTCAGCCTCAAAATCTTGCAATGAAGTTTTGATTGGAGCCTTTGAGGAAAGGCCTGACCTACTGCCAGCAACAGGGCGCACGGACGCGGCGGGACGGAGGGGAGACGGTGCTGATCCCATGGCAGCCAGCAGCCGAGGGGGAAGCAGGCCGACCGGTGCAATTACATCCCATTAGCAGGGCACAGCTTTCCGATAAAGCAATCAAAAGTCAATGTAGGATTCCAGCGATAACGAATTCAAAGATATGAACGTAATCAGCATTGTTCTATATTAAACAGGTCCTGTCAAACAAATCCAAGTGCACTCTCCGACCAGATTACACCTTTGGTTGGCAAGATAGCTGTGTTAGCATGTGTAGATTCCTTAACTAGCGTTTGACTTAGTACCATGCAACACTGATAAAAGACTTAGCACTGCACAATCAAAATGAAATATCTTCAGTGTATTAAAAGCGGGCCAGCTAACTGACCAGGGTTTAATCTGTGAGCCGATAACACTATTTGTGAATCAGCCACGCTATGGGTGCAGGCATACCCAACTGCTCCACGCACGGCACACCGGCAGGATTCACTAGCGCAGTGCAAGATTTACTCATATGGTCCCAGGGCCACCAAGGATCGGACATGAAAGAACAATAAGAACCAGGGAGCAGAAGCAGGAGCCAGGCAAAGTAGAGTTGGGCACAACATTAAAAACAAAAATCCAGAGATTAGCTACTGCAGTAGATGGGATCAGCCAGGGGAAGTGAACAGTATTTCCTCCTCTTATGGCAATATGACTTTGCGTGCTCACCAGAAATAAAAGTTACAAGCAAGCCAGGGTAACTTTATCCTTTCTAAAAAAGAACTATAACCTTACTAAATGAAGCGTATGTTGTACTGCTTACTGACAATTTTATTAGCTTGCAAAAACTTAGCTGGCATCGGTAAGAAAACCATTTTCGCCCCCCTTACCCATAACAAGTCAGCCTTTTACAAACATTTCCTACAGATACAATATAACACACTAAACAGAAATCAAATAGTTATTGCCCTCTTGCCACATTAAGCTGTCAGCATTCCTCCTCTGGGAGAGACTTTCAGAGGTACTCGAACCGCACGCAGGCGCTGCCGGGAGGCTTGTCAAGTCTCACGTTGGGGAGGGAAACCCCCAGACACATGCAGACCACTAATAGGATTTCTAGTCCAGCCTCGACTGGAGCAAGCCCCTACAAACAAGTATCTCCAGTTATTTCACCTCTGCGTCTTGTTTTCTCAGCTGTAAAATGGGGATAATGAAATGCATCACCTCTGCTGGGTGCACTGGTATCTCCTGAGAGCAAAGGAACCATCACATTGGTTATTCAACAATTATTTAATGATTTCCTACTAAAATTAACAGCCTGTCGCGGCCAGTAATACTAATTAAAATTATCAGTTCACAGCATCTATTTGGCAGTCCACATTAACAACAACAACTTTACACTTCAAATTTTTCATACAGGCCTTCCTAAATGAGGAAACGCTTAGCAGATCATGGGTGGGACTGAAACTAAACCACACCAGCCAGCTACCCGCATACAGCCACCAGTAAACAAACCCCACAGCTGACTGCTGCGGCCTGTGCTCAAGGTCCCACCGACCTGCCCGCAGGTCCCCTGCCCAGCCCAGGGATGCTCCCTCTGCCCCATCCTCCCCTTCCCAGCCAGCTCCTGCCCTCCCACCAGCACTCTCACCCCCTGAAGCTGTGTTAATTCCTACTACCCAAATTAACTCTTCCCTTGCCATACTGGGCTGAAATCCCATCAGAACAATAAAATCAACTCTGACATACTTTGCACCAACTCAACCACGATTGAGCAAGTGGCCACAATGCGAGATGTCGTTCCCAGTCATTTCATTAACTCCCCATCGAGAGACTTCTTTTTTAAATTAAAAAAAAAAAAAAAAAAAAACACTTTCAAATGCACTGGCTTATTGTGATTTTTAATTAGTGTCAGGATTTCAGATAGTGCACACCCAAGGCCTGAACAGGGGGTGAGGGGAGTACGTGTGCATGCTTGTGAAACCATTGTTCCTCCATCAACACAGCTCATCCTCCAGCCCATCCAAGTGCTCAGCTGCCCAGTCACACAACTTTAAAAGTCAACAGCTGGGCGTTTTATAACCCTGGAGAACTCGCAAGCCAGTCCTTACATCGCTGGCAGGGAGCCTTGGCCAAAGCCGAGGACCCCCCGGGGACCGTTCCTGCCCCACCACGCTGCTTCACCTTCCTCCTTCAACCGACTGCTAACGAAGGCAAAATCCACGCTCATAAGCCAGGCAGACAGCTGTTTTGTAAGCAGTTAAATGATAGAGGCAGGCGTACTGAATTGCGTCGGGCAGTGGCTGGGATCCAGGATCTGCAACCATCTGGAAGTTTGCTTGGCTTTTGTTTCAAGTCTCCAGCACTGATGGATGGAAACAAGCTCCCAGTTCTTCTGCATTAACATAAAGACAATTAAAACAATTTCTCCCCCCCCCCCCCCCCCCGCCCCAAGTAGCTCAGAAATGAAAGCATGTCACACAAGCTTAAATGAGACAATGTTGATAATATATTTAAGTAACACCTGACTCTTTAGCACAAAAACAAAACCAAAACAAAACACAACAAACCCCCAGTTCAATCACAGAAAACAGCTTTGTCAACAAGTTCCTGTGACTCCTCACTGTAAGGGGAAAGCACTCAGATGAAAGCCTGCAGAAGGACTCACTGCATCCTCCTCTCTCCAAGAAACATTAACTACTGCCTGACAAAAGCATTTCTGCTGAGAAAGGGAACACCACAGGCCAGTATTAAAGCAAATTCAGTGTAGCTACCGAGCAATTAGCTAGATACCACCTTCAGTACATGCTGATTTTTCCTTTTCCAGAGTACTGGTGCAAGCTAAACTAGTAATTTGTTGTTTGTACAGCCACTTCTGAGGTTGCAGGTGACCCAATTTAGATTTTCCTTTCCGTATTACTGAAAATATTTTTACTTTGGCATTGCACATCTGTTCACTAATTTCTTTCTTTTTTTTTTAAGCTTTTACACTGTATTTCAGGATAACTTCCATCTTATATCAGCAAATATGAATTCAGACATTTTGGGTTTTCAATATTTAAACTCATATTTGTGAAACACTGGTCTTGTTACATTTTTTCCCTAAGCCAAAGCATAAACAAAGTTCATCTTGTGTTCTGATTTTTCTTTGAAGCTTGTGATTATCCTGAAGTTAACATGCTCCTTCCTAGAGATTATCATTAGTAAAGTTTTGGATACACACCTCTGGGCTTCATTCCGGTAAGCGATTCACCACTTTCACAAAGCGGTTTTGGAAAGCACCTTTACTGATCGACCTGATGTTCAAAGCTCTTTGAAAGCTGCCTATCTCCTTCCTGAAGCTATGTTACACCAGGACCTTCTACCAACAAAAGTGAGTATCGTTAACAGGATACAGGAGTGAAATTCCACCATGAGCGCAGCCGTATCAAAGTTTCAGCACTAATACTGTACAGCTCTGCACATGCCTTCAAGCGCAAGCAAGACTTGAAAAAGTATTTTTTTAATGTCAATTCATTAAAAAATAAGGATCAGGTTTATAAATGTTGCTGTTGCAATGAATGCCTTGAGTATTTTCATCGCACAATATTCCAGGACAGAAGGTCCTTGTCTGTCCTCCCACCTCCTTGGAATCAGTCTGCCACTTGTACGCTCCTTATCCATATACGAAAACACTACAGCCACATACTCTTTCGTAGCTTTGCATAAAGCTCTATATGTTAAGATTAGTTAGGTCTGTCTGCTCACCATAAGATGTCTCCTGTTTGGAGAGCTAGACTGGCTTTGGACTAAGCCGTTTCTCAGAATTTGATCAAAGTTTTTTTTATTGACAGCTTGCATCCATGCGCTCATCTGCTGACACTGGCTTTTGGCTTAAACAGTCCTGTACGCCTTCACAGCGTTTACCTCTTTGATGGATTTAGAGATAGTAAAGTTCATTGGAACTTTTTTCCTGTTAAACATTTCTCCATCTCATCTTACGAGAAAGGCTTTCTACGCTTCCACTCGTGCTTGTAACCCTCTCCCGCAACTTTACCACTTCAAATTCCGCAACTTTACCACTTCAAATTTATCCATCTTTCACTAACATAGGTGATCAGAATGTATACGTTCTCCAAAAGAAGTCCCAGAAGGACTTGCAAAATAGTATTAATCTCCCTTCCCACCTCTATTAAAAGCAAAATAAAAATCCAGCCTTCGGTGCATGCCTTTTTTCATGGCTGTATCACCACTAACAGGCCACACTCACACTACGGTCGAGCAGTGCAAGGAGTTGCACAGCAAAGTCTCTCTATCTGCTTTAAAAAACCCTCAATGCTAATATTGATCACAAAGGTCGGGAAGAGATGATGCTGGCAGAAAAACATAGAGCAGCCACACTAAATCTCTGTCTAGTATACTAGAAGAGAATATATAAAATTGGTATTTTTTTATTTCTTCCTCCCAGCTGTATATTTTGCATACGACAAGAGAAGAGTCAGGTTCAGTTGCTTTCCCCTTCCATCTGCTAAATCCCTTTGCGTTTTTCACAAATACACAAGTTGTTGGATGTTGTGAAACATTTTCCGCAGAAAGCCGGGATGTGCAAAAATGCTAAAGCAGAGATCCTTTATACAGTATATAGCTAATATAAAATACTCATTAAAGAACCAGTCAAGCACTCTTCAAAATTTTTATGGAAAGTTACCCTGTAAGATTTTTCTTCATTTAAATTGCCTAAATTCTGCGTATAGCTCCCTCAAATTGCCTTGCACTTGCCACGCAATCAGACCCGGCAGACGAGCAGTGCCGGCAGGCCAGCGCGGGCAGCACCTCGCCGCCTGAGCGGCGACAGGCCTTCCCCCGAGGACAGCGATCCCGGGGGCAGCTCTGCACGGGCACGGCCGTGCAGGGAAAGACAGTTAAACCTCACTTGCTTTACACAGCCAGGACACGGATACGTAATCAATACACTTAAAAAAAATTTTTTTATATATATATAATTAACAGAAAATAACTCTCCTGAGGACAGAAGAGGAGAAAAGTTGACAGATCCAATCTGCCACCCTCATATACTCTCTAACTTGAGTACAAAACCTCTTCTCGTCGTCTGAGGCTAGTCCAGGCGCTGGGCCAAAGCTTTGCATTTCCCTCCCGAAGCGAAAGGACAGATCTCCCACTGCCACGTCGCTAAGCCACAGCCCGAAAGCAGCACCTCATCCCTGCCCAGCACTGCCCGTAGTTCTGCGGCTGCAGTAAAACCCCATCACTGCCTGTAACGAGGATATCTCAAATTTGCTCAAAGGTGGTATTATCACTGTTCAAGTAAACTCCATCACATAAGAGAACATATTATTACATTTGCTCATATTTCATTTAGAGAACACCATAGAATCTTAAATGACGACAAAGCCACAAATAATACGCTCGATCTACTTGCAAACGACTCCATTATTATTTTCATTGTCTTCACACATCCGTATTTTCTACCTCCTAAGTCTCACGTTTCAGAAGATACGACAACCACGTACCCACTCACCTTCGTCCCCTTACACGAACTAATTCAGGATGCGTTGAAATGAATACATTGTAGTCTAGAAAAATGTAAGGAGCGAAGAAGGGCATAGAGAAATAAGGATTTATTAAGACAGATGAGAAAGAACCCAGAGCTGCTAGCAGGGACAACACTGTAGTCCTCTAGAAGGTCTGAGAAACTGAAAAACTTTTTACAGCAACTCTTTAGAGCATAATATCATCCTGTTTGACTGCATGATCAAGAAATGCCAAAAGGAAGTGAAACCGTTGATGTCTAACTTCAGTGTTTTATATCCACAAATATTGCCTTTACAGTAACATAGCAGCTCTCACACATCCACTGAAGCAACCTATTCAGACGCATAAAAATTAAAGCGTAGCCGTCCTGTACGTTAAATAGATTGCGGTTACAGAAGTATCTGAACGACTTGACTCTTAGGTTTCATCCAGAAGCCAGAGGTGGCTGCTGTGGAAGAGATCAGAGACCCTTTTGGTAGCGCTCGGTAGGATTGCCTAATTTCCACCCCATCACCATCTCCTGCCCAAGGCAGCTGGAACATCTGGCCAAGCACATCCAGCTCTGTTAACCTAGAGGGGAAAGGGTAAAGATAAAACGCCCCACTCACGAGAGCTTGTAGAGAGAAGACACTTAAACTAGGTAACAAGACCATTCCTCTCCGTTTCAGATATCCTAGCAGCCATGGGCGTAGCGCCCCGACTGCTGCTTGCAATGCACACTGACCTGATGAACGGGCTTCAAATCGGCAACAAGAAGCTTGCGCTCCATGTCTAACGAAGTCACAGAGGATGTTTATCTTTTGTGCAGTCATTAAAAGCACCAGCGAACTTAATAAGCAATAATAAAGATCTGTTAGAGCAGCATCTGGAGTTGCAAAAACAAATATGTGCGGAGCAAAATTGAACAAGTTAATTTTGCCACCAGCTGACATACAAGAAACAAGCATTAAGGCTGACTGTATGTAAGCATAAGCAACGTTAACAACTCAGATCACTTTCCTCCAATTTTAAGTCGAGTTCTGTGGAACTTTTGCTTTGTTGAAAACCTTAGAATTTGAGCTTTTTTCCTCTTTAGCTACAAGATTTCTTGCGTATTGGTTATGGTCAGCTATCAATAACGTAACCGATGTGTTCTCTACCAAATCCTGTAAGAACACGGCTCTAGACCTTCATGAAGCAAAACTGGACAATATGACACGGTAGCAAAAAACTCAACGAGCCATAAGCTGTTACCTTGTTATGGCACTTTACCTTCCCAGCATGGCAGGAGCAGCTTAGTGCCGTACACTACTCTGCAAGACCCATGCAGCAAGACATTACCTGTGCCTCTGGTGAAATCCGTAGGGTATTTCTGACTTCTGAACATAAGTCACTGTTACCTCAACAACATCTGAAGTTAGCCAGAACGTGAAATATGAAGTCATTTTGGTTTGGTCCTTTAAGGTTTTTGTTTGTTTGTTGGGTTTCTGTTGTTGTTTTGAGGTCCTGCTGAACTAAAACGCACTTTAGTTTTATAACAAATAAACCCAGAGGACAACATACAAATGAAAGTTACTTAACGAGACTCCGGAGTTTATACAGGGGATTACTTGTGACACTGGTGCCATTCTCCCTCCTCCTCCAGACCGCATCAGGTCACTCACGTAAGAGGAGACAACATATATGCATGCTCAGATATCAGCACAAACAGAGTGAGAACACCATTCTCTAACAGACTGACAAGTTAGACTGAAAGCTATGATTTACTTTGAATTTAAAGATTTTTTTTTTTTTTTTTGCCATCCCTTTTTCTTGCCCATAGACACCACCAACCTTCCTGCAGCTCAGCCTGCTCCTGGGGTAGTCTCCAAGTCTAAGCTCTCCGTAACACACTCGCAGCTTACCTCCTTCCAACATCGCCGCCTCTGTGTCTTAATGTTCCCTCTTATATGTGATGTTCAAAACACAAGGCCACCTCACTGCACTTCCGATTTCTCACCTCCTTCCCTATCACTCCTCATCCATGAACACCCTTACCAAACAAGTCAGAAAACTTCTGACCCATTCCTCAACACCAGTTTTTGAAAGACGCCCGTGGATTTTCTCTCCCTGCACGGCTGGCTGGCAGGTACCATCAACAATGGCTCAATCTACGATCCAAAAGCGGCGCCCTATGGTCCTGCCAGATCAGACCACTTTGACTCTTCAAGTGCTCCGGGACGATGCACCACAGCCTTCCTCTGTCGTTCGTACCCACCTCAGAGCCAAGACACAGTCACCTCGGCTGCAATGCTGGGCACACCCCCACTACACGTGTGGATGGACACGTTCCTCCCATAGAACAGCCTCCCATCCACATGCCTGCATTTTTAGTCATGCAAAGGCCACACGTCACACCCATTGCGTGAACAAGAGCGTGAAGCAAAAGGGAAGAGGACAGACAGGAACACAGTGTGCCACAAAGAAAGATCTGCAGCCCCTCCCTCGCCCACATCTGAAGCATTCAAGAAAGGCCAGCAAAGAACAAACATTGTGCCAAATTAAGTATTATGCATCTAGCTGCTCAGTGCCCCAGACGCACGGACTGTCAGATGGCCTTGGCTGCTCAGGAGGGACGCTGCTGCTGCAACACCAAGTGCTGCACCCCGAGCCTCTGGTCTGGAGAAGTAACCTCGCTGCATGGCCAAGGATCGCCTTTAACAACCGTGCGACCGACAGAAGAACGTAAATCACACAGAGATATAATTAAAAGGAAAACCCTATCTTAGTATCAGAAACCATGGGTGGCTAATGAATAAGCATGCTAAAGAAAGGATGGGCAAGTGGGACACTGAGGAAAGCAGAAGTCCTAGGAATAAGAAAACTCATTAAAGCAGAAGCCAATTCTGTAAAAATCCAGAGTCAGAAACAGTTGTTTTCTTTCATTTGCTTTTCTTTGAGATGTCACATCTTCTAACACTTTCCAGCATTAGAAAATAAAAGACTCATAGCTCTCCCCTCCCCAAGGCAGGCTTTGAAAACAAATTTCCTAGTTAACCTGCCAAAGCAAAGATGTGACAGCAGCTGAGTGCCCCTCTGCCCAGCTCTGGGGATGACTCAGTGGAAACCAGCCCTCAAAAAATGTGTTGTCATCCTTCAGTCAGTGCAACTGAATAGGAACAAATTTCTCACCTTAAAAGACATAGCTTCCAAGGCAGCCACAGTTAAAGGCAGCATTGTATACTAGAGGAACAGCACCAACACGTTTTGGTGAAAAATGACAGCTTACTTTCTACTCCTTTTTTCCATTTTTAATATGATTAATAAAAAGGTATCTACTGGAATTAGACTATAAAATCATTTCCTCGGAGCTTTAGAGTATCTATCTCACAAAAGAACAGGATATTAATACAAGTTAAGTAAAGTGGATTAAGAACTGGGGAAACCAAGACCAACATTTTAACTGTTCAAGCCAACCAAACACACAACTCAAAGCAAGACACGAACCATGTAACCACCCTTCTGCTACAAGAACAGCAGCACGTATTCAGCTGGGTCTCAAACTTGCATCCAGCTGAAATAGATCTAGAAGTATCAGGTACATGGTATATCCCAATTTGCCTTATCTTGTCACATAAGCGGGATTTTTTTTCCACTTTCCACTTCAATCTAAGCCATTATTCCCGATACTAAAACAATCAAATGAAAGGCAAAATATTGAGTCACACAGTACAGCAACACGCTTCATGAAGCAAGTCAAGCCCAAGCTGTGCTTTTGCTTTTCAACCTCACCACCTCTACCAGTACTCATAGACAAAAGCCACTATTCAGGCTTTTGAGTTCAGGCATTACCCACCCCGAATAATCCACAGCCTCTGGAGTTCCGACCGAGTTGCTTGTGCTCTGTTAATTCATTCTAATAAAGCGATGCTTCTGTTTGCCACACGTTTGCTAGTAACAAGACACTGAAAGCAATTTCTTCTCTTCTGCGAGTTGACATTACCCGAGTCCGCAAGAAATACAGGCTGACCTGAAGGAAACCTATTCAATGCTCATTATCTACAAACGCTATCATCTTTTCTTCTCTGCTGCATTATTCCACATCAATAAATAAATAACGAACAAAGAGCAATGCATAATACCTAATAACATACCTGTATCAGCTCAAGCGTCAGCAAGCATAAGGTCACTTAGGTTATACGAATTGCCATTGAATAGGCATATACTTCCACAGAAAAGGTGACTTATAATAATAATATAATAATATAATAAATTCTGATGGCTAACTAATCTTACACTAAAGAAAAACAGTAAGGTGATCCTGAAACAAACCAGGACAACTCTCTACTCCTATGCTGTTTCTGCTGCCAAGGTCCAAAACAATCACACCATCTTATTTCACTGCAGTGTTGGGCTTGACTGAAGAATCATGCAGAAACACTTGGGGCAAAAGATAACACGGGGATTTAGATTATAAATGTTAGCATTTTATTAGTGGGTGAGTGGGGCACAGGGAGCAACCATGTAAAACTGACACAGCTGCATAGAGGCCCAGAGAACTAGCTACAAACTAAGCAGAACACATTTGAGATTTTGCTAGTTTAGATTAAAAGCATGGGGAAATCTGTCCACAACATCCCAAGGATCTTTGAGGGTGGCAAGGGTCATCTAAAATTGTTGCTTACTGAGGTTTTTATTAACAGCCTCTTGAGAGCAATTTCTTTTTTCTCTTTTCAAAACATTCCATACGTAACATTCCTGAAAGCATGAAGTATATGTTTAAATACATATAGACACATACACACATTCTATTATTAGAGTCCTTTGCAAGGACCTAATAATAGAAATATCCATAGTTATGTATCAGGCAATTACAAGAGCCTCACAAATAAAGCATGCTTTAAGGGACGTGCATTGCTGCCACAGAACAGCTACACACTAAGTCAGCATAGAGGATTCAGACAAGCTGATCACCTTCATCTCCAGAGAATTCAAGTGTTTGATTTCGGTTATCTTAAATCTAACCAAAAAAGAAAAAAACCACACCAAAACACAACAGCAGAAACTCTGCTCCTGAATCCATCTTGTCACTCCACTGAGTAGCTGTAGAGGAACCAGAAGCAGATGCCAGAACAAGCAAGTGCCACAGATCAGCATTAGCTGCAATCTTTGTCCTCTTCAAAAAAATCATATAAAATATATACTTAATTACTTAGGAATTGTTTGTTGCTTCATATTACATAAATAACGTTAGACATAGCTGCAGTTTAGTAAGCAGAGTATCCAAATGGTAACTTTCAGTATACACCACCATTATAAACTGTCACCACTAGAAATACAAATAAACAGTGTTTCTTATACATTTGGTGTTGTAGTTGGCTTTTTGTCTGATATCCGCTGACAAACAACACTATTTACTTGTAAACAAAGGATTCCTTAGATCAAAGGCAGAAAGCATGTCAATGGAGAAGCGGTATGTTTTAACCTCTAAGCTCAAGGAAAGCCAGCCTTTCCCAATTAAAAGCACCGTGAAGATTTGCTCAAAGCCGCACTACCTGGGACCTCCAGGGAATATTCCTGTTCAGGAACAGACTTTAACACAGACTACGCTTTTCTTGTGTACTTGCTCAACAGCACCGTCATTTTTCATCCAGGGAAGAGCACAGAGTTAACATCTGCAGCAGCATTTCTGAAAGGCAACTAATCTCTCCAGCACCGTCACAAATTCCACAATAAATCATGTTTAATTAGTTTGTGCTTTTTTTCCCTGGGTGTCTGTAATTCAACAGAGAGGGGGTTTCCCACTTTAATTTTGCAAAGAGGTGCTTAGAATAAATTGGTAAAAACGCAAACCACCGCATCCCCGCTGGAAACTGTCGGGAGCGTTATCTGCTCGCTGGCACACCAGCATTCCTGCCTGTAGATGGCCTGTTACCGTTGTGTATCCAGCGTCTCCTATTTCCACTGCCTTGTTTGAAGAACTTCCCTCTTCCCACATACCTTCCATCTCCAGGGACAGATCACACAGGGACATTAAACCTTGGCCGTAAACAACGTGACTTTTGATATTCCTGTTTCTAAAGGATCCCCCACCGCTCCGCTGCTGCCGTTCAGCGGCGCAGGGATCACCTAGGCACAAGTCCTCTGTGCAACCGGTCTGAGAAACTCTTTGCCTCGCTGGCATTTTGCATAGCTGAGATGCACACAGCAGTCTGCTGGCTTCCTCTGCTAGTTATTTTATTAAATAATATTTTATTAAAGGCTATTGCAAACAAATGGGACTTCGATAACTTGCAGCATGTTGCACAAAACCATTCCGATGCACTGGGACGCTCGATTTCCAGACTTAACGCCCGCTACCACGGCATCCTTGGTGGAGAGATAGGGATGCCCTGGGAGGGCATCCCAAACTGCCAGTCCCGCTGCTCCCCACAGGTCGCTCCATCCTCCCTCACGTCTTTCCTTTTGAGAGGAGCGGCAAACTATATTGAGAAGAAAAGCACTGTGGAGAGTAATTTGTTTTATTCAGCTGTATTCGGGCTCTGGGACTTCTATGTAATTATATGTATTTTGTAGGAATTAAGATCCTCACACTACAAACATTTATTCATACTGTAAACTTTGCTTCTGCGCTAGCGCTCACCAGACCGACGACCTACTTTTGGGAAAAGCCAATTATACTAATTAGAAAGTTCATGAATACAACTGCACACATGCAGAAGTTTGCTGTGTGATCTGTATATATTTTCTGGCACAGATTTATGAATTGTAGAAGTTTAACTGCCCTTAACTGCTTCTCTCTCTCTCATCAGAGGACTTAAAGAATCTATAAAGTAAAAAAAAAAAAACCAAACCCACACATATATTCTCTGCTAAGAAAGGCACGATGCAGAAATCTTCTTTCAGTTCACTAAATACCATGGCGGGGGGGGGGGGGGGGGGGAGGGGGGAGGCCAGAATAAATGCACTTCAGACTGGGAGTTGCAAACTTTTCCAAGAATAAAGATAAAATACTTGTGGTATGGAGTTACAGCTCCGAGCTTCTCGGCAAGAGTAGAATATCAGCTTATTTTGGATGCTGACTTTCTTTACCCCTCTCATCACTGTCCAGCAGTGACCTCAAACCCAAATCAGATGAGTCCCGATGGTTCTAAATCAATAAATAAAAATTTATAAATATATCAACTTCGACACCGACTCATCTCTGAGCTACATTATGAGTATAAACTAGCTAAAAGATACTGAACTGGGAGTAACAATATGCGATACTTCTGGGGCAGCAGACGCTTCTGTCACAGCAGGGTCCCGATACAACCACAAAGCACAACTCCTTTAAAACTAACGAGAGGGAGCCACAAAGTGCTGAAGATTAGGAGAAAAGCACTAACAGACCGCTTCTGTTCAAGACCCGAAATGACCCCGGGAACACCGCCAAGAATCATTTTCTTACTGGTAGCACCGGCAGCGTGTTCCCTTACTGCTGAGAAAGACACACAGGTGGTAGGTGGGCAAGACCACCGGCGGACCGGCTGAGAGGAGCAAGGTGCCTCCATCCGCAGGAGGATCCCTCCATCGCCAGTTACTGAGGTTTGTGGAAGTGATGCCTTTATCTGGATTTCCATCCACACACACATCGCGTCATCCATGTCCACACCAGCAGCTCCCCAGAACGGCGCAGAGCCCCAGACCAGTGCAGGCACCAAGGCACTGCCAGGCCTGGCCATCTCAGCGTTTTTTAAGTGAGCTCAGTTGCAAAAAAGGTTGAGAAATAAGCGTTCTAGACTCAAAAATGTGTGCAAGTTTGAAATCCCATTACATAGCACATTGTTAAGCTCGAGTTAGACTGGTTTGGCACCTTTCAGGAACGCACTGGTTGAGCCCTGGGTTCTGCAGGGTAAGCGGTTAGGGGATACAGCAAATGCGATCAAGGCACAGGGAACTGGGGTACGTGAATTCCGTTCTCACAAATCTAGCACCGAGTTGAAATTAAAAAAAGCACAAAAAAAAAAAAAACACCACCAACCAAGAAACTTCAATTTTTCCATATCCCAGTTTTCCTATCTGTGATGGGGCAACTACCACTTCAAGGAGTCAGGCCGGTCCTTTCAGGTACTCACACAAAGAAATGCAAACAAAATACAAAATTACTAATATGGAGAGAGGCAGGCTTGCCCCCCGCCTTTTCTTCTACAAATATAGATGGGATAAATAGTTCATTACATTTAACTCCAAGCCGCACTACCTTAGCCAAAACCTTATTTAAATAGACCATTTCTGAGAACCGGGAAGGGGGGGAAGGCAGAGGGGAGGGATGCAGATGTGGTCTTAACCTAAGAGAGGTTAAGCTTTTAAAAGACTTTTTCTTTTTTTCGTTCCGTCTCCTGGTAGCATGCCATTTTAAAAAGGTGTCTGGCAAGCAAAATAAAAAGTTTCCAGGGTTTTCCTTCCCAGAGCCGCCTCAGCCAAGAGCCGGGCGGGGAGGACGGGGCCGGGAGAAGCCGCCAGCTTTCTCTCCAACATGCCCCCTGGATCCAGACGGGTTGGGAGGCAGCTGCGGGCGAGGAGGAGCCCCGGGCCCTTCACCTGCCCGGCATCGCCCCGGGCCGGGCAGCGGGGCCGCTCTCCCGCCGGCTGCCGGCACGGCCGCGTCCTCCCGCCCCACGGGCCCCGGGCACGGCTCCTCCGGCGGGAGCCGAGGGCGGCCCCCGCACACGCAGACGCGGCCGCCAGCACCGACCTCTCCCCAGGTTTTTCCCTCCTGGAGCCGTACCCGCGGGCGGAGGCGATGACAGCGGCGGGGCCGGCAGCCCCTCGGGATGACCGGGCGGTGCTGGAGGGGCCCGTCCCGCCGCCAACCCCTCGCAGAGCCGCGGCGGGGCTGCTCCCGCCTGCCCGCACGGCGCCGCCCGCCGCGGAGCTCCCCGCGGAGGGGGGAGAAGGCGGCGGGGCCCGGGGCGCGGCGACCCGGGCCGGGCGGGGAGAGGAGGGGAGGGGGGGCAGCGGGAGAAACTTTCCGCCAAGTGCGGCCGCGTCCCGCCGCAGCCCCGTCCCGTCCCGTCCCGCCGCCGAACAAAAGAGCCGGGACCGGGAGCGGCGCCTCAGGGCGGGGGACGCGGCTCCTCGGGGCTGCCCGCCGAGCCGAGCCCAGCCCAGCCCAGCCCGGCCCGGCCCGGCCCAGCCCGGCCCGGCCCGGCCCGGCCGCGGGGCTCCCCGCCCGGGACCCCTTTCCCCGCCGCGTCCTTACCTGGCGGAGGGCTGGTGCGGGGCGGCGGGCCAGGGCGGGCGCGGCGGTGAGTCCCGGCTAGCTGGAGCGAGTGCCAGGAGGGCTCGGCGGGGACTCCGCCATGTCAGTGATGTCGGCACCACATGGGGCCCGCAGCCGGCCCACGCTACCGCGCACTCTGGAGTAGAGGCTCCCGCCGAAAAGCCGGCTGAGGCGGGCGGCGGCGGGGCGCGCCGGCCCTCCTGCCCCCGCCCCGCCGAGCAGCCGCTCCGCCCCCGGCCCGGCCCGGCCCCCGCCGCCGCCTCCGCCCCGGCCCCGGCCGCCGGCAGCCCCGGGAGGGCGCGGGTGGGGGGGGCCGGGGCGGGCCCGGGCCGCGGCCCAGTCAGGCGGCGCCGCATCGTTGTGCGCCCAGCGCCGGCTCCGGCGCCTGGCAGGGACCCGGCCCCGCCGCCGCTCCCCTCGCCGAGCTCCCGTTTCGCCTCGTCCGCCCTCGATGCCTCCCAATTCCTGCATCGTTCCTCATCGCCAGATACCACCCCGGGAACAGACATCACCCGCCGGGCCTTCCCCCTGCCCAGCGAGCGGCCTCCGCTGCCGTGGCGGACACTGGTCCCTGTTGTCGCAAAAATGCCATTTCTGACTGGAGAAGTCCCTCGTCCAAGTGCTTTAAGGCGGGGATCGTCTCCACGCTCGTCCGTACGTCCTCCCCGAGGCATCTGCTGCGGGTTGCTGCAAAGGCAAGATGCCGCATCAGCAGCCTTGGTCCCACCACCGTGGTCGTTCCTACGGTTCCATCGGTCGGGAGCGAGGAGAAGTTTTAGGCAATGCTTTTCACAGCTTAAGAAGTGCTCTGACTTACTTAAATTGTTGCAGCCCAAAAGACGAGACGCTTATCCCCTGGCCTGGAAGACAGCCCCGAGGAACCACGGTGGCCATTCACCTCAGCACTGCATCCAGGCGATGTGGGAATCATGACTAGAGCTTTCATCTGCTCACAGGAAAAGCTTAAAATAGGACTCGGCCTCACCCACACCACAGATCGCAGCCAGGCTATGAAGGGTCTTTTGATTTGCCCTTAGTCCTCGGGTTAGCTAACCTTCCTCAGCCAAAGCGCATCGCCCACACCTCTTGTGCTCGGCCGCCTCTCCATCGCTACATTCTTCAATGTTATTTTTCCTTACAGCCTTCCTCAGCGGTTGATCTCCTTGATCCACCAGAGCACGGTTTCCTCTCAGAAACTAGAAAACCTCGCGGAGTCTTAGGCAGCCCAGGTGTATTTCCATCAGCTTCCATTAAAATATCAACAGAAACATTTTTTCCCGTAGGGCTCCTTGATGTTCTACTTCTTGTTGAAACACACACTTCAGAAAAATTGGTTTGGTGTAGACGTTTGGTAAAACCGAAACATCATGTCCAACTAGGCTGGTTTTTTTTATTTTTTAAGTGACCAAAACAAAAAAATGAAAATAAAGTTATCTGAAACAGATAATCCCTACGAAAATAACAAATTAGCATTTTCCCATGGGAAAGATTTTTCAATGTAAAATGATCAGCCAGGACTAAGTATTGTTCATCGTTAATTGCAAAAACTTTTGTAATGAGCAAAATCTAAAAGTAGAAAAATGTTTTGTTTTGTTAGTGGCCCAAAACACGCAGACTTTTTGATGATCCTGGATTGAGTTACAGAGTCAGATGAGACTAATTATTCACCAGGGTGGTAAAGCCTTTGCTTGGTCCTGCAGACTGTTTTGTGAGGGAAAAGATAGAGAAAAGGGACAGAGGGAGGGAGCAAAGGCGGGAGGGAACGCGTCGGTTTAGAAAGAAAAAAAACACTGACCTGGAAAATGACAAAAAAGATAGAATTGCAATTGAAGGGTAAACAAAATCAAACCCGAAGAAAGCAAAATGAAAAGAAATAAAGAAGAGGAAGGAAATGAAACTACTAGATTGAATTGAGGCTTTTCTATCCAACAGGCCAGAGGAAGGCTAGGTCCTCATCTGGAGAGTCACAACAGAAGCCCCAGGCACGGGAACATTTCCAGTCTCACCTGGAACTGCAGAAGGGGCCGGACTCCCAAAAAAACAAACCAGAGCAAAGGCAGCCTGGGTCTGAGCAAATGCGTACCTGCTCCTTGGAGCACTTTCTATTCACCCACCCTGCTCTGATAAGCTGGAAGAGCAGATACGGCTAACAGCAACGGGAGAGGGGTTCAGTGGAAACTGGGCACGGCTTACACACCGAGGAAGAGGGCAGGGGAGAGTGAAGCAAGGACCGCTTTTCCTCAGAAAGCTCCCACATAAATAACAGATAGAACTATTTCTTTAATGGTTTACTCCCTGAGCCAGCTCATCTAGGAAGAGCATTAATCAGAGCAGGAGGAAACGTCTTTTGCCCCTGAAGAAGGAAAAGGATTAGGTTAAGCGATGACACAGCAGGGACGGACAAATTACTCTGGAGAAAATGACTGACCCAAACTCTCATGCAAATAAACACAGACCAAAGCCATGAACTTAACTTTTCTATTTTGATGAGTCTGTGTTTTTGTCAGCCTGTGCTTTCAACAACATGGATATTTTTCTTTTATCACGGTGAGATTTCTGTTTATTCAGGAAGCAAGCGGCATCAGAAACGCAATAGCGCATCTCTTCCGTCTCCCTCCCCACGTGTGCCTGTGGCAGAGGAGCGGGATGAAGGTACAACGCTGTCTCCTTCTTTGGCCTTTCTCTTGGATCCGTGTCCCCAGGACGCTCGTTCCCAAGGTGCAGATCCACCGGGACCAGCCTGAAACCCCTAACTCCTTTCAAGCAGGGATTGCTTAGCCATCACACAGGAACAATTTAGGCACTGCTGCCTGGGGCTGGATCCAAACCCATTCTAAATCCTGTATTCTGCCATCATCCCTGTCATCCATCCCCTCTTATTTGGTGACAAATTGCAGGGAGGGGCTGTGGAAACTCTCCCCATACAATTGGGATGTGGCCTTCGGGATCAGACATCATTGTAAAGGCTGCGAAGATGGTTTTTATTCTCACAGGATACTTTCCCTCACATCTCTGATAGGATTCGAGTTAAATTTTTACTGTTCCCACAAACTGCACGTTTTCTATTCTGGAGGGCAGGCAGGCTGAGATCTTGGCATCGGTGCTGTTTGACAGTATACAGAGAATGCGTTGATTGATTTACTTGCTGAATACTGTTTTGGTTTGTTTTTTTTACCTGGGGTGTACTGCCCTCAGTCATTTTTAATACCACGTAGCACCGGCATGTAGATTGGATGATTCTGCTCAAACACGGGATGGACTGTGGCCACAGGAGTTTTTTCCCCACGTGCATTACTACATCTCTGAGCAGCTGTGGGGCGGCCTGGCTCGGGACCCGGTGTCTAATGGGTTACGTTTACCCATAGCAAGAGCTCCAGGTCAGACTCTTACTCCCAGGGCCAGCAGCAACTCGGACGGAGAAAAAGAGACGTACTGAGCAAGAAACCCCGTAGGCGACCCCTCAGCAGGCTGCGAGCGGGCGCTGCGGCATCCCTCGCTCTGCCAGGGGAAGGGCAGGAGGCGCAAGGCGAACAACTGGATGATCTCCTTCGAAAAACATCCAGAACAAAATGATGTAGCGCCTCTCCTCCCTCCCCCTTGTGATCACATAGCTTATTCCTTCCACAGAATAAAGACGGGACCATATAATCTGTTTTTTCTTGCTAATAAACCTTTTTGGGGCCCTCGTCTTTTTATGCATCACAAATCATTAAAGTTAGTGCAATTTAAACAATTGGGTGCTCAAAATCATACGGTCGTATCTCGTCACAGTATTCTTCTCTTGCTCTTATCTGAAAAAATGAAAGCTAAACGCAGATTAGATTGTACAGGTTAAAGCATATTGAATTCCTTCAATCTTGACAACATTTTATTTTCGAGATAGTGCTTGTGGAGACTGGCGCAAGCAAGACGATCTGAACTTTGTAGTTCAGAATGGTCACTTTTACTGTGGGGAATCCAAAATTCTTCAGGACGCTCTTTTTAAATAACTAGGGCATGTAAACATTAGCACGAACCAGGATTTCTATCTGTACCTCTCTATTTAGAGGAAATGAATGCCAGTTATTCACTGAGCGTATAGTCATGTTTTTGCATTCATGAACTGACAGAGTTTGGCGAGGAGTTTGTATTCGTGGTATTAATTAGCAAATTTTTCCCTTTTTAGGACACAGGTCCGTATTTCTCACGCTTAATAGCACATGCAGAAATTAAACCCCAAAAATCTTATTCTTGGGATAAGATCAAAGGACTAATCGCTGTAAGATTCTGAAATAATCTGCTTCCCTTGTTATTGAGGTGCCTGGTAACTGCGTTGCACATCAATCCGTGATAAAACCAGTTACCTACTGGACAGCCTTTTATTGCATTGAATAGGCAAGTCCTTAATTTGGTCTTTGAATCTCTCTACTACTAAGCGATCAATACTACTACTAAGCAGTAAATGTGCCCAGTCAGACTTTACTAGAAGTCACGAAAGACCCAGGGACTTCCCCAGCAGCCAGAAGAGGCCCTCTAGACGTCGGTGCCATTATTCTAAAGATGCGATTTCTGACACACCAGAAGTTGTTGCTTGTCAGGGATATTATTCTATTAGTTGGTTCTTAAGCTTTACAAAGGCATCATGGAAAGAAAGTGTTCCTGTTGCCCTCCCTTCCATGAGAAGCACCATTGTCTTCGTAATTTGTCTGCTTGCAAGCCTAGGACTTACACAGGGCATTTTTTACATTTTTTTCGTCTACGTTGGCTTTATAAGTTTAAATAAGTTCCCATCTGCCAAGAGCTTCCAAAGAGCATTGGCGCTTAACCAATTCAAGAAGCTTGCCATGAAGATTAGACACCAGTTGTGCTTATTCAAAACAATAACTTCTGACCACTGCACCAGAAGAAAACCCTCTCATTTATTGTCTCAATCACACATCTCTGCAGTGTTAGTTCCACTTCTGCCAATGAGAACGATGGTCCTTTTGATATTTTACAAATATTTCAGCTAAGTCTCCTTAACACTGTGCAGTTCTTTGGCTCATTAGGTTTGCCTTGGTTTTGTTTTGTTAAAAGCTCTTGTTTCAGTTCAGGCTCTAAAGAAAACAAAGCAGTATTGCTTGCATTGTTAAAGCCAAAAGTAGGGCCATGGAAGAAAAAAAAAAATGTTCTTCTTGGAAGATTTTGCAGATTGGTATTCATGAAACAGCTGGAGATGAAGCATACAGCACTAATCCTGTCCAGTTGCTCCTGGTCATGTTGCACATTCAGGAAATTCATAATTAGGTGGTTATATCCCCAGTGTTTCCCCTGCAGCACTCTTTACAACTAGCAATTTATCTTCTTTCTTGTCATTAAAAAAACAACAAAAAAACCCAACAAAAAACACAACTACAAAGGAAGAAGTGGGGGAGAAAATACAAGCAGGAATGACTTAAAATATGCTTAATAGTTTCTTCTTACTGTAAAAAAATTCAGATGCTGTAATTTCTGCACATACCAGCAAACTTCTGCTGATCCGTTGCCCTTTTCTATCACAGTAGTTTTCCTCTGTGCTCTATCTCCTTCCTCTTCACACTATTTATTTTGCCAGTTAATTTTTTCTTTTTCCTTGCCAGTCGTGCACCCGCTTTCCTGTAAAGGGCAGCCACACCTGACAATTTAGAAATAAACGCTTTAGTAAGTAAACATTTATTTTTCGTGCCGAATGGAAGCGCTATACATGGGGGTTTTATTCTTAGCTCCCTCCAGGGTTTCTAGTGAATTCCTAAGTAGTTTCTGCTCTTTATTTTGACTTCTCTAGCGGTATCGTGAAAGCCTTTCCCTGCACACTGGGAATCTTCATACTGCATGCTACAAACAGTGTTTTGTCAAAAATTCATATTCATTTAAAATCAGTCAGGGTACAACTTGAAGGATTTTTCTTCTTTTCATAGCCTTTAAATAGAACAGCCTTATCTACTGTTAATTACATACATATGCAACGTGGAGATTTATTGTATACAGGGCAATCGATGAGAAACATTGCCAGCTTTGGAATTAAACTGTTACCGGTGACTCAGCAGGTTTGCTCTGCGACAGCAAAGCATTAAATATAGGCTTTTTAAACAATCATTATGACTGTTTTTTTTTCCCCAAAGTAATTTTAAAAAGCACCTGGGAAAACCAAAAAGACGACTACTTAGATAATACTGCTAGTTAAAGTTCAGGAGTTTCCATGCCTGTGATTAGGAAGCTACACGGGTGGCTCAGAAGTCTGTTTTTTCAGAGATTAAAAAAACCCACAGCAATTTCATAACGCATACAGTGAATGCACAAATAACTTGGAAACAACAAAAGAGTCATAAACCCCTCTGGTGCTGGAATGGGAGTTCCAGCCCCGAGATCACGAGATTACCATAAATCCCAGCGAGAGATTAGGGAAGAGCCAGCCCTCATCCCACCCTTCCTCCCGACGCCCTTATCCAGGGGAGCCTCAGCCACGGTGCCGCACACTTGTGGTTTCCTCCTCCTTTCAGAATTTTGCTAAGTGTATTTTTAGCCACAAATGCAGCAGAAATACACCTAGACAACATTTTTTTTTTTTTTTTAGCCATCAGTGAGCATCTCTGATTCTCTGGCTGACAGCGTGGAAGCAGAAGGCTCACTGCTTTTGAAGGGAGGCGCCCAGTCGTGCCCGCGTACAAGTCCTCTTTGCAAACATCATGGAAAAGCATGATGATTTTCAAAGAAGTGAGACAGATCTCCTCAAAAGCTCTATATATCTGCAATAAAACAAGATCCTTTATGCCAGGTGGGAGGCCCTTATGAAAAAAATATCACCAACTTTCCATATATTATACAAAAAAAAAGCATTAAACGATTTAAGAAAACATCACGTCAGATTCCTCTCCATCAATGACTTTTCCTAGAGCTTCCCCAAAACCGCATGGAAACACATTAAGTGTTACTTCAAAAAGCAGCCACATTTAAAAAATTATTTACCAAGTTGCTAACTTTTCCAGACTTCAAAGGTGATGCCTGAGATAATGTATCTATTTCATGTTGATAAATAATTGAGTCTGGAATATAAATGTTTTGGTATGGCAATGGAAAAATCTCTTCAGCTAACTGTGCCTCGGGCTAGAATGACTTAAAAAATAATGCTTATTTTACAATTCTATTACTTCTTTTATCTACAATAAATAGCCAGGCTTAACCTCTCCGTCATGCTCTGTCACACGCACTATCACACCCAAATTCTACCCACCTTTAACGTTTTTTAACAAAGTGAAGATCTAGCAGCATGCCTTAAAGGTCAACAAAATGTGGAATTATTTTTGAATGAGGGAGGAGCAACCACTACGAACAAGGCAATATAGGCAGCGTGCTGTCTTGGCTCCTGCCTTCTCGTGCACCCTGGCCGACCACAGCTGCAACACGCAACGATGTGAAATGGTGTCCGCACGGGTCCCGAGTCATTCGACGGCTGATGGGTCAAAGATGAACTCATATTTTGCTTGAAGGCTGACCACAGAGCTGAGACAGAGCTGGAGGAATCACAGAATCGTTCAGGTTGGAAAAGACCCTTAAGATCATTGAGTCCAACCGTTAACCCAGCACTGCCAAGCCCACCGCTAACCCACGTCCCCAAGCGCCACATCTCACCGGCTTTTAAATACCTCCAGGGATGGAGACTCAACCACTGTGGCAATCGCTCAGTCACTGTAGCATGTTAAAATAAGAAGGCAGGTGGATTATTCACAGGTTTCTGCTGCTGTTTTTCTTTTAAGCCTTGAAGATTCATGTGATTTAAACAAATCTTGAAGTGACAGGAAAGCAAACAGAATAACTTTCGTTACCCACACAATGATTATGTGAGACTTAATTGATGGGTATTTATAAATATGTTTTGTGCTCTCCAAAAGACAGTTGTTACAGTATAAAGGTGCCAATTATTCCTGTTACAATATAAATCTTATGCCATATACTATAAAGATTAAATAAATACAATAGACGTTTTAAAAGGATTGACAAAGCTCTCATATACGTATTTCAGATGTTTCTTATTCCCCTCTCCCCACATTACTTCAGCTGTAGAAATAGAGTTGCAAAATAAAGCGCAATCTGCTTTGGGTTGCACTCTTCGCCCATTCCTCACCGCGGCACGTGTCTTTCTCTTTCCCCGAATTAAATTATCTGCAAGATCTGCAGAGCTGGTCCCCGATGCCCACGGCCAGCCTACGCTGGAAGCGGGACACAGCAGTCCCCCGCTGCTCCGTGACGCCCCGGCCCAGAGCCCGGGCACAGCTCCCAGCCGGAGGCAGGGCAGCGCTGCAGGCTCACCCCTGCCGTGGCAGTGGATGTGTCTGATGCTTCTCCGGGCCCTTGACTCGGCGCTATCCCACACATTGAAGCAGAAGAGACTTAAGCCTCAAGTGAAGTTTCTACCCTGCCCTATGCAGGGTTGTTAAATGTCTCTGTTGAAAACAGCCTAACTACGAACGCTAGCAGGCGGCGGATAGCGAGGTGGACGTGTGCGTGGTTAACGCTGCCTCGCCTGTGACAGCCACACGTCTCGCGGGGCAGTTCTGCAGCTCTCACGACTGTCAGCACCCAGCCGAGATCTCGGCCTCGCTGCAGCCAGGCAGCACTACAGTGCCTGGGTTTCGGTCAGGTTTTAGACTCTTGGAAATGCTAGTAAGAGACCCAAATGAAGGGATTATCTCAAGATTTCCCCAGGATTCCAGCTTCCTCTGCGTTCCCATGCCACCTAACACATCTTTTTTCAAGTTGCCTTGATCTCTGTCCCCATGCCTTCAGCAATTCACTGTGGTTCCCTTGGTCCATTTTTACTGCCAAGCCTTTTTAATGGTCCCACATTCACAGACATCCTCAGGGTCTCACAGGCTGTGCGCCATCGTGTTTGTAACTTCTCCGGTTTCTCCCGGCTCTGCTTGCTGCTGAATGAGGATGGGAAAAGGCAAAGATGCCCCAAGAGCCATGATCTCCCCGACCAAGACCACATCTCTTCTCAGCAGAGGTTGTAAAGCCACAGTTACATGAGCAGTAATGCTGGATCTGTGTACTTCCAGATTTCTCCTCAGCATATTTAGACCAGAGCAGGCTTGTCTGTTGAATTTAACGGCGCACGATACAGTTCATGTCAACACGACACCTTTACTCTAACCCTGCGTCTGCTCTGGGATTCAACGCATAGTTGGGATGGAAGTGACGGACAGTGCCTGATGTGGCATCAGGCCTGGCTGTTCAAACTTAATCCATCAGAATTTTAAAAATAAACTGGGACTGGCAGAGAGAGTTTAGACCACATAAATACTTGGTCTCATATGGCAGCACTTTTTAATCCTACCCTGTCCCTGTCCACAAGTTAAATTTGTTGTGTCGTCATACCGCTCCCTTAGTAGTCCTTCAGCGTTTCAGTTCTTCTGTAATTATAAAACAGGGAGCCCGGCATTTCTGTAATGGGATTCACATAAATTCCTCATGAAAGTGTGCACCTGCTTGGAAGCAACACTGCACTGATATTGATCATTTCTTCTGACTGGCACCAAAATCCTCAGAGATTAACCCAAAAACACATCAATCCTACAGAGTGCTGTGGGCATGTATTTATATTTAACTTTACCCTGCGATTAACATTCAGAATAGACTTGGCTGTTCATTATATGAGACAGTTACAAGAGTACTCTGAAGTATTCAGAATAATCAAGTAAGAACATGCAGGATCCGAGATGGAGTGTTGTGGAAAAAGCATAGTTCTGTCTGGCACAAAGAAAATCCCATGAAGAACAGAACGCTAATTTCAACAAATACTCAAGAGATGCCCGTATCTTACTTTACTTTTCTTGTATAATGGTATGCCTGTAAAGAGAGACAGAGAGCTACAGTTATTCATGTTGGGGAAAGATTTGAGCTTCAGATAATTTATTTTTAAGTTTTACTAACTCATCTCTTTTTACAAGCTAGAACTCGATCCTGAAAACTGCTCAGTTCCATTCATCAATTGACTTTGTGACTCCATTTTAGTAATACAAAAAGGCACCTGATTATTTTAAATATAATTCACTGAATTTAAAAGGGAAAACTCTTGCAATCTGTAAATTTTGCATCCAAAACTTACAAAAACTTAGCTACGTTAATCAGAGGGTGGAAGAAACATTTAAAGTGAGCTGATGCAAATGCTACATTTTAAAGAGCCAAAAGATATTGCTAAAGAAGGGAAAAACAAGCACATTTTTATTTTTTGTGATAAATCAATTAAATAATTTTCACTTGGGACACAGGTTAAGAGAATGAAAGCTAAGAAAGTGAGAGCAGATGAAATTTTAGGCAGGTAAATTTTAAGATAAGCTTGTTAACACCTGATTGCTTTCAAAGACTAACAGACAATATTGGTAGGATTTCTTTAAAGATGTGTTGCTATCACCTATAGCTATAAATAGACCATACGCTGCCCAGAACATGCAGCATGTGGGAGAGACTCAACAGGCCAGAGAAGAGCAGACAAATGGGGTTTGAAATCTGGGATGAAACAAAGTGATTTTTTGCCATCTCCTGATTAATTACATTGGCAGAGACAAGCTGCTTAATGCACATTCTTTGGGTGAAAGATGCAAACCTAAATTCATGCCCCTGAATTCAAAGACAGAGGTAAAAACCAGCTCAACCTGTGGTATTTCTGCATTGTTCAGAATACAAATTGGGTCAGGCTGAGCTTTGTTCCCCAAAGTGCAGCTCCAGCTGTAGGTTCACGATGCAAAGTCTCTGGCAGCAGTTCCGACTTCAGCTATCGCTGCCCCTCACTGCTAGTTGGTACCTCTGTGCTCTGCCCTCTCGGTTGCGCTCGTCCTCCTGGTTTTTGTATCAATGCTGTGAATTGGGTTAGGAAATTGATCTGGCTGAAAAACGGCATTCCGAGAAAAAAAGCATTGATTTTTATTTTTTTTCCCAGTTCCAGCCAGGTACTGCCATGACTGGTTTCCCACGGCACGAGCAGCAGCGACCCAAGGGCAGGGGGGGCGGGCTGCAGTACTGAGGCAGGCACGGATGCTAGGCATTAAGGACGCGCAGCAACATGACTTTGAACCACATCTCGTCCAGGAACATGTCACATACCAAATTCCACCAGAGAGACAATTCTCCTTCGGTTCAAATGCAAGGGACTTATGGTTTAGAACAGAAAAAAGGTATTATTTCCTCTCTCTCGCTAAATATTTCTAAGCGGCTATGGTGTTCACCCTGTTGACAGGCATGAAGCCCTACCTGGTCACTAATCCCTTACCTGCTCCCATGGATAATTGACTACTAAGCACAAATGTTGCCCGCAGCATTTTCTGTTGGGAGGTAGCCCAGCTGCTGCAGAATGAAGAGCCAAACTTGCTGATAACCCAGCAATACAGGGGTTATATTACCAATCTCGCCCACACCCTGAGTCATGTGTCTGCTGCCTCAGTTCCTTCTTTTTGCTTCCCCGATGAGTACATGCATGCACTCACATGCATACGTGCACAAACCACACACTGTGGGGTTCAGGAAGGCTTCCTGCATGCAGATTTATGCAGCTCAAATTCCACCTGAAGGAGTTTTCTAAGGCTTAAGTGCTTCTGGATGCTGAGATGCATCTAAAATACAAGTAGGGATCTCGGGGGAGTCTAAGCAAGAAGAATCTGGTCACGGGGGTCTAGCTTGTTGTAGGTACACAGCAAGCATAAATAGTTGCTCCCTTTAGACAGCAAAAGCTGCATATTTTTGTGTACTTCATGGAATGCTTTGGGATGGAAGGGACCTTGAAAGGTCATCTAGTCCATCCCCCCTGCCATGGGCAGGGACATCTTCAACCAGATCAGGTTGCTCAGAGCCCCATCCAACCTGACCTTCAACATTTCCAGGGATGGGACATCTACCACCTCTCTGGGCAAACTGCTCCAGTGTTTCACCACCCTCATCATCTTTGCTGCCTCTACCCATTATTTGTCTTTTTTTTTTTTTTAGGAGAATTCTGCTAGTTTCTCTGCTGCCTGTTAGCCCTCTACTCTGCTTAACTTTTATCCTGACACATGGCAAATTCTCCATCTGTCCATTATTCACTCCATCCCCAAACTCTCCCCTGTAGATGAAGGGTCAGTCTAATTATGAATCTCTCCTCTGATAGCATCAGTGGTGTACCGATTTTATGTTAACTGTCTTTTTATATATTTGTGAACCATACTGCACCTGGTAAGCTGATGGTAGCCCCAACTGGTGACAGAGCAGTGCCACAACCAACTGCCCTGGGCTACAGCTGTGACCTAGGAGAGGGGGGTCCCCAATTCCACTGCTGTGAGCCAGCCAGTTCTCATCTCCTGCTCTGAAAGTTTGGTATTTCTGTCTCTTGGTATTGGGCTCTTGCTATCGTAATCCTTATAACAAGGTCTTTTTAGGGTATGTAAAAAAATATTTGCTTTCCACTGCTGTTTTCAGGAACATTCATTTGCATTTGCTTGCTTTTTCTGCATGGTGACATGCAAATATCCAGAACACTCTAACAGATCTCCATTCAGAATTGCTCATGTTAGTTTCTGAGAAGAAGCTGAGCATCCTTCACTTTCTATACAGTTCTTTCTCCTGCAAATAAAGCTGGAATTAATTCTTCATCAGGTAGATCCTTTGCAGGTGAAAGCTTTTCAGAACTCAAAACATCTGAGAAAGTTAATACAGCAGCTTCCCTAAACATCCCAAAGTCTTCAACAGTAAAGATGAAGAAAAACCACTGAGAACAGCCAACAACTCTGAAAGAGAGCCCACGTGGAACACTGGAAGTGCTCGGAAGGGAGGCTTCCCTGGGGTGCAGAGTGTTGCTTAATTGCAGGACTGTCTGAAATGACCTGTCTGTGCCTAAACTCCAGATTAAGTTCAGTGCTGTCCACCCAGGCAACTTCATAGCCAATGTCAGTCAGAGCCAGCATACTGACTTCTCAGGAACTATTATTTTTTTCTTTTCCTTTTATTTTTGGAACTAGTTCAGAATTAGTCGTATACTTGGAGCTTAAATTATAAATGACCAACCATGATAAGAGACATGCCTTACTTCTCCAATACAACACACCTGTTTGAGCTGTTTCCCTCTGGGTATTGCCCTAATGTAAGTTCTCCTTAACGTCCCACACCAAGTTATTTGTTTGTAGGTCTCAGGGAGTATAGAATCTGGCTACCTTATTTTTCTGTGCTTTGTATGAAAGCAAGGAAGATTATTTTCCTCAGATGGTATCAGTGCTAGTTGCAGACTAGGTCATATTTTACTTCTTTGGGACCTCTGGTCTTTGACTTGGTCATTGCATACCTAAAGTCCTTTCTGGTGCACATGGGTTTTCGGAGGACTTCAGTCATCCCACCTGGAGGATGAAGTATGACAGGTCAGTGTTTCGGAATGACCCTTCAAGGCATCCCTCGGGCACTGGTAGGCTGTCAGGACACACCGTGCAAGCTCAGCTCACAATCTCTGTTAGGATTTACAGAGGACAAAGCAAGTCTGAGAAGCCAGAACAGTGAGAATGTGTGAAAAGGATGTGATCACTTGGTAGTTATCAAATGATGGATCTGTTCATCAACCAGCCAAGGAATTACTTTGACAGGCAAGAATCAGTAAGCATAGTTATGAAGGCAAAGAGATGGGGCAAAATTGAGTCTCTCCTTTGTTTTTATTTTGTGGAAGCAGAGGCAGAAACCTTGCTGGAAACAGGAGTTTCTCTGGAGGGTGGTTTGACAGATGAGCTTTCCTACAGAGCAGAGATCCCCCCAGCCTTCCTCCTACTTTCATTTCCAGCTTTTCTGACCCCTGAGGGTTTTTTCTACAATTCAAGAGCCAAAAAGAGAAAGAGGACATACAAAACTCTGCTTTTTTTTACCCTTCTTCCCAAATTCCACTAGCTGCGTTAATTTTGTTCTGCTTGGTTTTATTGTGGTATTTTCTCTCAAACTTCATGGATCCTAGAGGCCTCCTTACCTGTGATATTACCAAGACTCTTTTCTCTCAGGATTGTATATATCCAGAGCAGACATCTTTGATCATATTCTACCTACTACAAGGAGCAACACCCAAATCACTGGTGTTGTTTAGACTCCCACTGACTTGTTTGGGTGTCCCAATTCAAGGAAAAACTGCAAAAGCAAAGACAGCATTAGCAGAGTTCCTCTTGACCTTGCCTTATCTGTAGACAGAGACATGGGTCCATAAACTCAATGTTTAGTTAAAACATAACTACTGGTACTGCTAAGTTCATAATGAGGAAAATGAAGCAGAGATCAAAAGATTCGCTTTTTTGTGGATTTCATTTTCTTCGTCTTTGCACTTTGGTCATAAACACTGCCATTCCCCCTCTGCCCTCTTGTTCCATATACTGAAGATTAAGTTGGGAAATATTTTTAGAAAAGACATGAGTATACAGAAGGGAGTATTAGACTGTGACCTTATAGCTGCTTTTGAAGTTTTTGAAGGCTACATGGCAAACGTTCTCAGTATTCCCAGATTCTCAGAAAAAGGAGATTCATAGATTGCTCTTCATTAATTTAAGTGCACTAACTAATTGGCCACATCTATGTTTATTCCCCCTCTCATGCATGCACACACAGAGCGAAGCCAACACATATATTCCAAGAGGCCTGAAACAGATAAAGGAACCACAGTATTGCCTCAATAGCTACTGGCATGGAACGAAAAGTAAACAGCAAAACAGGAAAAGGAAGGCTAAAACTAGATTAGACAGATTGCTGCATTCAAGAGTGTGCAGTCATCTGGGAACTTAATGAAAAAAGAGGTGAAAGGAAAAGTTAAGAAATAACATACAGGCCTCTCTTGTATTTTTGAAAATCCCTCACCAGCTGTGTGGTAAAATGCCTTTAACAAACTAGCATGCAGTATAAAACTTAGATGTGCAGAATTAACCTTTCATCCACTAAGGTAAGCAAAATATCACGTTATTCCTCATCACTGGAATTCAGATTAGGCCCAGACTGTTTGACAGGAGCTGGAAGGAGGATGTCAGGGATCCAAAACAAGGAGCTTCTTTGTCTCAGTTACAGGGGAAAAAATGTAATTTCTCAGCATAAAGACATGTTACCAATAGAAATTTATGCTGCATATATGTAACACAATATGGTTTCAATTATCTGTAAGAGGAGGTGTACAAGAATCAAGGTGATTTAAAAACCTGGCCTATCACCAAAGCCAGCTAGATCTCTCACTGTTTCTATCATTTGAAGCCAAAAATCTCCTGCTGAATACTCTAGTCCTTTATAATCCTGATTTGGATTTGAGCTTGCACCCTAGGTCCTAGAATAAATCAAACCCAGATCTTAACATGTTCTCTCCAGACTATTTCTGATAACACAACCTCTATAGAAATAACCTGGCTTTGCTTCTGCAATGATTTCCAAGAGCTACAACCAGGAATTTCCTACTTTCCTGACTGACTTCAGACATACCTTTTCAGATAACCTGATCAAGCCAGAAAAATAAAACCCCTAGCCTCCTTCACCACTGTTTTACATTTTTACATTTGGAAATATGAAAACTATCTTAGAATAACGACTCTGGTGGGACAACCCATCATGTCAATTAGGCAGTACTTTTCCTTCTTGTCTGATCTTCAAGAGAGAGGGTAATCAACTTGCCTACAACATTTCTGAGTTCTGCTGTAGCCTCATAAATTGAAAGAGCTTTTTGGAGTGAAACCTGTTGCTGCCTAATGGACAGAAGGCACAGAAAGAGACTTTTCAACCAAGTTAAGCAGAAACGCATCTGTTGTTGCCCTGATAGGAACCCATTGTAACCAATCCTACAGACCATTTTCACCATGGAGCCTAAAGGCAAGAACCTCTCATTATGCTACCAAGAGTCTTATGTTTGCGCAAGTGCTGTCTTTCTGATGGATTGTGTAACACAGGACACTTCTTTATCATGAAGTCTTCTGCTCCAGGCCAGAAAATACCTTTTCATTTGATTAGCCCAGCCTGGGCTAGTGAATCCCATGGGCTCACCTGCAAGTAGTTATGACTGAACTTATTCAGGAGCCAGATGCCTCTCCTGAATTCAAACTCAGGTAGCTAAACCTACATTTCCAATGATATTTTACATAGGACATTACTTTTTGTTTATCCTTAACCAATGTTGCACAGCAAGCATGTCTAACCTGTTTCTAGAAATTAGCTATATTTCAGTTTCCAAGCAGTGGAGATCCAGATAAAACCATGTGGTCTCCAGTTCTTCTAAATGAAAAGTGTTATACCAAAATGCAAACAGAACCTGGAAGGCAGTGGTGGTCACTGTTTGTGCCACTAGCATCCATAGCCATTAAGGAAAAGGGGGCACTCATAGAAGTCACCACTTCTCCTGACAAGCCAGTCTTACTGTTTTTATATAGCAAAACATTTCTTATGTAAAAGGACTTCTTGATATACCCATCTTTATGAGTGATTTGACTGCTGAAAGCCATTTACAGCATAACTCTGGATAGAAGATGCTAGTAAAGCAGAAAGTGGAACTTAGCACTCCCATGGAGCTCCGAGTTACTGTGAAGGGGGAGCAGGATCTCTCGCTACACCAAGAGAGCCCAGACTCCTATGGACAACTTCGACTTAAATTAGCCCAGACTCTGTTGAATCAGATCTTGTTTGGGAGCACTGGCAAGCTAAGGTCAATGCTAGGGTGGTTTGTGCTATAGATCTCTGAACAAATCTCATGTAAACAAACAGATTTCAAGTTCTAGTACAGCCAGTATCATAGCCTTCATCTGTACAAATATTTGTCCTGAAAATAGAAAACATTTTGAAAAAATACACATTATAAATGTACATGCTGTATTTCCACCTGTATGAGCCATAGACACCAAAGATCACTTCACAGAACTGGAAATGTCCTGACTAGATATGAAGCCACGGTAAGACAACAGAGGGCTTCTATATAGAAGTAGGAGTGTGGCTCCCTGGTTGCTATCATTTTATTTTTCTGAAGATTCCAGGTACTGGTACCATAGAAACAATATTAAGATATTAAAACTCTAAGTTGTAATGCTCATTGCTGTCTCTCTAGCATTAGATATTAGCCTTTGTGCTTCACTGGTAATGCAGGGGACTCTGCCTATTTTAGCAGCCGCATCAGAGGATGAGTTTGCAGCTGAACTTGCCCCTTTCTTCCAGCTGCTTCCTCTGGTGCCCAGTGGGTTTTCAGCCCCTGGTTCATGGAGCCTCCCACATTCCCCACCCCAGAAATGCTTAAAGATCTGAAAGTTTAGGAGGAGGATATTTCTCCTTGCACTCACTGCTGAGCCTTCAGCTGCAATCGCTGCGCCCGGTGGAATGCAGGTGGTAGACAGCAGTCTAATTACTTCAAGGACTGCAAATAGTGGGGCAAAAAGTACTCAAAGAGATGAAACCCTGGTCCAAATGGAATCAGAAGGAATTTAGCTGTTTACGTGAATGGAGCCAGGATTACCCCTCCAGCCAAGATAAGACCCTGAAGTTTATCTGTACATTTACTCTTGTTTTCTGCCAGCAATAAACACAGTAAAAGATAAAGATGTATCAAAGCAGCTGACTGTGCTACAAGGGGCGTTCCTCCTAGCTTCAGGCCACAAGATTATCTTGCACAAAGCAGTAAGTATGAAAGCCATTGTGCAAACGCTACACACCATTGTTTATTTTGTCATATCACAGCTAATCATAACCCTTTCAAAATGCTGAGCAGATATTACGGAAAGCACCACACTGTCATTACTGGGGAAGGTAATCACTGCTAGACTGGAGAGTTCACTTAAACCACTGTGGTTTATATGCATTATTGTACAGGACTTTGCAACGCATCTGCTCTTGAGAATGAAAATTGATTATGGGCAAGAACTGTTCTGAATACGAACCTTGACATACTCCAAGATCTGACTTATTTCCTATGCCATACCTGACACTACCATAGCTTTGATATGCTGTTTCTCCATACTTTGGCAAAGGAAAAGGGCTTCATCACACAGCTTTTCCTAAGCACTGGTATAAACATCATTACCACTGTGCTTTTCTCCTGAAGGGCTTGGTCAGGAAAACTGATGATTTTAAGACATTACCGATCACAGATGTCTGTCCTGCTTAGGACTAACACTTACACTGTCACAGCTGATCAGGTGTATCCCAGAGGTATACAACTCACTGCTTATGAGAATGTATAGGTGAAGCATCCATTTGTTTGAGGCTTTCTTTTACCTGGGATCACCCCTACTCTGACTGTCACCTAGAAATCCTAGAGAAATGACCATTTGACCTCAACCAACCATTGAACATTTACTGGTCCAAGAGAACCATCACAAGGAGAAAGAAGTCAGAGCTGAGGAAGCCACAAGGACTTGTGCTGTAGGCTACTACGGCCTTTCAGCAGAGCTGGCAGCTCACCTGCCTGCACTGCCCAGCCTAAGGTCTGGCACATTAACCGCGACCAGGAATTTGCACCAAGACATTACACCCAACTGTGCAGCAGGATTCTGGCAAGGGGCGGGTGGCAACAGCAGGGCCAGGGAGGATGGAGGAGCAGCTAGAGATTTCAGCCCGTTTTCCTTCACGATTATGACATAGGGGCCATTGACTGGGTTTGTGCTCTTTTTAGAGGGATGCTGACACAGGTCTTTTTTCGTGTTTTTGCCTTTTAAGGCTTTTCAAAAAACTTCCTCCACAACAAGAGGTTTAAACCATACTTAATTTGTTTCCAGTTTTGATTTCTGCTTGGTGCAAGCACCACAGGTTTGAAGGCACCAAGAATAACGCTCACAGATACACCAGAGGCTAAATCAGCTTTCCTGGTCCTGATGGACCCGACACATCGTGGGGTTCTTCCTTCCCATCCTGTGGCCTGACACAAGGGGAAGAGACAGAATTCCACAGCTCTCCTCCTCCCCGCATCCTCCTGGAGCCCTCTCCCATGGCACAGCACACCAGACACGGCCTGGGTGTCAGCAGGAGCCAGCCCCGTTTCCCTTCTCCTCCTTGCAGTGAATAATCTCCAGCTCATACCAGGCAGCAGTAGCTAAATGGAAAAATTTACCTCTTTGTTTATCCACCACCAGTAACATAAGGTTTAATCATATATCCCCAGTCATTTAATGCCCCGAGATCAGCACATGAAATTGTAGTACAAGTTCAGGGCTGTTGTCATCAGCATCCATTCCCTTTATTAGGTTCAGGAGCAGGAGGAGCTGAGCTTGTGCAAGCAGGGTCATTCTTCAGCTCTTGCACTGTTCTTTGAGCCAGTCACTGCCCTTGCTTTTACGGCTGCAAAGCCAGGCATCAGCATGTAAATCAGCCCACTTCTGTCTTGCAGAGTCTGCAAGACAAACTCCCAGCAGAGGTGTGAACTTCCCCAATTAATCTTAATGAAGTGTTAACTTCAAAGCTGAGCTGCAGCCATTTATAGGTTAACAGAACCTTACAGAAAAAACCTCCCAGCTTGACTCGTTAAAAAAAACAGCTCCAAGGGGACAGGATTGGTTAAATTTGGGGGTTATTCTGGGATCTGGAATAAATCCCACTTCACTGGCAGCCTTTGCTCCTGCACCACTTCCATTGCAGCTGCATTGTTAGGAGACCAAAGGGTCAGGCAGCCAGACTGGAAAAACTGTACCATGAATGCATGCTAAAAATATCACTGGAATGGAGCAGATGGAGCAAGATAAGGAGGCCTGGATGATAAAGGCTGTAAGGAACTGTGTACTTATTGAGCCAAGTGATGACCTGCTCATACCGTCTTTTACCTTATTCAGGTCAGTGATGTGCAGAGCCAAATTCAAGTCCTGAACCCAAATTTAATCTATGTATTTCCAGAATCCTCAGTTACCTAAGGATGCAGACCTTTTACCCTGAAAACAACAAAGCCTGTGCTTCAAATTGGTCTGTAGGTGCTTGCAGTATTACTATTACAGTTTTCGCTAGCGCTTTCAGCCATTACTGTATTAGTGCATTTGGAAGCGTGAATCCACATCATGGACCCTAAACATAGGTCTCCTGGAACAAATGCTTCATGTGGAAGTCATTAACCTTATTTTCTGATACAATGCCACCGAAGTGGAGCCTTTGCAAGGAAATCTCCCCTGACATGTCTCTGCCTGATTTGCAGCCAAGGACCCCACCTAAGAGCCAGGGAAGGAGGATGTAGTTTGGGGAACCAGGCTATGACCCATCAGCATGTATTCACTTCCCATTCCCAGCATAAACTGGTTGATCTTTGTGCTCATTTGTTACTTTAAAACAGGACAAGTGTATTGAGCTGGTATAGTTGTAGGGACCATATAAACAGACCAGCAGCACCCTCCCTGGGGGAAGGTGTCAGCAGATCAGACTTGCATGACTTATACGCTCAGGTACTCCAGCAAGTGAAAATTCAGGTACCTCATTTTTAACTGTCAAAGCCAATAGGAAAAGCATCTCCTTTGAAACAATTGCATGGATCTGTTTGATATAGCCCAAAAAGGCAAAGCTGCTGTGCTGAGCAATGCAGATTGCGTTCCGGATATAGGAACATAAACGTAGAAGAGGAGGAACCATCCTGGCACTTCATTACAAGCTCCCTTGAAGACCTCTGACTCAGCTGATTATTAATTGCCAGAACATGCCCACATCTGCCTGTGTAAGCTTTTAAAATATAAAAACTGGAGAAGGAGGTTAATTATTCCTATTCTGAGAAGTTCAGGAGTAAATGGCCATGTTGCCATGGATGCTGTTTTGTTTATAGCATTGTTTTTTCCTCATTATTAGCTACCATTAACTAACAAGCAACAGGAGTTCACTTCCAGCACCACAACACAGCTCTGACCTCCAACGCACTGCCAGTGGTAGTAGTGGCACACAACACTTACAAAGTTCTAGCTGGGCTACCAGATGTAGGTCAGATGATGCAGAAGCAAGCAACAGTTCTTCCAGACCCACACGATTTTCTGCAGAATACTTCAAAACCAGCTGTGCTTCCCAGGGTCAGGAAGAGTTATTTTTTCACATTGCAAAGTTATTTCATGCTAGCAGTTACTGTGTGTTCTTCTCCTTTCTCTGAGGTGTCTCATTAGAGAAGACGGAGTAATAGTCTGAGCTTGGCAACAGCAGACAGTCAGTAGTGGAGCAGGGTGAGAGGTCCCACTCCTTTTAGGAGCCATGGGTCATCACTGACAGGAATAGGAAGCAGTTATTTGAACTTACACAGTTATAAGGTAACTGGGAAAAAAGGGTCTTTCAGCAGCCTCAGGCTGTGAGATCTGTTGAGCTGGTGTGACACAGCTCAGTCATGAAACCAAGTTTGCAGCTGCCAATAATTTCTTTCCCAAGTTAGGGAGGCTTTATTTTTTCCATTGGAATGGGAGCATTAGTGGATATTTACTGTGCCACAGGCTGCCCAGGCTGACAGAGCTCACCCTGCCTCTCCTTGCTCCATGCCAACAGGAAAAGAGCAGTGGTGTTCATCCCCACCAGGAACACACTGCTGATTGCTAACCCACCTCCCATCACCTCCTTCCCCATGCATGTGCTCAGGTGGAAGAGTTGGGCTGCACAGATTACACTCTCTTAATCCTTTAACATCAAGCTCCAAGAAGAGCTAAGCATACAGCAGCTCCCAATACAATAACTCTTCTCCAGCCAATTCAGTATCCAACTTGAAAGTCTGGGCTGTGCTGCATCCTCCAAAAACTGACCTTGATATACATATGGGAACACAACGGAACAGCTGTACTTGAGCTTGATTTGTCAGATACAGTCTATACCCTTTTTAGTTTTAATTGCATACCCTGTGTGTTCTTCACTTAGAAGACTTTGTAGAAACTAGAAACCAATTACTACAAAAATAATGATTCTCCATTTTACAGATCAATTATTAATGTTTAAAAACTTTGTGCTATTTCTTCTCTACATTATTTCCACTTACATAGTAACAGTGGAAAGGAACAATGCATCTCACAACAGAGCAGCCCTATTGACTGGGGAGAAACAGGTGCTTCCCTAAATGCTGCTCTGCAGGGCTGCCAAGACATCTGTAAATAAGTTATGCTGTTGCACTTTTCTCTGTCTGATTTGCATAACAGAGCTTACAAGAGTTCAAACCCATACCAATGAATATATTCTTTCAGATACCAAATCACTAAAGCCATGGAGGCACAAGTTCTTAGGCATCCCTCATCTCCTAATTAATTTCAGTACTAATAAGCAGAAGAGTGTGTGCACATATGCTCATGCCTACATCCATTTCTGTATGTAAATATGGAATAACTAAGTAAACTACAACTCTTTGGCCCCCAAAGAGATGATTAAGAAAGGAATACAGTAGAAGTTTACAGTGTGAAGCGACACACAGAAAGCAACCAAGAACTGATTGTTCACATTATATCACTTCAAGAAGCAATGGGTGTCACACAAAGCTAGCAGATTCCAGGTTCAAAAAAAGAAGATGATGTTCTTCACATCATATGTCATTGAACTCATTGCTGCAGGACACTGGATGCTAAAGATTTATATAGGTTCAAGGGAATTCAAATAAGGGAAATCCATTGACAGTTATTAAGTATAAAGGCACCAACTCTGGTTCACTGAGCTGCAGATTAAGAGACTAAAGGAATACTTTGGGGAAATATCACTTCACCATCAGCCTATGCCCACTCAGCTACTCTTACACCCTTTCATTAATATTTGCTTTCAACTCCTTGTCAGGGAGAAGTAAGGGCCTACTGCTCCTTAAGGGATAGACACCAAGGGGGACAATACAGCCAGCAGGACAGGGGGACCTCTCCAGCCACAGCCCATTCCCACAGTACCTGAGCAAGGTGAGGAGGGCAGGTTCAACCAAGAGTCCAGACCATAAGGCAATACCACAGTGATGAGACAGGTGCAAGGTCAATAAGTCAATCCACATGTCAGGGCTAGGATCAGTTCCAGTGGTTGCCAGGTAGGTCCAGAGCAGCAATACAGGACTGAAGTCAAGTCAGGAGATCAGTCTGCAGGTTGAGTTCCGGACCCACGAGCTCTCCAAACAGGTAGAGGCATTGCCAAGCTGGAGACTACCACCCCTCCAGCACAGCTCAGGCAGGAGCTAGAGACCCCCAGGCTGAGCTTAAATAGAGCTGCTGAGGCCATGGGTGTGGGTGGAGGCCCCAGGTGAGGCCGATCAGGGCCAACAAGGCTTACTAAAGCACTCACAGCCCTGACACCACACCTGGAGAGCAGGATCTCTGGTCTTATCATGTGGTATTTTCCTGTATCATGTAAATCCACGTCTGAACGTATACATTAGCAACTTACTGGCAGTGTGAAACATCAACCTCACCAACCATTTCAGCTGGAGGGACAATGATATGATGAGATCATTAATATTTAAGTAGATGAGGACCAAGCCCTGAAGATGAATACTCGATAAATCAATAGATCAATAGACTGCAATCATAGCACCTGTAGACAGGCATAGTCACTAATTAGCACTTTGCACAGGTCTACATATTCATGCTTCTGAGATCCAATAAAAGACAAATGCCTTGGCTTCAGTTGTGCTGTACAGCATTAACCTCTTCCCGAAAGAAAAAGTTCTGAGACCCAGTGTCTTTCACTTTTCCTCCCGCTGTATGTTTCATGTTATATTAAAAAGGAAGGAAAATATCACATGATTTTAACATATAGATTCATGAAAAGGAGTCTGAGTTGCCTGTTACAGCTACAGAATATGCATTATATTAATGGTTTTCATCCTTCCATAATGGGGACTAGATTTTAACAGACTATGGAAAGCCAGTCTTAATGTGAACCATGGACAAGCATGTGAATCCCTTCCCCTTGCATCTCTGATCAGATAACATACTCTGGCAGGGACAACAACAACATTTCTGGGAAAATAATGGCAGTTATATCATTAATGTGTTAAGTTGCTGAAAATAAGAACACCAACACCAAACTATCCATTCTTTCTCTGTGGACCACTAATGATATATTTTCTGAGGTTGCTGAGCCATGGGAACATACAGTCCTGTACTTAATAACGTGAGTCATTCAAATGGAAATTTTCTACTCTGAAATTTTATGACTCTAATTAACAGCATTAAAAAAAATCTATACTTGCTTCATGCTTTTTTGTAACAACTTTGTTTTGAATATTACCTTTATGATATTTCCATTTATGGAATCATAAAGGGTAAATGAAATAATAAGAGTTCTACGTGCAAAAAAGGAAAGTTTATTGGCCTAAATTCATAGGTCAATATCCCACACCACATATCAAATTAAGAAAATAAGCCTTTTTCTTTTTTCGTACTAGTGCAGTAGTGAACTCTCTTCTTCATCACAAGTGCCATTGCCATGATGGCAGCCCAGGGTGTCCAGACTTCTGTTGTATTATCAAGTTGGGGAAACAAAGCGCATAGAAGGGTCTGAGGACTGGGCATTCAAAGAAATGGCTGAGTTTCTATAATACTCAGAAGAAATGGATGACAATCATGACACTGTGTATCCTACCATCACAAGCTGTCGGTAATAAAATGGATTTGGCCCATCAAATCCAGCACTTCATCTCTGTTCTGAAAAGTCTCGCAGAATGGGAAAGGAAAAAATGGGAGCAATGGACTGCAAGTGACAAACTGCAGAGGCAGTAATGACAGGGAGTCTAAAATATGCTACAGAAGACATTGCTGTATTAGCAACTCATAGATGGAAATGCAAAGGCCAACGGCTAGCTAGAAACAGAAGACTCGTCTGGACAGAAAGAGAGATGACCTGAACTTCTACCCACAATTTGATCTGCAGCCAAAGCAAAAATGTAGTTTGTATTCGAAACAGTCAGTGCCGTTACTGCAGTGTGTTTGCTGTTCTCTGGGCTTTTGCTTCCAGGCGGATGTTCTGTTTCCATAGAAAAAGCGTTGTACCTCAATAAAACCCATGAAACTATAGTTATAAACGAGCATGGCCATGGAACAGCTCTCATTCAAGAGCTTCTTGTTAGCTTGCATACTGCCTTTCCTGATTATTGCAGCTTCCACCTCAGCCTGCCTTGGTTCCTGGAGGAATGCAGTGAAATGCAGTTAAGATTTTTATCCAAGGCAGTTTTTAGCCCTCAGCTTGCTCCCACCAGCTCACTCTGGCAGACTTGAACGTATCTTCCTAATTCTGTACCAAACTGTCTGCACACGAAAACAAAATGTATTCTTTTAATCTATGATTGCGTATTAATAATTTCATTATTATTATGGTCATTTTTCTTAATGACACACACTACCTCCAGGCAGCCTTGCATGGGACAGCATAACTGAAGATAGATATGGTGCGTTAGCAGATGCGGGTGCTGTAGCGTGTTGTCTGTGCAGTTAGTGATGGTAAGACTACGAAGATAACTGCCGATGCACATCATATTGTGTCTTGCATTGTGTCCAAGCTTACTTCTTCTGTCAATCAATAGTTCAATACTCTTTCGTACTAGTTCAATCAATATTCTTTCTGGCAATAGAATACAATACATCATAGTAATATACCGCTCCTACTTCTTTTCCATTTTTCCTCCACCACTTCCAGCCACCAGCTCAGTGTTTTCTTTAAGACTCCACAGTTTTGTAGACATTCAAAATAGTGCTGCCATGCCATGCTCAGACAACAGAAACCTAGAGCGATTCTGTTCTGGCTTTCCCAAACCGAACTTTTCCTGGCTTTGCCAATACACCTTGTCTTATTTGCACGAGCCTCTCAGCTAGCGAGTTCATCAGGGAGGTGACTTCTGACTTCTGTGTGATTTAATCTCTGTGTCTTGGAGTGTGTCTCAGGGGCTCCTCAGGTTCGTGGCTGAGACAAGAGGTTTAGTGGGGATTAATGGGGCAGGACGGGAAGAGATCTGGGGCAAAGTGGCAGAGGATTGGAAACTGGGTTTTATCATGTTAAATTGAGTTGCAAATATTAAAAAATAAAACTTCATTGTTTTTACCATTTTTTCCCCTGTATTAGATTTTGTATAAATTAAAGATATATAATATATGGTATATGGAAATATAAAATATTATCATCTTGATTTATCATTTAAATATAGGCCCATCCATCGAATCAAGTTCTGAAAGGGACTTCTTATCTTCCTGCTGAGAACTGAGTGTAAAGTCTTTTTATAGGTGAGCTGCTGTGGAAGTCGGTCTACAGGAGCGCTCGGCAGCCCAGCGGCACTGCTCACAGACAGCGTCTGACAGTCGCACTCTTTTTGCTCACCGCGTTTCGCTGAACACCAGGCGGTGTAAAATATCTTTGCTTTAGCCCCTTGTTACATGATCTCGGTCTCCCATGCCACCACCCTTGTTTCACCAGAGCCTCGGTCAAGTCATGAATTAAACATATATTTTACAGGAACATTTTTCAAGGAAAGTGAAAATTGTATCTAGAAGGCTCCTTAAAGAGATTAAATTACCGCTGAAACTTGTCACCTGCAAATACAGCTCAGCTGCTTTTGCTTCATGTATTCTTACTGTTTTCCAAAATGTTCTATAGAGATAACCCTTGATTTCAAAAGATGATGGGCCCAGATCAAGTACTCGAATCTGGGGCGAGACCATTAGCAACTGCTCCGCCCCAGCTCTGAGATGCGAGCAGCAGGGCGCATGTCCAGAGCGTGAATAACTGGAATTTATATCAGGGTGATGGTGATGTAATTTGTACAGCTGGGACATCACACAAAAGCCAGAGAAAAATAAGAAACAACATATCCAAAAACACAGACACACACAAATTGGCGGGAAGTTTCACCTCAGGAAATCGTTGTGGCTCCCTGTTCCTGTCAGTAATGTGTCTGCAAATGTCACCCAGGAGCAATGCATCACCCCACGAGCAGCCCCAGAACACAGAGGCAACCAAAAGGGTGATGAGAAAGAGATTGCCAAATACTTTTGAAACAAGTCAGGGATTGGACCCGTCAGGAAAAAAATTACACAATAAAATAAACAGCTTTTGCCAAGAAAACCAAGACTCAGGGAGGAAGCTGCCTGTGCCAGTCCTGGCCACAGAGGAGAAAGCTGTTTCTCTGGGAAGGACAGTGAAGTCGGATTCAATATTTGCTTCTTCTCCTTGTCAACTTCCTTCTCTACTTAACGTCTCAGACAACTAAGTTTGTCCAAGCTGGTGCTCAGACCCAAAGCTTCCCCTGTGGATGGTGTCTGGCTGCACACAGGCTGCACCTCTGTGTGAAACCACCGAACTAAGTTTTAACATGTATACGTGGCATGGGAGAATAATTTCCCTACTCCAGAGAAGCTCCATTTTCTTCTTTGACCTCGCCTTACAGCAGAGCTCTGTGGTCTGCCATTAAAAGAAAGACCTCTTTATTATAGACCAACAATTAGAGAAGGCAAAATCACAGGTCCAGGAAAATCTAATTCCATTCTCTGCTCCCTGTGAGCACACCTTCACTGCTCACTGAAACGAGAGGAGGGTTGGTAGGCCAAGCCAAAGGGTGCACCTTTAGACACACATAACAAAAGACACAGGGGTGCATGGAGCTCCTATGAGAAATGAGAGCCTACATGGACCCATGGCTGGAAACGTCTCTGGAGTTACATCTGCTGGCCTCCTGCTGTTTGTGTCCTGACCTGGAGCCTTCATGCCGGAGAGCCGGCTTCACTTCTGGGGCCCGCTCAGCCTCAGAGGCTCTGCTGACATTACCGGCCGATTTGCCAATCACGACGGTAATCACAAGTCCACGAGGAAATGAAGTCACAACAGTAACTGCAATAACTTCATCAAAGCCTTCCATGACGCAGCAGGGACTGAAAACCATTACCGACGCGGGCTGAATTAGAAACAGTGGAAAACTCTCTATCTCATTACAAGTTGCTACAATATACAGATTAAAAGGATTAATCTGGTTGGTGGTGCCATATGCTGCTCCAGGTGGGCTGAAGAAGGACTTGGCTCGGTCGAGTACTTCAGAGAGTTTTAACAGGTTAATACTGGCAAGTTTATTTAATGCACTGAGCTCAGTTCCTGTTGGCTAATGTTAATGTTGGCACAATTAGGCTGATGAAAACACTGTGCAGATGTCCTCTGGTGATCCAGTCCCTCCCCAACACTTGTAACTATCAGATAATAAACTTTTTGCATGGTTGCTCCGGTTGGTGATTCACAGATTACTTACACTAGTTCTCCACTTCCTTTGGTAATGTGTCTGGGCGTCTTACCTACTTCAGTACTTTCTTCTCGGCTGCTCTCGTTATTGGCCGGTCACAATTTCTCCGGGATTTCTTGCTGCTTGCAGAAAGGAGGACTGAGCGAGGAGTGCAGCGAGCACACGGCCGGCTGCCTCCCCGGCCGGGGCAGGGCTGCTCCAGGAGCGCGGCGGGTGAGCTCCAGATAGCAGTGGTGACGGGCGTGCTTCTCATCTCACTATTTTAAATTGCTACAAATACTTCAGCTTGCTGGATTTTTTTTCTTCTTTTTTTTCTTCTTTTTTTCTTTCTTTTTTTCTACTTTAGGAGCTTTTTCTCCTAACTAAACTTGTCTTACTCCTATGTAACTGATTCCCTGTTAATACTTATTAAATGCAACATTGAAACATGATTGTAAATTTAAGCTCCTGCCTTGTTCAAGCGTCCACTTAGAATATTCAAAGCAAATCACAGTTTTCCTATTGGACTTTAAGTAATTCTTGTCCAGTGGTTTTGCTTCTAACAGGTAAATTTTGCTGTCTTACTCCTACTTTTAATGATGCTCACCTTTTCTATAATCATTGCTAATGAAAAACGAGAGGTGGATGTTGAAAACACAGTGGGTCCTTGTAGGTGCTTCTTGTGCAATATTCAAGTGGAGGTATGAAAAAAGCAATCCGTAGAACAATTCCTGGCTGTAAGAGCTTGAAGGCATGAGGAGCAAAGGCAAACCTTTGTTCCCTGAAGAGTGGTGGCATCGCACGGCGGGAACACTCTTCTAGTTCTCTTGAGAGCAACCTCTAGCATCAGCGTGAAGTCCAGAACAGATTTTAGTTGCTCTGCTTGCCCCCATACCTGCTCTTTTCCAGCTCAAGAAGAACTTCTGAGATTCTGGAGCATTTTAGCATTGTTCTGCAAAGGCCTGTAACTACTGGGTGGAAAGTAGGCTGTAAAAGGATGTGTTGGAAGCAGTTTTAGTCCCCTGGCTATGTCTGGAAGGAGGAACGTGGGTTTCATAGCGTTCAGACAGCTCCTCAGCCTGGGTGTGTTGTCTGCTCAGTGCCCAAGTTCCAGGCTCTTCTCTGTATTTTCGTTTTATAGGAAGGAAATTTGTAAGTGTGGGCCAGATTAAGGTCACTGTGCGGTATAATCAGATTCTGGGGTAGGATAATCAAGGACCAAGACCCCAGGACGTCCAGTGGTATGTCCTCACAGCTCAGCTGAATTGTCACCCGGTAGCAGTCCTTACTGCCTGTGGGGGACGAAGCCCTTGATGTGATCTGCAGAAACCAGGCTGCTCCTGTGGTGCTGACTTTTCTCTTATTTTCAGCTGCTAGAGCATATTAAATCTGCCTTTTCCCAGTATTACTCTTCCCTGCAAGCCCCTGCTTTAGTTGCCATAGGGATGGCTTGTGACTGCGACTGGCAGGGATCTCAAGGCCATCTCTCTGGTGATGTGATGTCTGCTGTCAGGGAGTGAAAGCCCTTACTCATTTGCATTTCACAGCTACAGTGATGTTTATTGCCAGCATCAGAGCAGAAGAAAAGGATGATTTGTTTTACTTAATTTATTTTTCCTTTCAGGCCAGTTACAATTCTATTTTATATTCTCTTTTGATAGAAGTCAACATGAATCAAGCCTAGATACTCATCATCTGAGGCAAGGAGTACGGTGTTGACCTTATCTCCAATCTAAAGATGCCATACAGATTTTCAAGAAACACAAAGCCTAAGGAATTGATCTGTGCATGGAGGGAATCAGAACCGATCTGTGCATGGTGGGTGGCAGTGGTCAACTGTGCACTTCAAAAGGCATTCTCACAGAATGGCCTTAGTCATTTATATGCAATAGAAAATGAGGAAAGCAGCCTTTCTTCCACTGCCTTGCTTTACTTTGCAAAAGAGTATGTTGACAGCATTGTTTCTTAATTAAAAATATTTTGAGTGCGAGACGTGGTAAATATGAACCTCTAAGAAGACAAATAAAGTGAATATTCTAAGAATAATCCAAATTATGTGTGATTTGTGTTTCAGCAAACAATTCTGGGGAATTCGTCCTTATTTGTTAAACAATGCTATCTAGATAGAAATATAAATGAAATATCCCACTTTTCCGTAACACTTTTCACTGTAACAACTCACCAGTGCTGCATCTGGCACTACAAGAGCCATGTCCTTTCCCAAGGACCTCTGCTGTCTTCTCTTGCAGTAGGATGGGAAAGAGGAGGTTTTGTTTTGGCAGTCTTGAGGAAGGGAATGAATTTCCCCTTGATGCCTCCTCCCCAAAAGTTAGCAGTTAAGTGGAATTGCCTTCTGCAGAGCCACCGCACACAGTGAAGGGCAGGGACTGGGGACCAGGTTGTGAGGCTGAAAAAGAAAAACCAGGGATCAGCTGTTTCAGCGTGCAGCGACTCTTCTTCACAGGACGAGGGAAAGGACAGTGGACACATGCCTATATGCCCGTGGCATCCCTCCAACGCTGATTTTGTAGGCATCGTGAATGCGAGTGCGGGAGAAAGTAATGGATCTTAATAATGCCTAGTCCTAGGCTGAATGAGTTTGGTAGTTGAGTGGGTTTAGCTGAGCTCTTCCTGGAGGAAGAGGAGTGCAAAGAGGAGTCTCTGAGATGGTGGAGAGGACAAAGTGTAACAGGAAGAATGGATATTATTAGTGACCTCTGAAACCATCTTTCAAACTTCTTTCAGATTAATTCTCCAAATTAGCTTGGCAGAGAGGAGGGCTGCCTTCCATTTCTTGTCCATCTGAGCATATTCAAGACAGGCCATGTCTAAACTACAGGACCAGCAGTGCTTTCTAATTGTGGATTACATCCAAGCATGCAACTTTCTACTCTCTTCCTCTATATTCTGGTCTCCATGGGAAGGAAATGCAGGCAATTACTCTCCATGTGGGTTTCCAACTGAGCAAGACTGCACGAAAAATATGTAAAGAATACTTTGCGCACAGTGTACACGTTACAGAATCAGCACCGCCCCATCCCTCTTGTGAAAACAGTTGTCTGTCACTCCCTGCTGGTCTTAATCATTGCGTTTCCCTTGTATCTTTTCATTGCTTTCCTACTCCGTTGCTATCTTTGCTTTTTTTCCTCTTCTCCATTGCATTTCACCTCCTGCTCCACCCTGCTTCCTCCCTTGCTCCCCTCAGTCTTTACCACGCTACTCCTCATGTGGGTGAAAAATCCCAACTGAATAGGCAGGGCCCTGCCAAATAGGTGGGAAGGACTGACAGAGGATAACTGGACATACGGACAACTGCAGACTCTTACAGTGCTGCCTGTCAGCAAGCGGCAGAAAAACGGAGTCTGCATCGCGCGGCAGAGTAGAAAAATGATGCTGTAGCAGCGAATCCGACACCAAGAGTGCCAAGGCTGAATTGAAGAGCTTCGAAACACCCACGCTATCAAAATGGGTTCCACTGACTGAGTTAGAAAGACAAAAAGCTTTCAGGCTCGACAAATCAAAATGTATCAGCTGCATCCGTGAGAAATAACAGGGCTGAGTACAGTACTTGAAACTTCACAAGATGTGCTTGTCCTGCTCCTGGTGCGTCTGCGTGCGCTACATCCTTGAAAACCGTGAGGCCCTTGTGAAGCAGGAGACATACAGGAGAATGAACATTTGTTTAGTGTGTGACTCACATAGAAACAAAACTGTCCTTGCAATTAAAGTCCAGGAAAGCATCCTAAACCCCCTTTGACAAGTATCTTAGGATACCCCGTGTATGCTCAGCACCTGATAGACGGCTGCTAGCTGTGGGCTCTGAGCTGTTTTCTGAATCCAGCTTGCACAGTGCTTGAATAGAAAACTTGGTAAAGGCATTACAACTTTCCATTGAGAGACTTCACATCTCGCTGAGAGGTCGATTTACATTTTTAACCCTACTGACTGTTGACGTATTTGCTCTAATAGTGTTCGCAGACAAACCTGGGAAGCTCTGTGGCTAACAGTGCCTCCTGATTTCATGTGGATTGCTGGCGCTTTGAGTAGACATTTACCAGCAGCTGGGAGCTTGGAGATACAGCATCTATTCTTTCCTTTCACATTTGCCTACAGAGCTGTAAATGTCAAAGCCTTTCAAGTGCCCCTCAAACAAAACGAGTTAGTAAATCAGCAAATGTGGCACCGCACACACTCATGTGGTGCATGTTAAGCTACTGTACTTCATTCACTTCTTTATCCCATGGCTCCGTGAGAAAAGAGAGCTCGCTGAGGCACCGAGATGCTTTAGTCATTTTGTTTGTTTTTTCACATGGCTACTGTTCTTGTTTTGTTGGTTTTTTTTTTTTCCCAAAAGCTGCGTCAGATGTGCTTAGCATTCAACTCAACTAGATACATTGGATGAAAAGGCTATTTTCTCTTCACTGATGAAATATAATTGAACCCACTTATAATGAACTCACACACCAAATAATGAAACTCCATTTGTGTGACTGGGGCTCTTTTCCGAACCCCACAATTCCCATTCCCCTAAGGGAATGTTTTATGTACGTTTCCACCAGTTTCACTGAGATCACAATTTGGCACATCAGCTTTGCTTGAAAATGCGAGTTCTTCATTGTCTCTACACCAGAGAGAGGCAAATTTCTAAAAAGAAAATACAAAGAGTAGGAGCAGTTCAATTAGCAATCAGTGTTACTTGCAAAAAGCCCCAGTCTGGCTTTGCCAGAGAAACCATTTCTTTAGCACACACTTTTTCCCAGTCTTTATTATTCCTCTTCACTGCGACTCATGGTTTACTGGGTGTCTTCTTTACCTTCAACCTGTTTCAAGTTATCTACCGCAAATTCTCCAGGAAGCTGCCAGTTTTGGCACAGCCCTGCAATCTATTCCCTTGAAAGCTGTGAGGGCCTTGTTAAGGAGTGAAACAGCACAAGGCAAACATTTGTATTGTGTCTTTGGGGCTCCCGCGGAGATAAAATTCTCCCGTTGGTTCAAATATGGGAAGATGTCCTCAACCTCCTTTACGTGCAAGGGTACTTAGCCAAAAAGTCTCTGCATGACCTCATGTGCGTATCTGGAGAATGTCAGAACTGCTCGCTGAAGATAAGGGAGAAGACTCGGCCCCAGATAGGGAAGATGGGGAAGGAAGGGTGGGCTACACTGTCTATACATGCTGGATTTTAGGAAATAAATAGATTTATCATGCACTTATTCAAATCTGACTGCCTAAAGCCAGGCATTTCTGTTCCTGTGAGCTCTGCCCCAGGGGAGCTGGTGTGTGAGAAAGTCAAACCAACTGAGGGGGGATTAGTTTTTAAACTGAGTGATGTGCTTTTTCTGAGGTGGCATTAACCTGGGAAATTTGGGAACTCAGGAAAAAAAAACACTTAAATTTGACCACACTGCCACTGCCTGTTACCAGCCCAGCATTTTCATCAGCCAGGGTGAGGTCTAATCTGGGAGCGGGCTGCTCGCAATCAGAGACCCATGGTTCAGCAGAGCCACAAGACTTTATCACAGGATCATTTTGGGAGAGGTTCTGATATGTGGCTGTTGTCTGCTTTTGGTCTCACACAGGAATAAATTGGCATTTAAACCATATTTAAAATGAATATCAGCAGCAGGTGTATGTGTCAGGGCCTCACGTGGGCTTAATGGACCTGAGCAGCCTCACCTGGGACCTCACCCACGCCCTGACCATGGGCCCTGGGCCCTATTTAAGCTCAGCCCAAGGCCTTTGCTTCTAGTCTGAGCTCTGCTGCAGGGGTGCTGGTCTGCAGCCTTGTTGCTGCCTGTGCTCCTTGGACTGATGCTGTAGGCAGCGGTCTCCTGGGTGGCCCCTTGCATGTGCATTGCAGCTCATTTGGTCCTATCTCCTTTTGCTCCTGACTGGGCTCCTTGGGTGGCCCCTGGACCTGCTGGTCCCTTGCTGGCTCTGGGGCTGTTGGTGGCTCTGGCTGCTGGGCTCAGGCTCTCTGGGAATGTTGCAGTGCCCTCACTGGGGCTGCCCTTGCTTCCCTTCCCTCAGGGAGCAGCTGGAGCCCTTGCTGTAACAAAACTAAACCATCTTATGTGTTGTTTATGTGCATTGTCTTTTCAGGAAACAAAGAAAAAAAACCTTCTTTCTTCATAAGCTGGGAAATGAATTACTTAAATGAGTGAGGAGTTCCCCCAGACTGTCATGTTGGTGGTAGCCCTTCTGGGAGAGCATCTCTTCATCCATGTGAGTAAGAGCACGTGAGCTGACCCTGTCTGAATCAGGCCTCAGGTTCTGAGAAAGGGCATCAATTTTTTGAGCTCTTCCTGAACCGGAGAGGAAGGTTCCTGACTTCTATAGCACCTCTCTCCTGCTCTGAGATGGTCATTCTTAAAAAGGGATAATACCTGAATACACACTTCTGTAGCTGTCACCCTGCTTTCACTAAAAAGCAATGTTTCCACTATCTAATTGATTTTTTTCAGTTATAAAAGTTACTGCTAGAAAATATCTCTCTTGTAGGCATGGACTTTAACTTTTGGAGCGAACAGGTAATTCTAGTTCACAGGAAATTATCATCTTACCCAGTGAAGCAGGCAGCTATATGAGTAGACCCTACCACTCATTCTAACTGCGCTGTGGGTCTAGCTGGTGACAAACCACATCTGTCAGACTGGAGACAAAAGTGGCTGTACCTTTGTGAAAGCAGTGCGTAGGCTGAGGAGAGCTATTGTTAGTATATCTATGCTAATCGGAGAATGAAATTCAGATGGAGACAAAGGAAGGCTGGGAAGGTGTCTGGGAGCTCCCCACCCTTTCTAGTGTTGGTCTGGGAAAGCAGATGGGCTGCTGGATGCTGCTTCCCCAACACCTGTGGCCATGGGGGAGGCAGCACTGGGGAAGACCTTCAAGACTCAAACTTGTTTTTCTTAGGCTCCCTGGCTTTTCTGAAGTAGCAGTTTATTGGTGCTGGTCCCTAACTGACCCCTCATCACACTGGGTTTCAGCTCAGGCTGAGGCAGGTCAGGTCCCTTATTCCTCTTGTCTTTCTCTGGGTTTTGCTTAGAGATTAGACCAGGTGAGCTAACACCCTGGTTGAATTTGCTCTGGTAGGTGATCTATTACTAACATCCAGTGAAGAAGCACTTTGGAGGTCCTGCTGAGATGATACAACTGTAAATGGCGTACAAAATAAAGATGGAAGACAGTAGCAATGCCTAGCAGCAAGCTGTTACCTCTGAGCTATAGTCCAGTGCTGTCTATGCTCTGGAGTTCCCCGATTTCAGTGTTTTACTGCAGTTAAATAGAGCTTTAGTGGAAATCCTGAGAGCAGCTACTCTAGCTTTGGGCAAGAGCAGGGCTCAGCTTCTTTAAATCAGTGCAAAAGAGGGATATCAGCTGCTGATTATCAATCAGCAAAGAATTAAAGTGTGAGAGTGAATAAATATTGCTTGTCTTCTAAGATGAATTAGTTGCCGTGTCCTGCAGCCTGGCTCCTGAAACAGCCAGGAGCCGCAGGCAGGTCTCCCTGTGGACATGCAGCTTTCTCCACGCCTCGGCAGGGGCTGGGAACGAGAGTGGCAACTCTCACTTGAGTTTCAAAGAAAATTACATAGCCCTTCAAACTAAGTGTTGTGAGCAAGGATGGAGGGCTGTTAGTTATTGCTGTGATGAAGCTAATCCAGTCCTGAGGAGGATAAAGGGTTGCTTAGCAATACTTCAGCAATGACTAACAATGCTTTACCAGGCTTTTACTGTTTACTAAGACTTTAATACTGGCTCAGTGGGTTTTTTTAGTGGAATGTTTTTCCTATTTTTGTAATGGTCTCCCCTCTTGAGAAACTGTCAAACTCATCACACATAATGAACAGGCAGCAGTCAGCAAGCATTTGATTGCTGATCATGTGTTGATTTTTGGCCTGACCTCATTAAGATTCCTTATCTCTAACTTCTCTTTCCCTAGGAGTTCTTAAATTAGCTACAGAGATTAGATTATTTAAGTGCTTTTTGTATAGATGCCTCCTAGTCTGTTTATTTTTCCTAAACCACCCCTTGCCCATGTGGAAGCTCCCTCCTGCTACTTAAAGGAGAGGTGCAGAGTCACATCTCACCGAAACCTTTATTACGGACTTCTGTAAAGCCCTTTAATAGGGCAAGATGTGTATTGCTCCATTTAATATTCCTTACTAGCATAACTATTAAGAAAAGTTGCCTTCTTGATGAAGAGGCTACTGCATACGGTACAGTATATTCATATAATTCCCATAAAATTGTATATTGAGGGCCAAGTGCTCTATTCATGTTTTTTGGTATTCAGCTGAAAAATACAAGCACACACCAAATAAATTGGTCGTCTTCTCTGCTGAGGTATCTGAGTCATGGCTGTCACTGTAGAAAATGTATAGTAATATTTTGGGGAAAGGAAAACACATTAAAGCTGAGGAGTGCATCTGGATTCTTGAAGCATTCCCCTTGGCCGTATCTGCGCTTTGGAGCTGATGCTATCGGGGGAACCAGTAACAACATGGTAATCCCCAGCAAAACATAGCTCACGTTTTAACTGTGTCCAGAGACTACTGTGCAAGCGAGGGCCTCTGCGGGACTTCATTACGCAGCACCGATGAGCCCTGCATGTCTCACCACCCCGGCCGTCTGGTCTGGGTGGCCAGACCCTGTTAGCTCCCCTGCATGAGAGCCAGAGCCTTTCCGCTGGGAGCAGGGATCCCAGTTAATCAGAGGTGTGTGTAGCGAAGGACTTGTGGCCATAGGGTGGGTTTCCATGTGTTTGCAGCCGGTGTTCATATGATACCTGTGTGCGAGTTTTCACCTTGGGAGCTCTACAAAAAACAGTCTTGTGGCATGGCTGCTGGGGGCTTTAACAAACCCACCTAGGTGGGATACAGCAGCCCTGCAGAGGATCTGAAATTCTGAATAACCGTGTCTCTCTTGCTTTGCATACATTAAGCAGTTGTTGTATTGATTGCTATGAGATGGGATTCATCTCTGGTCTTGTGAACACCAGTACAATTTCCAAGACTCTGGAGGATGCAATGTTCCTCAGTCATTCAGCTCCCTTATCTGTGCAAATTGGGAATGAAGAAGAGAGATAAACTGAACACATTACTGAAGCTCCTGGTGCTTGCTCTGTGCTGAGATTCTGTTTTTAATTATCACAGGAATTTATTTATCTCAGATTATTCAGCTGGGATCCTGATTTCTTTCAGCACTGCTAATTCCACTAACTTCTTGAATTTCAGCATACTTAGAAAAAGTGCTGAACTGAATGTCTAGGAACCGAACTGGGAGAAGGTAGCACAGTAGTCACCTTGGTTTGAGATGTGGGGCACAGCCTGGCCTGGTTTCGTGGACCTGTGAGGAGAGCACAGGCGCTAAGACCTTCTCCTCTTGGATTCAGTGAGCTGAAACAGTGTTCTCGGTGTACCCAGCGCCGTGCCAGCTGCCCTGTCACCCGCTTGTCATCGCGCTGAGTCACCTGGGGAAGGTTTGGTGGCGAGATGCTGTGGAGCACAAAGTCAGCTCCGCTCTTTGATGTTCCTAGAGGGGAAAGAAAGCACATTCTCTTCTGAGTTTTCTTTAAATTCATAGTCTAGCTGTAATCTCAATAGCACTGGCATGGAAAGGATGAATGGGAATGGGCTCTGAAGTTAAAATTCAGGTTTTAGTCATTCCCAGCTGTATTATGAATATTACCCCAAAATCCAGTTACAAAACCCTCTGAATTTAGCAGACATCACTTGAAATCTGAATGTTGTCCTCTAAAACCATGACTAGACAACAAAAGTGACTTGGACAAATGTCATCTTTGATCCTTTATTAATGCTGTCAGTTAGAGCCTGGGGGACAGCAAAGAATTAGTGGTGACATTTCTAGTGAGCTGTTAGTATCCAAGTCTCCCTGAGACTCCTTCAGGCTCCTGAAAATTGGAAAGATCTCTTCCAGTTTAGATTTAAACAAGAGAGTTGCTTTACCACTAACCTCATAGCACTGTTACTTAATGATGTGAGCTCAGTGTATCAACACAGCCGTTTCACTTGTATTTTATTCCTGGTATTTTTATAAGGTATTTAACTATCTGGGGGAATCCTTCAACACAGCTATTTCTGCACGTCTGCTTTTAGATAGCCTCATGAAATCAGTATTTTGGTGCCTTCTTGGTATGTGTAGACTAATAAAATCCGATATATTCATCTTTTCTACTCACTTTTTCCAGGCCTGTCTTTCTCAATGGCCCTCAGTGGGTACAGATGTCTGACACTGAAGGTTTATCTGAGGCTTTTCTAATACTCTCTGCTATATCTGACTGTAATCAGTCCATAATATTTATTACCTGAATGTGAGGCTTCCTGAGCTTAGTAGCTGTGAGAGGAAGGGAAAGCCATGCAATAACAGCAATGTGTGTGAGACTTAACATATTCCCAGCAAAACCAAACCTCCACTTGGGAAGAAGGACGATGATGGCACACTCCATAAAATAAAAGCAAATTTGGGATAGGTTTTCTGGTACCAGCCTGCTGTGATAATTTGGGAAGTCTTGCTTGGCAGGGCTCAGTAACAGGGGTGTCTGCAGCCATGTTAAGTTCAAACTCCGTTTGGGATCTGGGGCTTGTTTTTCTCTGTCTTCACCTTCTCTAGAAATGTATAGAGAAGAGAAACATCTGCACCTAGCACAGGGGTAACAAAAAGCAGCACTAAACTTTGGTGATTTGTCTGGGTGGGGTACCCAGAGACAAAGTGTTGGAGGCTGCCTGAGGTTTATACAGAGGTGCCAGGCATCACCTGATGCTCCTCATTGAACCTCACTGGCAAAAGGGTTAGGAGGCTGATTTTTAAAATAAAAAGGGGTTTTCTCCCAAGTAGTTTTAGGAAAGGGGGTAAAATATGTGTGTGTAATCTTTTCAAGACAAGCAGGTGAGTGAGGGAGGAAGAGACAGGAATAACCTCATAATGAAGTATTCCCTTTTCACAGGCATCTCCTGCCTACACAGAGAGGAACAAGCTTCAGAGCAGAGGACTAGACATGCAGGGAGGGGTTTTAGTCCCACAAAGGTAGGAAAATGTGCTTGGGGTATGTATTATTTGTCTAGCTTTTTATATTTCTTGTGCTAGCTGAGCTGCGTTTGTTTTGGAGCTGGTCCACCGGCTGTACGCGTGTCACATACCTTTGCCCCGCAGCTCGGAGCGCGGGCAGGGCGGGAGCCCTCCCAAAGCACAGCACTGAACAGTTTGGATGGCTTAGTGAGCTGAAGCATCTTGCCAAGGGGTCAGACAGGCAAGGTGCGAGGAAATTGGTAGGAATATTTGGCTGGGACCGGCACTGCCTCTTTGAGTGACACTGAGCTGTTAACGTGACTCAGGTACCTCATGACACCTCACCCTTAGACGCCAGCACTGGGGTGAGGAACTGAGGGGAAAGTCTAAGACAACAGAGGAGCAGTTTCTGATTCAGACCAAGAGACAGGATTTAGTCTCAAAACCAGCAGACTTGTCGGGAACTTACTGCATGGCACCCATTTATCCAGTCTCCTAAGACCTGCCCATCTCTAGGCATGCTTCAGCTATATTTATATTTTCCCATTCCATCATGCAACTGCTTGGGGAATTTTACTGTAAAACTCAGTCAGTGAGGTAATCCAAGTTAAACTGTGCTACCTTCCACCCTTGTTTTGAGGCTCTCTTTCCTGAGGGTTTTCTCAGACTGGAGTGTTTCTGTATCAGTGTCACCAGCCCAGATGGCTGTGGACTGTGGCAGAAATCATTAAACTGGCTTTGCACTGAAGAAACTGTCCTGTGTAATTATATTCTGGTTATAAAAGGTAGCTAAAACACATCTGAAATTAACTGTAAGTTCAACCAGGGCAGATGTTCCAGCCTGAGGAATTTTCCTAGAGCTTGAGCTCAATTCCCCCATGCCCTCAGTCATCTGGGAGGTGGATGCCTTCAGGGGTCAGCACATCCAAATTGTGGGTAGAAATGGGATTACTGAGGGTTTACTCAGCCTAGCTAGTCACCGGGCTGCGTGTAGGAAAAATGATACATTGGGTTAGTTCCACAGGGCCAAACCCCAACCCAGACAGCAGAGACTGACAAGGCAATAGCTGGTGTTGGTATTGTGGAAAAGCTTCTGTGTGTCTCCTTCCCTTTTGAAGCAATCCTGTAAGGATCTATTTAAGCCCTCTGAGACAGGCCTTGAGGTAGTCCTCCCACATAAGAGCTAATTTTACTTACAGTTCTTGTTCCTGCTTGCCACCAGGCATCTTGTGATAAGAGCAATGCCATGGTTCAAGGTGGAAACTTCTCACCTTGCACCGTTCTTGTGCTGAAGATAGTCATTACTGAGGGGAGGTTTCCAATAAGGACAGAGGTACCAATGTCCCAAAACAGCCTTTCCTTCCTACTCTATAAACAGAATTCAGCTGCTGCTGACACCCTCCCCCTCCAAGAAACTGAGGGTTTAATACTTGTGTTTCTCGGTTTCTTGGCTTTAGCCTCTAGCCTGTGGCAAACCTTGGCACCATCAGTCCCTCCTCTGGCAATTAGGAGTTAAAAAAAGAGTAAGATCTGCTTAGCCCGCCACAAGAGCAGCTGTAAGCACCTACCCCAAGGGGGTGCTGGGCTGTTTTCAGCCAGTGTGACCCTAAAGCCTCAGTCCAGGTCTTAAAGCCCTGGAAAGAGCCAGGATTCCAAACTTTTCCATTCTGTACCTGCTTTCTCCTCCTTTGTGCTTGCTTCTGTCTCTTGCCTAGTCAACATCTGGGTCTTTGGACCTTCTGTGAAGTACATGACTTCTGCCACGTGTGGAGACTCCAGTAGCTTAGCATTACTGGTGTGGATGGGAATTCACCCTGGGAGGCAGACACCTGCCAGCCAGCCACTCTGGTATCAGCTCTGTGGGCATCAGTTTTCTGCTGGGTCTGAGCTTCCATAAATGGGTCAATCATTAGCTCAACTGAGGTCAAAGGGTAGAATATTTCAGTAGGATTGGGATAAATCTTGTAACTTAATTTGCAGGGAGAAGAAAATGTTATACCAGCTTTGCAATCGGATTGTTTAATCTGTGGAGTACATGCATATTTTTCTCCTTGAAGGCTGTTCACACAATAGAGAAATTACTGTAACTAAAGAACTAAAAGTTTTCAGAAGACATGCATAATCTTGCCAGGGTTTTGAAATTATTTTCTTTCTGAGGGTGTGCATGTACCTTGTTTCAAAGGAAGTTTACAAGAATCAGCTTCATCAGATTCTGATTCATCAGCTGTTGCCTTCAAAGGAAGGGCTTCTTGTTTTAAGAAAATATGGCTATTAACTAATGCCTTTACTTTTCTTTGATCTTTGCCAGCAAAATTTCTTTCTTGGATTTCTTCTGTAGTCTTTCTTCCATATACAGTTTGTGGCACGCTCACTTATTTGTTCCTGGATTAGTTTCCAATTAATTATCAGAGGCGGTTACAAAAATTGCCATCTAATATGATAAAAAGGCAATTTTTGTGGAGCTGTAAAAGCAGGCAAACACTGTCTCCTTTCATGTGGTTTGACTTTAACCTAAACTGCCCTGAAGGTAAAAGATGAGAAGATGAACTGCTCCTTGCTTCGGATGGGCATTTGCAGGGAAGTCGGATGTTAAGACAAAGCAGGAAGCACTTTGTCAAGAATAACTCGGGTGTCCTGAGGAGGGAAAGGTTGATGGGCGCCTCAGTGATGTTTTCTTCTCTGTTATTAGCACCTGCACGGTAGGATTAATGTCCGATGGTTTCTGAGGCGAGTCAAACATAAAAGCTTGAACTTGGATGGAAATGTCAGGATTTGCTCAGAAGCAAGTGCCCGGGCGGGCAGCGTGGTGGTGGAACGCCCGCACGGCCCCCCAGCAGAACCAGACGTGCTCTTAGCCAGGACTGGGGAATGTGAACTCTTATAACCTCCCTGTGCGCAAAGAAACACAATTGCACTTCACATGCTTGAAAATGTCCCTTAACTGCTAGTTTGTTGAGCCCACGTTTCCAAGCCTTCAGTAAAATCTGTAAGCACTGCATATTTGGTAACCACAGCTTCCTTAGTGTTTTTCCTGTATAAGGATTATTTGGCTTTGCTTATTTACATGATGTATTATCAGAATTAAACCCCTCCATCTGTGTGAGGAGCAAGTGGGTCTCAGGTCGGTCTTCTGCATTGAACATATGTCACGGCAGTTGGATCCGGTCCTTCCCTTCACAAACCTTCACGCTGTTATCACCCTTCCTCCTCTACCATTTATTTACAGCCATATAGTTGCTGGGATATTTTAGTAGGCTGCTCGATCTCCTTTGCTCTGGTCAGAGCGAGAGTTGGCAGCACTTCATTTGTGCTTTCCTGGTTGCTACCAGCCATGGAGCTGCATGGGTGACAGCGGTGGCAAGGTGTCCGTGGCAAGCACTTGAGGTGAAAAACATCTAAAGCAAACACAGCCCAGAGACATGAGGGTGGCCTGTGGAAAGGTGGAGTGCTGCTGCTAACGCTTCCTTCCTGACTTGAAAAATGGCAGATTTTATTCTCTAGAATGATATATCTAGTGCTAGAGTTATTTTTTAAAACACAAGCAAAATAACCTGTGTCTCAGGGCTGTAGCACGATTTAGCACGACAAATCAGGATCTAAGGAGACATGCTTTTGAAGAGCTGGAGAAGGGCAGCAGACTGGTAATATTACCTGGAGCTGCTGTAGCAAAATCTTACATGGCATCTTCATTAAAGCCTCTGCAGTATTAATTACTCAGAAAACGCATTTGTGGGCAAATGACAGTTCAATAAGGAAGCGTGCTGGACTGAAATAGAAATTACAACACTTGCAGAGAAAATAGCTTTTGTGTGTTACTGCCCACACGAGCAGAACTGCTGACTAGAAACCCAAGAGATTAAAAAGGTTATCGGGCAGGAGTGTGCTGATTACCTGCCATAAAGCACTCGGTTCAGCTGAGCAGACCATCACCCACTGTAATTTTGCCTGACTAATGATTATAGGTTTAGGCTTTATTTCTGCCGTCTGCTCCGTGTGCAGATGGACACCTGCACCGACTGCAGCCAGATGAGAGGAGGAACCCGTGCTCAGGAGTGATTTTTGTTTTCTGAAATGCCTCACAAATTCTTCCTTTCTATTTTGGTAGACATGTCTCTAAGCATCTCTAAGCTTTATCAAGTGAATGTGATAGTTCAGGACTGTGGTTAACCAAGACTACTGAAAACAGCGTTACTGTTTCCAAAATCTAAGTAACATTAATGTTTCCATAAATACCATATAGCATTTCCACACAGTTTAGAAACTGTAGTTGAATTATGGAAAGTGAAATTGTAACACAGGCTTACGTAGGTCATTAGCTATCAGGGTTGCCAGACTTCCCTCGTCTGGAAGAGATAGTATCTTGGCTTGAACCATAGTTATTGTCTCTCTGGGCAGAAAGATCTTAGGAGGTTATGTTGGCTGAAGCTGCAAGGAACTTTCCTTTCCATTTCTCGGTAGGAGCTAGTGGATGAAAAGTGTAAGCAGCAGGATGACGCCGACCCTGAGCCACAGGTTGAAGAGTGGGAAGTAGAGTCGGGGAAAGGACTGTGCAGGAGGCAGATGGGGAGAATGGGTAAATGGAGGTGGTGGGCTGTTTAAAAGAAAACGAGTCAAAGTCAAGAGTGACCCACAATCAGGAGCGACGTTTGGAGCAATGCTGTGAGTTGCAGGAGTCAAGGACACAAGTCCATGATCTCTGATGAGCACTGGAAGGTCAGTGCTCAAATCTGTAGACGCATCAAATGTGGGTCAGTGAGCTGGGACTCAACTTGAGTGTGAGTGCCAGCCTGACACACAAAGATAAAGGTTTTCTTCTGAAAAGTAATGCAACAACCCAAGCAATCTTTCTGCTTTGCTTTTGTAAATTAAGGTATTTTCTGAGATATAAATTTAAGCCAGTGTCTGAGCAGGCAATGGAAAGACTATAGCTTCATCACTTCAAGTGATGTACTGGCGTTCACAGATTAAAAAGGTGGTTTTACAGCACAGTGTAATTCAGAACCCATCCAACTTGTAATGAATCCTGATTATGGTAATAGTAGTTACAGCACTTGTCAGGCTTTCAACAGCATCGTCTGCGTGTCTGCTGCTAGGTATGTGCTGAAGTGTTTTGTTGAGTCGGGGCCTTTATATCTTTCTATATTTTTAGGTCAAGCATCTCATTTTAGGTAAGTGTCTTATCATTACCTTCCACTTTTACCTTTGCGTGTATGCACCACATAAGTTTGATGTCTCAGTAAAATGGATACCACCTAGAGTCAAATTTAATTGTGGTGAAATCACAGCACTGCTCAGACTTAGTAGCAAAATAAACTTTTCTGGTTCTTGAGGGCTGCGGAGAACCTTTTACAACAGGGCGAGATAAGACCCTGCGTGCAGCCTCTTACCCCAAGTGGTGAGTGAGGATTAATCTATCCATTTTGCATCGAATCCAAGTGGAAGGACATGTAGGATCTAGAGAGGCTTTGCTGCCGGAGGACAGCTCTCATGGTGGAGGCAGAGACCAACACCTGTAGCTGCAGTCTGTATCAGCTACTGCCGCTTTGATTTGAAAATTTTCTCCTTCTCAAGGGCAGATTCTTTAAATTTATGCTGTGTACAGAGGTCCCTGCAGTCAGTGCTGGCCTGTGCAGGTGTTAATGCTGACATTAGGCTTGGAGATTTCCTTCGTTGCTCATGTTCTGCCATATCTTTCTGACGCAATCATTAAATTAACAGCTTCCTTTAAGTGCGCTGGAGGTTAACAGGATGTCAATACATAAAACAAACTTTCTTAATGTCAGCATAGAGCCTTTGTTATCCCTATTTGTCACAGTGCCAAAGCCAAAAGTGTTTCTGCACACAGGGTATCCCATCCCCAAACTGGTGTAATTGGTCAACACCCTTCCACTGATTTCTGTGGCTTTGGGGTCAGCCCCTGAGCATGGAACAGTTTAACCGTCCTGGGTAATTTAGAAATTGTATTTGGAAAAGATCTGTGTAGAGCTAATTCAATTTTTTTTCCTGGTGTTTATAGTTATTGAGCAGATTAATACCGGTAAATATTAAATAGGGTCATCTGGAAAGGGATAAGCACTCTAGCTTTTGCCAACAAACCACTTAAGCACATGCTTAGAGATAAGCACACATATTAAGGTAAATGGAGTTGCTCATAAGCTTGGTGTTGAGCATATGTTTAGGGTTTCTGGATTTGGAGGGACTCGTTGCTTGAAATCGTCATCTTTTATCCTTAATGAACAGAAATTAGTTTCTAGTACGAGAATTCATTTTCATTAAATGAAAAATTAAAAACTACTAAAAGGTAAAAAAGTCAGGATGAAAAAGGAAATTATCTAATTTGAATGCCATAAAATGGAAAGAACATCATTTCACGAAACCTTCCCAAACTTCTTTCCCATCTTCCAACCTGCTTTGAAACTTATTCAGGCCCCCAGGTTGCCTGGCAGGGTTGGCTCAGCGCCTTGGGGAGCGGATCGCCGTGTGCGATGTCTCCAGTATTGCTAGCGAATGCCATGCTCCAGTCCAGCCAGCTCTCCCCGCACTGAACTGGCTGGAATAAGGTAAAAATAAGATTAAAACTTTTTTCCATGCAAATCCTTAGAGCAATGCCATTCATTAGGGAGCAATGATCTGCATGTAGTGAGCAGTTATATTATGTGCACTTCAAAAATCTTGGTTGGAGCTTAAAATACCGAAATTCAGAATTCCAGAGCTGCTTCAGATGTTACAAAACAATGTCTGGAGAGACAGCAACTCACATTAAAGTATATCTGACCTGCCAGGAACACTGCAGGAGTGTGCGAAAGCTGATATGAAGAGAGCTTCTAGTTTACCGTGTATGCCTTTGTCCCCAAGAGGAAGACAAATAAAATGGTAAGAAACACCCTGAATCCTGCTTTTCCCTTGAAGCACCATTGAAAATTTGCTGCTGTGCTGAAGTGCATCAGCATCAAAATGGAGGGAAGATTTTTCCAGGGAAATCCAGCACAAACTGAGAATTCCCACTACGCTCAGTGGGAAACTATATAATCCTGGCCCTTCGTTTGGCAAGTGGTTGACTTTTTCATAGGGTGGAGTGTCCCCAGCTGGGGGGGACGGGCGGTGCATGCTGGCATTTCCCTGTCGAGCAAAATTGGCGTAAAGAGAGGGAAAATAAATTATTATCAGATCTTGGACGCAAATTCTTTTTAACATTAAAAATGGATAAGCTGTGCTCTTGAGAGGAAGGCAGAGGAGGGAAGGGAAGCCAGGGAAGGGCTGACCCTGTGGTGGGTCGAGATGCACTCCCATTAATCGCCATCTGCAGCACCAGGCTTTTAACCAACTCATTAAAAGCCTGATTTGTGCTGCGCCTGGCGAAGGAGTGCCTCCTGTTTACCTGCCCACGGTGCTGGAGGAAAGGGCCTGCCCTGCTCCCACATGCAAATGAAGATTTATATGGCTAGAGCTGAAACATTTGGCAAGTGAGCGCATGAAATTTAAGGTTACCTGTAGGCAGCTGTTGCTCAGCCTGTGGGTGTTTTATATGGCTATTTAATTGCATGTTGCTCAGTACTAAATGAGTATGACTTACGTGAATAACCACAGTAACGCAAATGCTGCTGCCTCTGAGATAAAGGACCGTATTTGAGAAACAAATGCTTAACTAATAATACCATAGGCCTTGTGCACTTTTTAAAGTGTACTTTATCTCTGACAGAAAGGAAAGAAATGGTCTAGTTCTTAAAAATAAACCCAAAAGCATTGAAGGACTTTTTTCCCCCCCTTTTCTATTCTTTTCCCAGGTTGCAAAAATAACATCCAATAATGAAATGAAAACAAGCTGAATAGTTACATCCAGTGGAGGAGGGAAGAGGTAGTCGCAGACAGCTGGAGCATGTCTGGGCCAGTGTCTCAGTTCTTTTCTTTCTGCTAGTTTAGTGCCACTCCAAGAATGCAGACAATGCTGGCTACAACTGTTTCATATTTGATTTCCACACTTAAATCTGCGCTTGTTAAATGAAATCCCATTGTCAGGTTGGCATGCATCCACGCTGCCTCCTCAGGTCCTGCTTCAGAGCTTGCTGTCTGTGTTTGGGTGTCCTGCTCATTACCCTTCAGCGAGGATCAGGTATGCAAAGAGCATTTTGCTGTTTTAGTGCTGCTTGTGGCATTGCAACAAAAGCTTTTGGACTTTTCTTGCAACCACATCCATGGATAACCCTCATAAATCTTGGTCTGAGGGCAGACAGAAGTGCTGCAGGGAAGGGATGGGGTTTTGAAACGGCCTCAAGAGCGGCAGATCAATTGGGCACTGGGTTGGAGCTGGTCTCTGGGCAAGGTACTGGCTGTGATGGCCGTAGGAGAAAATGCTTGGGCAAGCGGGGCGCGATTCTGCAAAGGGCCGATATCCTGCCCTGCTCGAGGAGAGGATGCCTCTGGAGATGCCTCTGGTCTCGGTGGGGCCCTTTGCACGCTTTGCTGGGTTGGGACCAGAGGGTTCAGCAGTCGCAGGGCTTTGCTGAAGGCAGGCAGGGGAAATGCTGTGTATCGAAAGCAAAGCAGTGACTGTGAATAACAAAGGATCATTTCATATCCTCTGTAAAATACCAGGGAGGGCGTGACAATTATGAATCTTATTAATAAAATTTAGGGGATTACAAAATCCAACAGCTGTCCAGTCCTTTAGACTGCAGACCCTCTTGGTCTTTCTAACCCCCCCATAAGCTGGTATCGTGGTCTGATACCTGCTCGTACATCACCTCTGCGGTGTGACTTTCACCAATAGGACCAAAGCAGACAGAGCTCTGCCCAAAGGAGTTTGCCATCTACTTCAGCAGAGGAGGAGGGAGAGGATGGGGCTGTGGTACCACGGGGTGTGAAGCTGGAGCAGGAGGAGGCACTGGCCATGTTTTGATTCTTCAGATGCCCTGGAGGAGGCCGCTGCTGGGCTGTTGTCATGGAAACACTGTTATTTTCGTGGATTCAAGACTGGCTTCAAAAAAAGGTTAAAGGAAAGAAAAAAATCCAAGGGATCGGGTGCACGGAAGGTGAGATTTTCCTCAGCACAGCAAAATTTGTGAATGTCTGAACCAGCAGTGAGTCCGCCAAGGCGTGTGGGCTGGAGGAATGTCAGGGCTAGAAATTGATGCTGTGCCTTATGCGGGAGCCGGTCGGGAGCGTGGTGCTGGGCTCTGGCTGTGCTCTGGGTCTCCCAAAGGCCTGTTCCTCCTCCTCATACTGCTCCTGCCCTCACCTCTCATCCTGCCATGCCGTTGAGCTGCCGCTGCCCAAGGCTCTACCTGGAGCAGAGATGATACGTGCTGGACGGTGGGGATTTTTGATACCTCTTTTCTGGTCAGGTAACAGATCTATGTCTGCACAGGTTTTAACAGCTCTGTGCATTAATGGCAGTGCAGCATTCACAGTTATAAGGAAGAGCAGAAAGGCAAATCTTCAGGTTCTGCCTTCTGTAACGTCAAAAACAAACTGTAGAATTTCCACAAAATTTTGCCCAGCCTTTAAATTCAGAGGCCCAGGCTATGTACGCTAAAGATGTGTCCCTTTGTACCCTTTACATCCCCCTTCACTTCAACTGAAGGGCCAAATTACTATTTAGTAAAGTGATTTAAACCTGAAATGATGCAGATGGCTTCAGGTGTGCACTACTGAAGCACAAATGCAGTGTGAGTGCATTCAGGATCTGTCTGTCTTTGCACAGCCATGCTGCCCTCCTGGCTGCTATTACGGCATTACAGGCAGCGATCCACCTTCCCCGCCGTGACCCGTGCTCGTGATTAAATGTCCAAACTGGATCAGTCTCACAAAAAAATCATCACAAAACCTAAAGATGCACAGAATATGGCCAAACTCAAGCACAGGTCTAGTATTTGCAGGGTGAGGTGGTACCACTTATAATGCGATGGGTCTTCGCAGAGGTTTGCGAAGTCGGCGTGGGGCAAGGGGAACAGGACCGCACAACCCAGGTAGCTGGGCCCAGCGACCTCAGCAAGCGAGCAGTAGCAGTATGGGCCAAGGAGAGGAGATGCAATGGCAGCAGCAAATTGCACTGAGGTGCCCGTGATGCTCAGTATGCCCAAGGCGAAACTAGCCTCCCACTGAAAGGGAGACAAAAGCATTTTATCACTTGTCTGACCTGCTGAGAGAACTTTGAAAAAAACCTTTAAAACTAAAGAGCTCGTTATTTTTGTATTTCTTCATTTCCAACTTGGAAAAAAAACCCTGTTTTTTACATTCAATCTCCTTTATTCTCTGTCCAAAAAGGGATGTGATGGTAAAGAAAATTAGTAGCTTGAATGTCATGAACTTATTAAAGAAAAATGTGGATTTTTTTTTTTTACAGAGAAGACAAAGTCATTGAAACCATATTTTACTAAAATACTGGAAGAATAAATTGGAACAGGTATACTTATGCAGTTTGTCATATAGCATATAAGTACAGTGGGTGGCCTTTAAAATTTAAACTGCATACTTGAATACTACCAAAGTTCCTCATTAAAAACCAGAAAATGTGACGGGAACTGGCAGAACTACCGTGCTGGTGGGATATTTAATGTGCACCCTCTGTAAGCCCTGCACAGCACATTTGATCCACGATATATTAGCAAGAAAAGTGCTTTCCTCTTCAAATGCATTGTGCAGGCTAACTCCGCCACTCCCTTGCCACCTCCAGATAGGCTCCTGGACTTGTCATCCCAACTGATGGCACCTCGCAGTGAGTTACCAGCTACCCTCGGTGGGTCCACACAGCGGGATTTCGAGGCGGCTGAGCTCAGCCCTGGGGTGGGTGGGTGGGAAGCTTTGCTGCTCGAGCCGGCACGAGCTGTCTCACTGCTGGGTGCTCAGCCCTCTGCTCCCCTGCTCTCGTGCCTCCTTCTTGCCCCAGCGCGTCCCTGCCCTGGAGGGGTTTGCTGTGGAGCCAGCTCCATCCTTTGTGCCAGCTGAGAGGCTTTTCCATGCTGGGGGAAGCCTTAGAAGAGCTTTTAGGAATAATTTACATTTCCTTTGATCCAGGAACTTTGCAGGTACAGAACTAAGGCTATTAGAGCAAGCAATAACTAGCTGCTGTGCTTCAGCCTCCTGGGGAGGGGAACAGGCTCTTCTCTACCAGGCTGGAATAACTGCTCTCCGTTTCTCCCTGGTCCAGTGCACAAAGCGTGGCTTCAAAAGGGGTTGGGTCGTTGGATTCAAGGCCAGTCGGGAGCATCCTGGAGGAAAAGTTAAAATTCACCTTTTGTGGACTCAGGCATAACAACGCATCCCTTTTGTGCGCAGCATGGCCACAGACAGATGATGGTTACCATTTGTTGCCAAAAGGCCAACAAAAACTGTCCTGTGCATCTCCTGCATTTGTTATCCTTGTGCTCGTGAGGGACCATGGGGCATTTGGAAGGACACAGCCATCCCCAACGGGGGACACCGGCCAAGCCACCATGCTGGCACTGACCGCCACTGCATGGCGACGTCGATCCTGCTGGCAAACAGGGAGCAGGGAAGAAACCCAGGACACCACCAGTGGGAGTGCCTGAAGGAAAGCCCAGGCAGCTCAGAAAGGAAGGTTATTACAGTCACTTCAGCGTCTGCTTCATGCTGCTTTTGTCACTCTGGACAAGGAATGAGTTTGGGGTTGGTTATTCTTCCAAAGTGCTGTCAAAGGCATAGCGGACGCTTGCGTTATTCACCAGGTCCCCATCAGGGCAGGGTACATTTTGTCATTGTCCTTATTTCAGAACCAATTTTGACTGGGAGAGTATCTGTGCTGATGATGGGGAGCTGACATACGCAGGCACATTTTCATTCATTTAAATGCACCAGCAGTGACTCTCTTTTCCAGTGTAAGCATCTTGGACCCACGTGTATCTTTGCTCCTAACTTGAGGCTGGTGAATGGAAAGAAGAGCTGAAGATGTGCTAAAGGCAAGAGTCTGCGTCTGAGGACATGGAAAATAGCATGATCTGGGCTGTAATTTCTGGTGCAACGTAGGAGACTCTATCAACACCAGAACCTTGAGCAATGTTGTCCTGAGGTTTGATTTCCATTCTGGCATGCTAAATGCAGTAAGGCCCAGGTTTTTCATGGCACTTTCCATTTTTTATTTAGGGAATTTGAAAAATACTTGTCTTGAGGCTGAGCCTGAAGTTAAAATCTTGGCATATCCATACCATAAAATTCCCGTGGATAAAAGCAGAAACATCTGGATTCATGAGTGGATGTTGGCTAAATCCACCAGAAAAAAAAGCCTTCAAGGGATCCTAGAGGGTTCTAGCCAGAATAAATAATACAACAAAATAAGAGAGCTATTAAGAGTAATTGTAATACTGAAGCTGAATTATAAGATGAGGGCCAAGCCCTTTTCACAATCTGCTTTTCCAGCTAAGAGCCCTTCAATTTACACTTAACGCACATGTGGCTGATGGAACAAAGAAAAAAATTGAAGAAGGATGAAAGCAGTGCAGAGATTATTCAGCCTTGCTGGTTTAGCTCCAGGCACATCATTTGGATGAGTAGATGATCAGTTTCCAGTTTGTTTTAAATTCTCTGGCAAGAAATTTTACGCTCTATCCCAAAGTTGGATGTGCTTAAAACTTTTCTTTTTTTTAAGGCTCTGCCATTTTGTTTTATTTCTTCAGGCAAGATGCTGACAGTGCTCTGCGGGAGTCACCTGAGTGCTGGGACTGGAGAGGCAGCCTGACTGTGTCACTGATGGGGCCGCGTCCCTGCTCCCAACCCATGGGGACCCTGGGACTGGGGAACGGTTGCTCCTTTTATCCCTCACCCATGGCAGGCTGAGCCCTGCCTGGCTGAGCCCTGCCTTGCTGAGCCCGATGTTATATCTAAGCTCAGCAGCACCCAAGTCGAGGGAAGTGGCCAAAACCACTGTGTCCCACAGACTTGCAGCCTCTTTGGCTGCACCCTGTTGTACCAGCAACACTTGCCTGGTTTAAAGCTAGCAAAAGGGGAAAGATTTGTATTGCTTGCCCCTTGCATCTCCTCTTGGTGTTTCCAGGGTTAAGAGCTGCTGAACAGCACGTCCTCTCGTCACCCAGCCCCTCCTGCATGGGTCTTCTCCACCTGCCTTGTTCCAGGTCTCCAAAGCTGCCACGAGCACCAGGCCATGCAGTCTGTCTTCCCCTGCTGTGATGGGGTGAACTACACCCACAGCCGGGTGATTAAAAAGGTATACATTGCTGAAAAATGCCCTTAACGCACCATCCCTCCCCAACAGATGTACTCAGCGCTTCTCGTTACCTGTACTTTGTCCGTGCAGGTCTGCATTACTGACCCTCACTGACCTTGCACGTTGTGCCTCCCGATTCCTGGAAAGCCTTGGGCATTTGCCTGCTCTGTAACCTTCAGCCAACGCAGCTTGAGGTGAGTTGCTTCCTTTTGGAATAAAAACCGTATCGGTCAGTCCTTGTCCTGTCTGTCCTCCCTCCTTGTGGCCCTCGTCTTCCCTGTTGTCCATACCACAGCCGACCAGTTGAATAGGTCCTGAGGGAGCTGGTCTGTTGGTACCCCTCTAATAGGTCCTCCTCCATGGAGAGACTTTAGGTTGTTCTCCATGGAGATGCTTCCTATGATGCACTATCAATGCTTAATGCTCTCTGAAGACTGCCGCTAGGCTCTGAACAGTGGGATAAAAGTTTGGAGTGAGGCAATACTTGACATATAACTGGAAATACCAATGATACGCAAATGGTGATATTTATGCGGCCTTATGTTCCATACAAGGAATAATTCTGTTTATACTGTAAGGAGTCGGAGTTCAATTGGCCTTAAAATAGCCTCAACACATCTAGGAAATCCATAAGAAAGGATGCCCCGGTATTTCTTAGGGCATTATTTTCAACAGATCTTGTTATTTAATCTGCTGCCAACATCCGTCATTTCCTCCACTGTGTATTGCCGAGCACCCTCAGCCTGGGTCTGAACCGAAAGCGCTCAGGACCTGCTGCAAAAAATTGAGTGCTGCTCTCTCTTCGCATGGTATAGCATCTTGACCATCAAAGTGAGACAAGGAAATACATCTCATAGATGTTACAAAACTCATAGATGAAGCTCATAGATGTTACAAAAAATTTGTTTTAGATTAGCTGCTATCACTGCCACTGTCCACGTTTGCAGTCGTATTCTTCTACCCAACTTGGAGCTGAAGGCAATAGGAAGGTCTGCTGAAACTGCAGGGCTCTCGGTTAGGACCAAATAGTTTGAGCAGCTGAGGAATGAGAGATGAAGCAGAGCTAAATTTAGAATCTCAGAAAGAAAATATCTGTATCTTCAGCGCTCTGTGGCTTTATTTTGCTCTACACAAAGCACACCCTGGTTTTGCACGGCCGTTCGCAGATTGTGCCGACTCAAAGAAGGCTTGTGGAAAAAAAAGGCTTTGATGTCTTTAGTAAACAAATAGCAGTGTTAAAAGATCTTCAGTTCTTGTTAGCATGCTGCAAGCAGCTATGTTGGAAGAAAAATAAACATCCCAAGGTTGATGGAAGGGTAGGAAAGCCATAAAGTACTGTAGTCAAATCCTTGGTATGAGGACATCAGAAACGGCAGTGCCATGAAAAACCTCTCTATTTTCTCTCTCCTTTTGGATTAAAAAGAAAAGAAAAAACTGGTGCATGGTTTACCAGCCACGTGGTGGGAATACATGGGTATAAAACCCCATGGCTAAATCACTACCATCCAAATCACAAGAATACTATCAAGTCCACTGGGAACAAAAAGGTAGGAGTCCCCTGGAGATCTTCCCCTCCAGCCATTGGGGTTAGGGGAAGAAGACTCCTCCTTTCTCCAACCCCCCTTTTGACTCGGCTTCCTCAGCGCTTCACCCGCTGCCACAGGGCCACCAGCACCTCTCAACCCTCGCAGCTACAGGACCTCGTCCCAATAAAACCTCGTTGGCTTTTACGTTGTGCAACCAGCCGCTTTCCGTGAGGAGGCACCAGGCGTGCATCACGCTCTCGGTGAGGAGGGTGAGGATTTCATGGCCGCATGCCTACCCGAGCTTGTACTCTCTAAAACTTGTATTTGTTTCGTTGCGTCGCTTACAACATCCCTTTGGAGATGGAAAAGCTTAGGAAATGAACCAAAGAAAAGAGCTAAATAATGATCTCAATTACACCAGCATAACCCTGGGGATGTTAATTTACATTTATATGCTTTTAACAATCCAAATTTGGTTCAGAACAAGGAAGTTTGGGTTTTCCCTGTAAAGGGAAATTAAAAATCAGCAGGTCACGATAATAATCAATACACCAATATTTACTGCAAATTTAAATCTTATCAAGAGCCTCTAGGGAGCCTCTCGCTTTAGTTTCATGTAATTCCAAGCATTTCTCTGTTTAAAGAGAGTTCACAGGACCTAGGAAATAATTCAGACATAGTTGACTTTTCAAAGTCTCTGTAGCATCACTAACATCTTTCCTTTGATAACACTTTTGTTCTGCTACCAAAGCTCCGTTCCAAATGGGACTGGCAAGGCAAACACTCCAAACAACGAACCAGGGCTTATTAAAAAAAAAAAAAAAAAAAAAAAAAAAAAAAAAAAAGGAAAAAAGCAAAAATTCTGGGAGAAAAAATGCTTATAATCCCAAAGGTAATAAGTATCCCTCTGGTAACTTCATATAACCTCTTCACTTTCATTGTGAGCCTCTCCCTGTTGGATTCACAGGGAGGGTTTGTAGCTAAAGCTGAGGCAGAGACAGTTCATAATAAACAGAAGCTCCTTAGAGACCGTAGCCATGGCATGTGAGAGCTGTTTACCTGGCATGATGAAGCACTATTCTGTTTATCTTCAGATGTTCCTACAGAAACAGAAGGTATTACAGTGTAGTAAATAAGGCCCCTTCACCCCCAGGAATATGTTTGGTGGTGTTTTTTTCCAGACTCATTGCCCTTTGCTTTCAGCTGCAGAAAGCCCAGTCTGTGATTTCTGAATTATTCCTCCATCCGTCTTCCCAAGAGGACAGACTGCTTCCCGGTGCAGAGAGAGCCAGAAACTTGCTGAACTTGCTGACAGCAACTGGGGTGGTTGTTTCCAACACTGACCTGCCCATCGCAGCCAGAATGAAACCGGCACCCTCCGTGCCAGTGGCGTCTGCAGGACACGGATGCCTCCTCCAGAGCAGGACCACCTTCTCCCCAGGGAGAGTTACTGCTGATGTAACGTGTTTGTAGCAGGGAAATTTAGAAGAAATAGGCTCTAGTCTGTGACTTGAAATCAAGTGAATCGCACAGCTAATGCTGTTGGTGTCTTTGATTGCCCCAAATGTGAAAGATAAGGTCACTGAGAGCTTTGAGAGATGTTTGGGAGGCTGGAGGTCGCTCCTAGGATCTGTTCCCCGGGCATGGTGGGGGAAAGGCCTTTGATTTCAAAGGGATTAGGGCTGGGTGCCTCCCACTGCTCATCAGACTGCAGCCCTGTTTCTCCCTACCTGCCACAGCAAATATTTTGATTGCAAGAGCCAAAGCAATTGTGTTGTGTACTTTACCATGTGCAATCCCCAAGGCACACTGCTGATAACCATCAAACTCATTTCAGACCTGTGGCCCCATCCCGTCACCCACCCCGCTGGAGTGCTGCCACCAGCCAGGGTGGCACTGGGTACCACCACATGCTCCAGGGCGCATCTCGATCCTCCTAAAGGAGACTCGACTGGGACGGTCGCGTTTCGGGGTAAGCCAGCTTGCATGGCGGTGGCTCCTCAGGCCGCTGCAGTGACCACGTCCCCTCCGCACGGCAGGGGCGAGCAGAGCGGCAATTTTAAGAAGTGGTAATTTTACCATTGAACTTATGCCTTGGAAGATCCTAGAATACCTGATTCACCCCATCGCGTGGGATTTGGCACTGAACTGATTTATGGTGCAGCGCAGTGGGCTGTGTGGAGCGTGTTTATTCAAATAACATCAGCCCTCTTTATCAAACACTATTCCACTTCTAGTTTAATTAAAACACAATTAGCAGGGCTTGCAATTTTCTTAAATGTGCCCAATCTTCTATGAAATTAATATTAATCTCTCTTCAATGTGCAAGTTGGAAAAGTGACACGTGGAAAATTACACGTTCTTGACTGAGGAATGCAAATCGGAGGATGACTTCATGTTCCTGAATGAGGAGATCGGCATGCCAGATGCGCCTGGTGCCTGACCCCTTTAAAGGCTCTGAGACATCACACGTAACTTTAAAATGTCATTTCATGCATGCAGAAGGAAGAAAGAGAGCCTGATAGCTTTACATTACTTAGCTTCCCATTTAATTTGGTTAGGGCGGTGTGAATGTCTTAACGTGAAGCAGAGCTCTGATCTCTGTTGCAGCTGCATGTTTCCAACAGACACCCTAATGCCTTTCTCATGGCCGGAGTGGTTAACAATCCGTATTTTCTTGCTATTAATTGGAAGTTGTATTTCATTCCCTGATGAAGAGTGAGCCTCGCAGTGTAGCTGACAAGTTTGCAGTCCTTGCTTTCAGTCATGCATTGAATTTTACTGAGTTGTTTTATCTGGAGATAGAAGCAACAAACGTGAGTATAGAATGAATACCTTTTTAAAAATTGTAATCGTATTTTTCAGTCACAAAAATCAGGTGGCGTTCAGTCTTTCCTGCTCTTATCGTTTCCTCTGCTGCAGACTTGAATGTCCTTTCTTGTCCCTTGCCCAACTGCTCGCTCCCAAAATCCTGCTGAAAAGTATCTGGCGAGTGACCCAGGTCTCTGTCTTCAATAAGTGCGTCCCCATGGCAAATCACATAACAGCATTTTGTACACTTGTGTTTTTCCTCTCCCCCAGTGCGTTCCACGCACCTACACAGTCATGCTAATTAGATCATGTAATAAACTTAAACGTGGCAAAAAATCTGTTCACAGGGTGTTGCAAGACAGAGCTGGATTTGGAGAGCAGCCATTCATGAATTTTGTTTTGTTTGAGAAAACCCAAAGGATGTTATTTTACTGAAGATGAAGCAAACCCCATGTAATAGGAGCTGTAATCCAAGGAGATGAATTATTTTATTTAAATAGTCCCCAGTGAGCCCTGATACAAGGGCTTGCCTATATGAAAAAAACTGCGAGAGTTGAACAAAGTCATTACAAATAATCAAACCTAAACTCAAAAACCAAACTAACGTTAAGTTAAAATTGATTAATTTAGTTAAACTTAACTAAGCTTAACTAATTGTTTAGTTAAACTTAACTAATCAAAACTAAACTAATGTTAATCCATAATGTATACCTTCAAAGGAGCTAAGTAGCAAGGAACTTTGAGCATCAGGTGTCTTTTAAATGAAAGGAAGTGTCTACCTGGATATGGTGATAGATTCGAAATGCGCCTCAATCAATTTTTCTATGGATGGTCTTAAACTGTGCATAACACAGCAATCCCCGCATTTGTGGGGTGATGCGGGAGAGCGGGAGCACACCCTGACATACCGCCTCGGCACTGCAGCCTTACACTTGCCTGCTCCTTTCTAAGGGAAAGAGGCATTCTGAGCACGCTACGCATTCGACAGCAATGTTTAATTGGTCCTGGGGTTTATGAAACCGTTGGTAACGTGATCAGCTGTCAGGTAGGCATTGCTTCTTAATTTCAGTTCAGATGCTCAAAGTTTTGGCCACCGTCGCACTGAATCGCATTTAAACCTGTAGATCTATTGAGCTGGCTCTTAAATATAACCACAATAATTTTCAGCTAGACAGACTGAGAGCATTGCCGGATGACTGCACTTCTGCAAAGCTAACGCAGGCAGTGACACGGAGCGTGAAAAAATGACGTGTTATGAAACACAGGGGAGAAGGAGCTGAGGTTGTGGCTGGGTGGAGGTGTGGTGGTCTGGGAAAAGCCAGTTCCCTGCCTGCAGATTTCATCCAACCGTCATTAATGAAGTATGACGATAACTTTCAGCTATATCCCTGATCGACACTAGATGTTGCTATGCTGCTACTCATATAAGCTATACATTAGCGAGGCTTTTAAACGGTATTTGCTGCAATTTCCTCCTTCCTGTTTCAGTTATTCACTATATTGTGAATGCTGGGTGAGCTGCTACTTTAATTTACTTTCTTTTGAAGTTTGTTTTATTTGTATAATATCAACTTTACAACCCCCTCAAATGTACACATAAAACTTTACAAGCAACAGAGACTCTTATAAGTGATAACATGAAGCAACCTCTATATGAATGTCAAATATTTACTTAAACTCTACTTCTGGATTTTTTTTGCAATCCAAGGGGAATGACATTGTTAACCGGACGATTCCGGGAACAGACTGACAGCTGCAAGGCCACAGAGGGAAGTTTGTTTATAAGGGGGGGGGGGGGGGGGATAAAAAAAAAAATAAAAAAAACCTGTTTAGCCCTGCTGGGTTTCAGACTTTCTACTCCCACATGTTTGAGTGGGAGAAAGGACAAATCTTAGGACGTTGATTTCCCCATGGCAACAGAAAACGGAAATTACTTTAACCCCATCTAGTGACAGATGACTCATTGCTCAGCCTGCTGCTATTTTCCAAGCACTAAAACAATACAGCTGCAAAGAAAAGGCCAGCCTATATTATCTCATAGGCTGCGCGCTGGGGCTCGTGGGAGAGGGCAATTCTCTGGCTGCCTTTTTATCAAAGACAGAGCGGGAGCCTTTTGGCGATTCTTTTATTGTATAAGGCAAATGTGCCTGCATGCCCTCCGTCCCCACGCTGCCGGAGAGCAAACCCGCGGTGTCCCTGGGACACAGCGCCCATGGGGTGAAGTGCTGGTGGGTGTCCGACTGCTTGGTCCTCCTCACCCCACATCCAGTGGTCCGACGGGGCACTTCCACGCTTCCCGTTTAAAGACCGCTCCGCTTGAATTATGTGCAATGAACTGTGCATGCCATAGAGGAATGATTCATTCACAAATGCAGCCCGGTGAGGGGACAGCAGGTATGAGCAGGGTTTCCAGGCCCCTATGTACGAAAAAGATATCTGCTGGGGAAGTGGTAAGAAGATCCCTCAGGAGAGGCTGAAATAGAAATATGCAGCTTTGAAAGCTTAATTATCCTAGGTGAAAGGGTAATTAGGGAGAGTGGTTCTGAGCCAGGACGGTGGAACTATTATCACTTGGAGTCCTTAAACCCAGTTGAGGTGTTGCTGTGAAAGACAAGCTTCAGTCCAACTTGCAGGACGAAGAGGTAAGCTATGTGCTCAGGAGGTCAGCCTTAGTGGCCGTATCTGTCTTCTTGCACCTTAGACCCCTTGCAGCAGAGCTGCACAGAGCTCCAGCTCATCTGAGGAGCATCCATGTTGAGCATCTCCAGCATCTGGATGACAACTCTTGCTCAGCACCTTCTGGACATGGCAGAGAAGGGCTGTTTTGGAGAGGAGCTGGTTCGAGCTCATGGATTCGAGGGTGGTTCTTCATCTGCCTCTTTCCACCAGCAGCTCAGTGCAGGAGGTACCCTCTCTACAAATGCTGTTTTTCCCAAATCCTGGTAAGGATTTAGTAAGGCTCAGAAGTAAGGCCAGTAAGGCTTACTGAGTCTCAGATGCATTTTGCACATAAAATATTACACCACTGAATGGGGAAGGTATTAATGCTACCACTGAGATGATATGCCGAATAACTGGTCAGCCAACACCACTTCATTCACCACAAACTGGGGGCAGACATCAGCGTTGGGAAATACGGGACCCCAGGAAAACTACGTGTTGGGATGGTGTCATGGGATACGTGAAACATTTTCTTTCTGGGAAAGACAGGCCGAACTGCTGGTACGCTAGCTGAGTCTTTACTCAATCTTGTCATTTGCATGCTGGTGTGATTAATTTTCTGCTTCCTAACAGCAGAAAATCAGGTCCATAAGTTTCTATTTGGATAGTACAATTAACAAAGAGAATAACTCCGTTACCAGGTTGTTCTGGAAACCAGACGCTGGGTTGCATTAACGGCACAAAGATTACCTTCGTGCAGAAACCAACGCATACCAACGTGAACGGACAGCTTTCCGAGCTCAAACCCAGCCTTGAACAGGGTGCTCTGGGCTGCGCAGCGCGCTGCTATCCATGCATCGGCGCGCGTTTGTTATCTGGGAACACCCCGGGGTTGGCTACAGCCATCCCAAAGCCGTGATTTCAACAGCAGCTTAACCGGGGTGCTGAGAGCTGCTGCCCCTCTCGGCCCCAGCCCTTTGCGGCCAGCTCTGATTTCTGGAGAAAGAAAAGGGACGGTTCAATCAGGAGGTGCTTCTGGACTATGTGGTGTTGTCGTATTGCTCTTCCTTCTTCTGAACTTTTCCTTACGGTTTTGTTCAGCGTTCTCCTATAATACAAAATGTCCCCCTCCCAAAAATGCAAGAGCCCTGAAAACCTGCCAGCTGTGGGGAAGGAGAACCAGCGATCCCAACAGCTTATTCTTAAAAAAGAAAATATGACTGTTATTGTCTAAATCTATGCCAGCCTGGTAGATCCAGAGAAAGATGTGGGGATTCAGATTAAACTCCATCTTTCGAGAATTTATCCATCAGCGTTCTGGTTTAGAAGCCCATGAATTACGACACTAAACAAAAAGATTGTTCGTTTCAGAGAAGAAGCAATTGCCAAAATGTCCATGTATAAAATAACAGTTTTAATTTAGGCATGCTTTTTTGTTTAATGTTCTCTCCGCTTCTTTAACTCGAAAATGGTTACATTACCTGGAAAAATATTTTCGTATTGTGCTGCTTGAGGGGAAAAGAGCTAATTAAATTTGTAAAAGTGGAAAATAATGTGTAAGAGGTCTTTGTAAGGCTGTGATTCTGACTGCTGGTGTCAGCTTTACTGCCAATATGTGCAGATGGTCAGGAATGAGCTACCATCAACCATCCTTTATTGTCCTAGGGCCCCACTCAGCTCATAAATGTCTTCACTGGTTATTATTTCCAGTTATTTAGTGTTCAGTTTGTAAGTGCAATACTCCCATTGGTGCTGTACCCCAAACCAGGAGAGCAGGGTAAGTAATGAAGTCTCTCGAACAGCTCTGTGTGTGCAGAGCCCTCTAAGCAAGCCCAGAGAGGCTGCAGAGGATGCCCTGCAGCAGCCCCACGTGAACCAGCATCGGTAACAAAACCGAGACCTCCGCAGCTGAGTTGCCTGCACAAAAATACGGCTTTCCAGCAAGAGCCCGTCCTGCTGGGACCTGTACAGCACAGGGCCAAGACCAGGCATGGACCAAAGGGTCTGGGTTTGCAGGGCTGGTGGCTGTGCAGGTGAGTTTGAGCAAGGTCACGAAAGGTGGTTATTCACCCAGTGACTTTTAGGTAATGCATTCAGACTTTCCAGAGAACACATTGTACTGAATTTTGCCTCGTCAGAGGACAGCATTTCTTCTTACAAACAAGGACGAAATAGTCTTTTCCAGAATAAGAATATAAACCACTTTCCCAGAAATAGTATTTGAAGCTTTGGGCAAACGTAGCGTTCGCTCTTTGATTTATCAGCCTGACCCCCATGCTGTGTTCGGTTCTTCGCAGTCGTCCTTAGAAACACTTCCTCCTCCTCTTTCAGCACACAAACGCTGCGGTAACTTATGTAAACCACAAACAACTGCTGTACACTTTTTGTCAGTAATTCTTAATTCGTACCAACAGGTTCTTCTTTAGCAGTTTCACAGCTCTGCAGCACGCGTTGCCCTGAAGCCTCATCCTTAGGCAAAAGCAGCAGGCAGAGGAGCTCTTCGCCGCTGCCGGGCAGGTGGAGGTTGGGGTCCAAACTCTCCATCTCCTTTTTGCAAAGCTACTTTCAACTCTGCCAGGATATTTTCATCCCCCTTAAGCCATCAGGGCTTAGCTGTGCCTGGTTCTCTGGCCAGCCAATGCTCTCTCCTCAAGCAGCCTTGTGAACCCCAAGGCTAGTTTCCCTTTGACTGCAGCGTTCAAGAAATACCACCCCTTTCCGATTCTCGTCAAGGCAAAAAGAGTTTCTTCCTTGGTATCTAATTCTCCTAAGCGCATTTGAGTTTTCCTACTGCAGTCTGCTAATTTCCAAGCAGAGTCGCCTATAAAAATTTCCCCTTCTTAATTTCAACACATTTTCCCTTGCACCAGAGCAATGGAAACGGTCGCAGGCTGCTGGCTTTCCTGGCTCGCCTTTCGAAGAAGGCTGCAAATGCGTGTTTCCTGAGAACTACAATTCCCAGAAGACATCTTATCATCCTCCAAACCAGGAACCGAGGGCGCTGGCTCTGTCGCATCTTTCGAAAGGCTTCCTCCTCCCTGCGCAGCGATGACCGAGGAAGGGACGAGGCCTCCTGGAGCGAGCTGCCCAGCGCGGGCAGGAGGGGAGCGTGCAGGGGGAGAGGCAGGTCCTGCCGCTGCCGTTTGGCATCCATCTCGGCGCAGCCTCGGCTCGTTCAGAGCTCCGTGCAGAGTCAGGGGGAGAGCACCGTAAGGTTGCTGTCTGAAGGCACTGCTTCCACTTATGTAGAACTACAAAATCCCAAGCAAACGCATGGTTAAAGGGCTGGCCAGTGTTAAATGAAGTGGTTTAGGGATTGTGTGAGAATGGAAGAAACGCTCTCTTCAGCTGTGTGTCTCCACTAAAGTAATATTTCAGCATGTCCCCTCTTGGGAGTGCACAAAATCCTCTTCTTTAGCCTCTGATCAGACACGTTTGTGGTACCCGCTTGAACGGCGTGCTGCGATGCCGAACGCCTCGCTGGCTGCCTCCTCCCAGGGGAACAGTCTTAGGAAAGATTTGAAGAGGAAGGACTTAACTCCATGGCCCTAAGCAGTCTCCGTACTGTTTCATGTGGTGTGACTCAGTACCATACTTGCTCACTTCACAAGCCTCAGTGCTCCTAATTAAAACCAGTCCTTGCCCAGACTATTGCTGTGCGAGTGCTGTCTCAGTCAGTAAAGTCATTACTAGCGGTACCACCCTAAACAAACCTATTTGCACAGGGGCTGTGATCTCTGTTTTTTTGCAATCAGAAGTCAAAGGTGTTCATTTTACGACATCCTTCTAAAGTCTGCTTTTCAAAACGCTGAACGCTCAGGACTGTGTCTGGAGTCACGAGGAACCTCCCCAAAAGCAGAGAGCGGAGTACGTCACCGGCAGCTTAAAAGGTCCGAGGCTGGCACTTGCAGTGCAGAAAGGTTAGGCTCGGTTTTCAGCAAGCCAAAGGAGTTGGGTAACAAGCAGCATCATGTCTTCAGCGCTTTAAAAATGCAGTGGGACTTGGGGTGCAAACGTGAAAAGTCCGTCCGGCGTTTCGAGAATACCACGCTTTTCCCCAGCTAAGCAAGGCAGGAGGACTTAGTTGCTCACTGGTAGCGATAGTTTACTGAAATAAATACTGACCTTCAAACAAATACTAGTACTAATATAAATACTAACTTAAATACAATAAACCTAACCCTTGTCTGTTTTTTTCCCCACTGGAGCGTACTCTGTTTCCAGAGGGTTTTTGCTCGGATCTCTCCCGGCGAATCTCAGCGTCCCATTTCATCGCTAAATGAAGCTTCGGGAGAGCTTTGCTCTGCGGGTTCAGCCCGAGCCACCAGCCTGACAAAAGCTGCCGTGTCGGGAACGAGAAGATGGAAAGAGAAGTGATTCAGAGTGAAGAGGAGACAAGCTTTCAAAACCCCTGAACCAAACACTTCTGAAGAGTTTCTAAGAAATATCCCCGCTTGGCAAGGGTAAATCTCTGAAAGGTATCGCACCCCCTCCGCGTGTGACGTTTCCCTGCCCCTCACAGGAGGAAAACAACAAAGTGCAATTGCTGCAGAGAGCAATCAGGTAATGCTCGCTTCTAATTGCTGCTGGCAGGCAAGCCTCGGCGTGCTCCCATTTCGGTGAAGCAAGTTTTAGTTGCTGAAGCTCAGGCACTAATGCCGCACGAACCTTCGCTACCTCTTTCCTGAAAGGCTGTCATTTCAGCGAACATCGGATGTGATGCTGAGTATTTATACCAGATGACTAGCCAGCTGGCGGTACGTAGCTGTGCACCGCGGCATGTGATGGCTGGCTGAGACGCGCCCAAGGAGACGCAGGTGAGCGGTGGGACCCCCACCCGGAGGGGCCGTGCAAGTGGGGGCTGTTTGCAAGAAAATCAATATTGGGATGCTTAAATATGCCACAACCATCTTGCTCAATGATCGTGAGGAAGGGGTGTGCTCCCTCCCCAGTTTATTCTTAGAAAGCCTCCCGGGGCCGGCCATGTCCCCCGCGGCACCGGGATGCTGTATGTGCGCGGCTCCCCCGGGCCCAGATGGGCAGCAGAAGGAAAGCAGAGCTACCCTGTCAAGATATTTAAGCAAATTTGAAATAGCCAAGCGGTTTCAAACTGGACGAGCACTTGTATCAGGGGCCGGGCATTTTGAGCCAGAACTTGCAATCCTGAAGTACCGGTTCCTCTGCCGTCACCGTGCAGCCCCTCACTTCCCTACCTCTGTTTACCCACTTTTAAAGTAGCGTGAATACCCCTGCAGCACAGATCTGTTAAAAATGATGATGAGAGTGGCTGGCCAGAGTCCTAGTTTTGCCTGTTTTTCTAAAAACTGCAGGATTTTTCCTTTCCATTTAATACGATGAGATGCAGGCATATTATACAATTTTTTCCCACTGCTCTGAGATAAGAAATCACTTCTACCTACCTTTAAAACATTAAAAATTGAACTAGTTATTAAAAACAGAAGGAAGAAAGGCTATGAACCGCTTGCTTTGTGATCCTTCAGCGTAACGCTGAAGTGGCGCTGGGAAGAGGAAGCGGCTCGGAGCCGGAGCGGTGACGGGCGATCCCGTGCTGCCACTGGCGCTATCTCTGCCTGCTTATCTCCTAACTTCACCCAGCTTGTGGGTCAGCTGCTTCCCGGAGCAGAGGCGCTCCGCTCCTCTCCGCAGGCTCCAGGAGGTCTCCCGAAATAGGTGCAGCTACGGCGTGGTACTGGAATTTTGCGCCGCTGGCTGCGTCTCACGGATTAACGCCCGAGCACGGCGTGTCACATCATTTCTGGGGACTTTGCAGTGAATTTAGTTCAGACCCAGGTAAGGGCCGGCGGGAGTTTGCCGGGGCTGGCTCAGCGGAGCACTCATCGGCACGCAGTTTAATTTTGGGAATTCCACTAACAGCAGGAGCAAGTGATGTGAAATTGTCCTCTCCCTCATGGGCTTAACTCCGTTCCTGACTCCGAAGCGTGGTTTTGCTTTAAACGCAGATGGGGCGCTGGCAGGAGATAAGGGTGTTTGGATCTGGGATAGGCAGCTTGCTCACGGTTACTTAAGTCAATACTAAATACAGACGTGCAGCTCTGAATCATGCCCAGCTGCAACCTTCGCTTGCATAAACCATCCTGGAGATGTTTGGTTACAGGGAGAACCCAAAGACTGGGAAACAGATGTCTTGCAAAGCAGCTTTTCAGTTAAACATTCGTGCAAATTCCAAGTAAATGCTGGTCGTTTGCATACGGATCTGCCTGGAGACGTGCCAGTAATGATGCCGTGACCCCAAATAAATGCCAGCCCTTCCGTGTGCGCACAGAAACCGCCGGTGTCCTCAGCTGGAAACGGGGGCCATAGCTGTGGAGCAGCTGCCGACCAAACACCTCGCACTCCTGCCATTCATCTACACGCGGGAGAGCCAGAAAGCTCCCAGCAGTGACCTTCCTCCGGCTGATCTGAGATAACTGGGTACCCAAGTACCCATTAGGGACTGGCAGAATGTTAAAAAACAAAGAAAATTAAAAAATAAAGAAAGTAAAAACCAAGCAGCCCATCTCCGGGTGTGCGTTACAGGCTGCTGTACGTGATATTTATAATTACGTTTCTGAAGAACCAGTTCTCGTTTAGGTTTCCTTTCCCTCAGCAAGTGCGGCAGAGGGTAAAACAGGGTTATTTGGCACTTCACGGCCACTTTCATTTAAAGGTTTAATAATGACTGACACCTCTAAGGCCGCATGCCACTGGTTGCTCTGGTTGTTAGTGTTCCTTATATATTTGCTAAAATTTTTCAGAAATCTATAACGGGACACCGATTGCCAGCTGAGAAAGGGCAAAGATCGGATGAAATGCAAAAATTGTCAGTGCTTTTCCTTTAACATTTTCCTCTGTTGAAAGAGGGCCTGACGGGTTAGCCAGGCAAATGGGCGTTACGGTACACGCAGGTAAATACCGTGCTGCTCAGCACGTTGATCCCAGCCTCGGCTAAACACTTGTGTCCAGTTATTTCCTTGAAAAAGGCTTCCACGTGGAGGCGACTCATCCTGTATTGTACGCTTGGGTATCGTTGTCTGCTGAGCACGCTGTGATTTGTAATACTCTGGTCGCCCCAGATTTATGGACGGAATTAAAGGAAGGTGAGAATATACCCCCAGCAGTGCTCTTTTGAGGTCTGTGCAGCTCACGTGTTGGTGAGTATAAATAGAAACGATTGCAGGGACTCTGCTGGGGCTTTGTATGCAAGGTTTTGTGTTCCTTTAACTGTTTTGTTTTCTTTTTCACTTGTTCTTCCTTTCTCAGTTTTCATCCTATGGCAAAGCCTGTTTTACACGTTTTACTTGGACTGTGAAAAATGACTGGGAGTCTGAGAAAAAAAAAAGAGGAATAGAGAATTATGCTACTGGTTTTAGTGGAGGGCTTGAGCAAACTGGGAGCAGAGTACTGGGGAACTGGGACTGATGGCAGCTTTGAGTTTGGTTTAAACTCTGGAAAAGCAGCGCACGTGCCTTTTTGCACGTGCGCTTGTCAAAGAGTAAAATAACTTTTTTGAGACTAGCTTTTTGCTTCCTGACAGATTTTCTGAAGGAAAAATAAAACCTTTCCAGTGTGCCTTCTGTTGGGGGGGCAGCACCTGCTCCAGCCCACATTTTCCTCCTGCGTGCCTGCACGCCTGCGCTGCGCGGCGCCCCGGGGTGCCTCGTCCTTCTCGGGGGGACTTGCTGGCCACCTCAGACCACGGCCTTCGGCTGTGCCGGCTGCTGCTCCTTCTGCCTCCCCTGCAGGCCCTGTGGGTTTTTCCAGCTCATGGTGTCTTGAAACTTCCATGACTCATTCAACCTCGGTTTTTTTTCCTGTTGCAATCAATTCAGTGGGCCAGGACATAAAAATCCTCTTTCCTCCAGCTGTCCTGCCCACGGGCTACCAGCGAGATGGCGCGTGCAGCGTCGCGCGGGAGCCGGGGCGGTGGCAGGAGGGGACAGAGCCATCCTGGCCGCTAACCCGCCTGGCCCCAGCACGGGGACTTCAGAGGACGCGCTCGCTACGGAGCACCGTAAGGAGCAAAGTCTGAGAGCTGCCTCCAGCTCGGCACCGGCTCCTCCAGAGCACTGCACAAACCTCTCCGAGTGAGCCGCCTTCTGATTTGCATGAGTCAGAAGCTGGGCAGACACTAATGCAACACTAACCATGGTAAAGCACTGGCTCTCTGGTGCCAGGACGATGGAGGTGAAGTGGTACAGGATGTATTAGGCCAGTTTTCTAAGGAAGTTTTGAACAGGAAAGTTTGGAAAGTTATAATAGAGCGCAGATAAAAAGGAAAACAAAGTAAAAGCAGCTGCACGACTAGTTGCTGTGGGAGAAGTGGGTGTCTGAGCGGGACTGTAGGCCAATCTGGAGCATTTAAGATCAGAAACAGCAACTCCCTTATCTTGTCTGCCCAACTCTCTACCAGGTGCGGTTGCAGTTTGCCCAGACATTTGTAAGTTTTTAAGTATGAATGCCAGAATAAACTATTCTGATCACCTGGTCTGACCTGCAGTATCAGGCAAGCCACCGGATTTATAGTTTCCTTGAACAAGTGTAGCCTTTGGAAGGAAAAAACCTCCAGTCTTTAATAAAGGTATTTTTAATGATGATGATTGCACTCCAGCTGATGATGGACTGTTTCACCGACACAAATCCAGCCTTGCCTGGTTCAGATTCTGACATTCAGGCGACATCCAAGAAAGCATTTTCATTTCACAAGAGTAACTTTCCCATTGCATAAACGAGGATCTGAGGAACCAGGAAAGTAGCATATTGCAAAAGCATGCAAAAAAGCTGATTCATGTGATAATCAAAAATTAAAGTGATGAGCTAATTTTGAGCATTTTAATGTGAGCGAAGCCAGAGTTTAAATTAAAATATTTAGAACTAATACTGCCAGTAGCTATAGGCACATGTAAGCCTGACAGAGTTGTTTTAGATGTTGAGCGTAACTGGTATACACAGAGCTAGCACCAAGCAAAAATGAGAATATAAAGAAAAGTACACTATTTAAAAAAATGCATCTATAGAAAGATATGTGTGCTATAGAGAGAGATTTTGTAGTGCCCTCTCTAGGTGGGATCATATGTAATCAGACCAGCAATAAAGAGAAAATAGTGTGTACTAAAGCTAACAAGGAAAAGAAACTCTGGAGAAACAGTATGGAACACTGCGAAAGAAGCAAGCAGTGGCTCAGAGGATCACATTTTTGCATATACTTAATTAAAACAGAGGGGAAAAGGAAAATAAAGTGGGAAGGTTGGACCAGTGCTGGAGCCAGAGACGTGAAAGCCACGCAGAGTTTGTGGGCAGCACTGAATATCTCAGCACTGTACAAGAAAAGAAAGTGAGACTTACACCAGATAAAACCAACTTAAAATTATGCAATCACTAGCACGCTTCCTATCCCTCCTTTGAAGCCTGCTTTAAAAATAAAACATCAGGAGGAACTTCAACTCAGAAACTGTTGCTTTTAATTTAAACAAGTGAATATGCGCACCTCGAGATACAAAACCAGGGGAAAATGATTCAGAGAGTAGGCACAGAAGCAGAACAATGTTATGTCTAGAACAGATAAAGAACTTGCACTAAAAAAACGGGAAAAAACACAGCCACTTTAGTCACGGCAGGCCCGCCTAGCCCTGCAATGAGTAAAACACATATTGCAGAGGCATCAACCAGCCTCACCTCTGGCTGCTCCATCCTCAGCTGGGCTGAGTCAGGGGTGCCAATGCCAGCAAAGGGCTTGTTTGGGGAGAAGGGTGGTGGTGCCTTCCCGGCTGAGGGGGTGGAGAGGGTTGCAGGAAGCCTGGAGGCTTTAGGGGAAGGAAATCTGGGGATGAGTGACCGACAGATCTGTGCGAAAGCGAGAAGATGTCGGGGAGGAAGGGCTGGCCGAGACCTGGAAGTTGTTTCTGGTGAAGAAATGGGCTGGCAGGCGGCGAAAGGGGAAGGAGGTGCCGGCGGCGCGGCGATGGCGCCGTGAGCTGGGGTGGCACCGTGAGTATCTGCCGGGGGAGCGCGGCCGATGGAGCAAGCTTGGGCTGTGCGTGGGCCGGGAGAGCCCTGCTGAGCCATGCAGAGCTCGGGGGTTCGAATGCAGCCCCAGGAAGGGCTCCCGGACGCTGAGCTCGGGAGGTGCTTTTGGTTTGGGAAGCCCTAAACCGTTCTCGGGGCTTGAGCGGCGAGGGTGCAAATTGGTGGCAGCTCTGGGGCCCCGGGCCCTGTGGAGGAGCCTCGGTGCGGCCAGCCTGATGCAGCACGAGGGGTGCCGGGGTGATGGCCGCCGAGGCTGACGCCTGCCTGCAAGGGGCAGAGAAGAAACAGAGAGCTGAAGGGGCTTTAGACAAAGTTGTGGCAGGCCGTGAGGCTGTGCAGGGGCGCTTGCTGCTCTCTTGAGGATGGAGACATCGCCATGGGGACCGTCAGCGGGCAGTTTCTTTGGCTGAGGAGATGGTGACAAGCTCCTATTAAATATGTGAAATTCTGAGATGCCAAATGCTGAAAAGCACAGCCCTGTTCCCCAGAGCGGTGCATTGGGGTGGTACTGGGCACCCGGGGCGGTGGTGGGGCACAGACCCCTACCCCGGCGGGGCAGGGAGCCTGTGCAGGAGGGGAGATGCCCAAAGCCCTTGTTATCAGGAAGCTAAAGACCTTTCAGGCTTATACTAAGATCACTTATTTCCTCGAGGAAAATCCTACATCCCAAAGTAAGCTGCAAGGAGGTGTCTTAGGCATTTTTTAAAAGAGGTGTTGTTCCCCCACGACCCCACCAGCAAAAGCCCCGGATGGGCACCCCACGGCTCAGCGAGCGGGTTACATCTGGTGCGGGTTGAGTCACAGGAACAGAGAGTTTTGACATTGCTCGGAAAAAAAAACGGTGCTTATCGATGGCTGTCACGGGAAAGACTCGCTCCTTTCAGTGGCTTGGTGCTGCAAAATACACTTTATACACCACAAAGGTCTCTTCTCGGGAGTTTGAATGGCTCTTCTTAGCCATTGACAAGCTTGGAGTTCGCAAAATAGGTTCTTCTTTCTTTTCTATAAGCACGATAAACATAAAAGTACTATGACAGAGTCAATGGAATAGAATAAGTTCTTACACAAGTAAATTTGTTCCATTTTGTTCCCAAACAGTGACAAAGGGATGCTGCAGCGAGTGCCTTGCGCTGATAGGGTTTGAGTAGGGAGAGGAAATTAGATCCTGTTTCTGAAAGGGGAGAGCGAGCGAGGCTTTGTGAATGAAGAACAAAGCTGAAAGGTGCTGCTTCTTCCCTCCGTTCATGCTGAAATCTCAATACAGGGAATAACAGTGGAAGCTGCAGCTGGAGAGGGCACTAGGGGTCACCACCATCTTATCTATGTCATCTGGATTTAATTCTGAAGTAAGGTAAATAACATGACAGAAACCAAAGCCAGGCTATTTTGATTTTCTTTTTTTTTTGGTGGGCCAGGCAGCTTGCATTTCATTTCTTTGTTTTCTCCTCCTGCCTGCCTTCTGTCTGTCTCTCCCGTAAAACAAGCCCCAGGGAAGCCTGTGGGATGCAGCCAGGGAGGATGCTCTAGCAGCAGGAGGGGTTGCATCAAAATTCCCTCTGTGCAGCTCCCATTTATTTAGAGCAAAGGTTAGGCAAATCACAAGCGCTCAGTAAGACGGGCAGAATCACATAGCAGCCTTGGCATGTTTCTGCAAGTACCACGGAGCAACTGATTACCGTAATGAATAGCACCCTTGTAGTCCAGAGCGTAACTCCTGGTACATTTTGCCCTGCCCGGCCAACAATTCCATGTCTGAAGATCTTTCTCCCCCTATTTTTCCCCCCAACTGGGTAAGTATCCCTGGCATTTCATGAAACTGCATCTGATATCCGCATTAGAAGGAGGACTGGGTGTCTGGATTGTGAAGAGAATTGCAAATCTTCTTCTCTAGGACTTTTTCTGACCTCATGTCTAGGAAGTAACCGTTGGTGTGGGCTGAATCTATTGTCTGAGTGCTGGAATAGTGCGTTTTCAGGAGGGATGCAAGGTGTCTAGGGAGAAAAAGTATTTTTTTACTGAGGCAGATGGTTTGTCTAGAGACAGATAGACTTTCAGGCATACAAGACCTGATGAAGAGGTGGTACCCCCCGACAGCCTGCCTTTTTTAGCTGCAGTACTTGATCTCGCAAGACACGGATTCTCTTTTCTCTGCAGATAAATTGTGGTCTGGTAAATTATGGTGTTTCTTGTTGCATGATATTGGGGAAGTTGAAAGTTCGTGTGACCTCAAAATCTGACTGGACAATTTATTGAAAGAAATAGCTCCCAGGCGCTGTGAAATTGCAAAGATAGCACTTCTGGCTTGGGAAGCCCCTTGCTTGCAAATCCCTGGAGGCAAGGAGAGTTCCGGAGTAGTTTTCCCATAACCTGTTTGCGTACTCCTTCCTAAGCATCGGTTATAACTCACTTGGGATCAGATGGTGTTCAGCCTGACCTGGCACACAAGAGAACACAAGAACAGATATATGTTTTTCGATCATCCCGGCGATGATAAAGCTGCTTGGGGCATCTTACTGTACAGGCTGTTTCTGGAAGAGTGTGCGGGCAAATCCAGACTCGTAGCCCAAGCTAGACTGTAAGCACAGGCAGGACACGTCTGTCTGTCCTGCATGCTTCTGCCAGCTCAAGGCCTGGCCATCAGCCGCCTGTTCGCTCCGAGCGAGTTCAGTGTCAGCTCAGGTGTTTGTGTGCTGCAGTCGCACCACCATCCAAAGGTGGGGGAGTTCTCCGGCTCCCTATTTTAGGATTTTATGTAACATCCAGCTTATATAAGCCTTTGTCTGTTAACGAAATGGGCGGAGCGTGTCTTGCTTGGATTCCTCGCTAAAGAAACTCTCGTTACTTAACTCTTACTCAAGTGCTCATTACATACTTTAAGAATATTTTAGTTAGTTCCTTTCCTGTTGCCAATAATAACATACGGACTTGACAACCTGTTACGGACAAATGATAAAACGTGTAATTCACCATTTAATGAACTACATCTTAGAATACATTAGAAATGGTGCTGTTGAGGTAGATGAGGGAAAACCGAGGCACACCCCAAACCCTGGGTTGCACCTTGCTTTCTTCTTGCCCGCTCCTGGCAGGAGACACTTTGGGGGTGCGAGCAGGGAAGGAAGGATGGTTTGGCCTTGCCAGGATGGCTCGGCCTGCAGGACATGCCTGGGCATGCGGTATTGCTAGCAAAACCCTCATCTTCAGCACAGCCCGGGTTGCCCCCAGTTCCTGGGTGGGTGGTCTGCAGTGCCAGCGGAGGGAAAGGGGAAGGGGACAGCAGCACTGAGCAGCCTGCGGGCCGGTGTCCCCATCCCAAAGCTGCTTTGGACCCCCGGGAGGTCACACTGGTCTCTGTGGTTAACTAAATGCCTTTCCAGCTCTGGGCTTCAGTTCTCCAGCAGGTAAAGGTGGGTTGTATCCCGCTGTGTGGGAATGGTAAGGCATCGGAAGCCGCCAGGTGCCCGGATCCTGTGGTAAGGAGGACCATGCAAACTGGTTTCCCATGGACTTGTTGAGCTCACTCAAACCTGGCATTCATGTTACTGTAGGGCTTTAAATAGAAAGAGTGTGTGTCTTAGCTTAACACCATAAGGAGACGGTTTGCGCTCTCTCCTTCCTCCAGATACTGCGCTTCATATACCGACGTGCTTGGCATTCCTTTAAGTTTTGTGAATTACTGCAAAAAAAACCCTCCTTTTTTATTTTTATTCCCCCCTTTTTCCTTTTCCCGTTGCGCTGCCCCGGGGTGGCTGCGGGCTGCCTGGGGCAGCTGCCACAGGGTGGCACCCAGGTACCCGCGCAATGGTGTGCGGGGGAACGGCTGGGCGCCTTTGGGGTTTCTCCTGCCCAAAAGCCGGTTCCCAATGCAAGAAATAATGTCTTATTTTAGCTCTGAGGCCCATTTCCATCCCCTGAGGCTCTTACGGGGTGATACAGATCAGAGATGCACTGCCGCAGGGAAGATCAAGCTAGAAGTGGTATCTCATGTTTTATTCCATTTTTTTTAAATATTTTTTTTTTATTTTTTCATTTACCAATTTCACTCACCCCCCCCTCGAAAAGAGGAAAAAAAAAAAACCCAACCAAACCCAAACAGCGAGAGCTTTGTTTTTGTTTCCATGGGAATTCTGCGAGAGGGGGAGGGTGTGAAAGAAAACTGAAATATTCTGGCCAAACCCGATAAGGTTGGGATCCTGAGCAGCCCCTGGGCTGTCTGGTAGCAAGTAAAGTCCAGGGGTCCTGCTGTGCCCTGGCCGTGCAGGTGGGGAGGGCTGGGATGGGGCTGCTGCTGTGCCACGGGGAGCCTTACTGTGCTGCGGCGCTGCGCCAGAAAAAGCGATTTAGGTGGGAGAAGATAGGACTACAACTCTCAGGGGGCACCGTGGCCGAGTCAGGCCCTCGTGTTTAGGTGTCTTTCGCCAAAACTTCCTCCCCTGCCTCTTCCTCCCAAGTTAGGAGGACAATTGCAGTCCTTGAAGAGGGGAGGGAAAAAAAACCCCATAGTTGGCAATGTGATTTCCACAAACACCCACCCCCCTTCTCCTTTTGGAATACTGGTCTTATGGGACAAAACAATAAAAATGGCTTTTTTGTGCATGTATGTGGCTTAATGCCAGCTGGCCGTGTTAGGTGGTCTCCAGGCGGCTCCATCCTCGGCAGCGTCACCAGCGGCTGCCCAGCGTGGACCCCGCGGGGTTTCCCTGGGGTGTCTGGTGCAGACGTCCACGGGGCTCCCTCCGTCCGCTGTGGGTGTTGTGGTGGTCTCGGCAGTTGGAGCCGAGCACCGTCCTGCCCCATCCCTCTGGGCACCTCATGGGAGCGTGTCCAGGCCCTTTCTCCTTGTGCTGCTCTGAAATGGCTGCAGCACACCACATTTCCAGTTCCTAGTGAGGTGACACTCAGGTGTACAGGGTGCAGCACACAACATAGATACAACTCTTTAGGGTGTTGTCCTAAAGAGCTGCAGAGTCACTGTGTTATGTGGGAAGTGAATAACCATTTGAAAACCTGGCAGAGGAGTGGTAGATCCACCACCACCACTTGCAGACCTGTTGCTCCCCAGGCAGTATGGCTTCAGCAGAGGTTGGGGACAGGGTGCAGGAGCAGGAGCCACGGTGGCGTCCCGTGCTGGAGCTTGCAAGCCTGACGCGATGCCAAAGCCAGCCCTTGTCTCACCCCCAGGCAATGCAGCCAGTTCCTCCCTCCCCTGGGGCTCTGCAGGCTCCTTCCCAAATGGCACCCAACTGGGGGAAAAACTACTCCCCATTTTTTTCCCTAGTTCCCCTCTGGCTCCCGTGGCTTTGCAGAGGCACCAGCATCACCCACGCTCGGGGCCAGGGAGCGTCTGTGCGGCTAAAGGGCAAGTACAAGGAGGAAAAAGGTCCTGCAGGTTGTCTGTAGACATGAAAGACAGGCAGAAAAGTGCTCAGCTTAAGCAGCTGGTGGTTAGTGGGTTGGTTTTGCCATCTTTGATACTTCACCTAACCAAGACCGTGTCGGTTGCTGTGAATGGTGTCAGCTGAAGCGAGGCAGTTCAGCAGCACCGGGGGAATAGCCTGCTATTCGTAACGCTGTAAATAACACAGCGCTGGAGTTGGTACTAGTATAGCTGTGCTCATTTAACAAGGGAAAAGCAACGCGGTGAGACAAACTCTATAGGTAAACCCCTATATTTAGATGATATCTGTGTTTGCAACGTCAGACGGATTCCTGCCATGGCTCCGCTGAAACTACTGAGGCCCTCCTGCGCTCCAGCCCCTGGGCAAAACTGCTTTTTGCCGTAGAGTGAAAGGGGACAGTGCTTTTCTGGGTGCAAGAAAATGGTTTGAGAGGCTTGGAGAAGTTGATGGTTTCTTTGAGCTGTCACATGCTTGCTCCCTCCAGCTCTGAGGCCATAACTTGGCATTTTTCTAGTGTCTAGCAGCTGCGGTCCCTCTGCTTCTCCCCTCTCCCTGTGTTTGTGATGCCAGCTGGTGACCAAGAGTGGCGATGAGGTCCGTATTTAAAAAAAAAATATCCTTTTTTCTTTTCCTGTGTTATTTTTCAGCTGGAGGATTGGGTTTGGTGTTCAGCAGCATAGGCTCTTAGTCCTCAAAAAGCCTTTCTGCAGGTGTCTCTACAGGCCTCATGTATCCCCACTTTTGGCCAGCTCATTAGGCATGGCAATGAAAAATTTTAAAGAGAAGAAAAAACATGAATGAAATGCAACTAAATAAAATTTTAAAAAAGTATTCCTCATATTTGCACCTTGGGTTTCCAGACTGCAGCAGCATCGGTCCCCGTGTGACTGCCACGCAGCGCGCTCTTTGCGCCAGCAGCTCGTGTTAAATAAGAAAACTTCGCACTCCGAAGAAACCCCTGACAGACAATATTGTGTTTCTTCAGAGCTCCTGATATTTTTGAAGGTACGTGCCAAGTATCCACTTTATGACTTGCCTCTGGGACAGGGAAGGCTGTGGGAAGTGTAGCAAATCACGAGTGGACACGGGCACAACGGCGTTTCTCCTGTCAAAGATGATGACTGTGGGTGAAGAACCTGCTCTGCTGTGGTGCTCAGGAGAGGGAATTGTGCTACCTAGATGCCAAAATGCTCATGGAGAGTGTCTGCTCTCCTCCGCCGCTGGTCTAGCCCTGCTCGCAGCGGCTGCCAAAATAAACCTAGCGGCAGAGAAGTTAAATATGCATTAAGTGAGCTAAGGTTTATGGATTTGTGAAGATTTGCCAGAATTCAGCCAGCTGGCTGCATAGGTGCTGGGCGGGTGGGCGGGGGTTTGTCTGCAGAGAGAGTCCCTCTCCGTGTCCGAGATGTCCCCTCGCCGTGCCCACGCATGTGAGACGGGAGGTGGGGGAGTCCCCTCCGCCCGCTGGCCTCCTGCCCGGGGAAGCTGCGGGGTCCGCGGAGCTGGGGCTGCGGCAGAGATGGGGCACGCCGGGCAGGCGGGAGCCCTGAAGGATGCTCCCCGTGCCGTCCGTCCGCCGATTCCCATCCCATGGGTCGGTGTTGGCATGAAACCTCTCTGCAGCGTGGGGTAACGTGTCCTTCTCGAGCGTGGCTTTGCCCGCTCTTTGGGGTGGAAAGGTGATGCCAGTGACACAGGGTGACTTTTATTTCCCATTGCCCCTATCCTTTGCTGCAGAATGCCACCCCGATTTTCTCTGTTGCTTTGTTCTCTCGTGACACCGCGTGTCAGAGATGTCTGTGCTGTCTTTTCCCTTGCTCAATACAGGCAGCACTGGTGAGGCACCCCGACTCACAGCTCTCCATAGATGCCGAGCGTAGCAGTGTCTGAGCTCAACACCATGAGCTGAGAGAAGCCGTGTTGCAATGCTGTTGGGAACCCACCTCTGAGTTTGATTTTGAGTTTGATTTTAAATGCGAAGCACATCACTCACGCTGGTTTTAGTAAGCCGTTGGTAAGCCAAGTCATAGCAAACCCCATGCAGACGAGCTGAGGCGATGTGCTGCAGGTGTGCCCGTAACCACGGCAGGCACTGTTCTGGTGGAGAACGTGGAGATGCTTCGATATTGCACTGCCAGGACAGGGCTGGAGCCTGTCCCTGCATTAGCAGTGACCACAGCTGGGTTATTTATCTCATGTAGATTTGAGGACCATCGTTCAGTTCCTCACTATTTAAAAAAAAAAAAATCCCTTAGGGAAAAAAAATATCGTAACAACCATATTGAAATCTTGCTGTAGAGACGGAAGCGGGAACACTGAATTCCCTGGGAAAAGTCACCAAGATGTCCCCTGTACAGCTGCGGCCGTGGAAGCTGTAGCACTGCAGACAGGTTTCAGGCATTTTACCAGCAAGCCAGTACGCAAGACTGTGTTATAGCTGTTTAACGTATGGAGGATTTTTGCTTCTCCGCTTGTCAGTTAAACGCTTCTATAAGCACAAATTTTTCTCTCTAAAAAATCTGCTTCTTTGCATATTAAAAAGGGCGTATGGGAAGTAGCATGAAAAATGCAGACAAGCGCTGCTCAGATACCAACTATGTGACCATAATTATTAGGTTGTCTTATGCTAAAAATAACATTGCACGTGTACTTATTTCACTGTTAATTTGCACCGACTTTTTCATTTGTTCCCCTCGCCAAATGTAATTCCTTGGCAGCGGTAGGGGAAAACTAAGTTGAAGTAATTGGGCTTCTGCGCGAAGAGCACAAAAGGGGAAAAATTGCGCTCGCTGCGTTTGCAGGAGTGGAGCACATCACTCGGAGCCCCTGTACTTGCAGGGCTGTGAAGTTGAAATCAAAAAGCAGACTTTCTCCTCACCCTTGATGGATCACTTCTTGATCGCTCTTTTTTTTTTTTTCCCCTCTCTAATAAGAGGCGCCCACCGTAAAAATGGGGCAGAACCCCCCAAGCCCCCCTGCCCTTTCTCTCCACCCTTCCCGCCAGTCTCCCGACGCTCTCCTGAACTGGCGGGGAGTGGTTTCCCCTTAATGAGCCGGTGCTCATAGGCTGCAGTGCCTTGTGGGCTGGGTCGGGCTTGGCTTCGCCTTCGGGGAGGGAGCCTGGCTGCGGGGAGCGGAGCGGAGCGGAGCGGGCGGTGCCGCGCTGCGCTGCGGGGCGGCTCCTCCGGCTGCGGGGCCGCCGCTTCCCCGGGAGAGCGCCGCGCCGGCTCCCGCCGCGCCATGGGGCAGCCGCTGCCGCCGGGGCAGGAGGTGGGTGCAGAAAACTCCGGAGCTGCCGGTTGTTTGCGGAGCGGTTCGGGTCCCGGCGGGGGGAGGCTGATGGGCGCCTGCCTTTGGGACGGTTTTGGGGGAGAAAAAGGCGGCTGCTTAACCACAGGACGCTTATTTTCAAGTTCATTCCCTGCTTGGGCTCTTTGCTGTGGCAAACTTCGCCGATGGGAGGTGTTTATCAGCCTGTAGGACATACTTAGGATGACTTAACTCATTTTTCATGCTTTGAAATGGGTCGGTTTGGATGCAGCGAGGCTTATGAGCCGGCTGCGGGGCTCTGCATCGGGGAATTCGGAGATGGCAGCTTTACGTTTGCTGTGAACTTCAGTGTTTCCGAGATGCGTTTGGCTGGTGCGTCTCTGAAGCTGGTGAAACCAGCGTCTCCGAAGCTGGTGAAGCCACGTCTCTGCTCTGTCCCTTTTAGCTGCCGCCGTTTCGGGACATGGGGGCAAAACCTGAGAGTTTCCCAGCGTGCTGGCCGCTGGCTGACACAACCCATTCTGCTGGGCTGCCGGCTCGATTTCTTGCAATGAAAGCCTTTTCTGCCTGTTGCTATTTTTCTTTATTTGGTGTGATGCTCTGTCTTGGTATAGGAGGCTGCTCTTTGGAGATCTTCAGCCCCAAAATGCCTCTGATCTGGCCTGGGCAATGATTCAAGCCGGTGCAGCTCTGTTGACTTTGGGAGTGTTTCGCTTGCGTGGCCGGGGCTTACACGGGGTCTCTGTACACAGCAGGACGATACGTATCGTGTCCAGGTCTACGTGGTCTCCAAATCCCTCCTTTAAGTAAATCTGCCCGATGCCCCTGAATTCAGCAGAGTTAGGTGGCCGTTTGGGGGACAGGCACCGATAGTTTAACTGGGTGGATGAGGCTCTGCTGGTTTGACGTTCAGTTGAGGATCGTAAGATGCCACGGCGAGGCTGGTGCGGCCATGGCCGCTGGGACAAATGCTCTCTGTTTGCGTGCGGCGTTGCATTTCGTAGCTGCCTGTGTTTGCAGCTCAGAGGGTGGGAACTCTGTTTCAAGTGTCTTCAATCGCCCAAGAATTTGTGTTTTCCCTCCTGTGCCCTCTCTGGCACGTGAGAGCGTGAGCTCATGCCGGAGGCTCGCAGGTAACTGCGGAACTTAACTTCTGGCGGCCTCTTCTCACGGTGCTCACAGGAGTGTCAGCTCTGTGGCTTGGGTCTCGCGGCCAAATCCTGCCCAGCTTTGCCAGAAGTTGGAATGCTCCAAGATTAAGCCCTTGGGCCCTGGGCTACCCTTCCTCTTCAGCTTGCCATCGGTCTGCACCATATTTACTGTGAATATGCAGAAAGCCCCTTCCTTAGGGGTAGGCGTTACCGTGTGATACTGAGTGCTGCCCAAGGGTGCGGGGACCCCTGTTCACTGCTCAAGCGATGGGTGCTGGGCACCGGTGTGGGATGGCGGCCATTGCCCGTCTTCGTGCGGGGTTTAGCTGGCTCGGGGGGCCAAGCCCCGGCGCTGCCCTTCCCTCCGGTGAGGGGCCAGGCTTGGGGAGAGGGTCAAGGTTTGTTGAAACAGACTGGGGAAAAACCCAGATCCCTCTGAAAAGACCTATTAAAATTTACAGACATTCCTTTAATCGGCTGAACCACAGCCTACAAGAAAGTTTGAGAGGTACATGATGTTTAATTTTTTTTTGCCAGGATTTAACTTTCCTACTTGGAGAAGATCAAAGGGTCTCACTTAAATACCCATTTGCACATGTAATTTTGTCCAGATACATAACATCCTCCTTTTCAGGATTATTGCAAATTAGTGTTGAGGCTCTGGTCTTACTGGAAAACACTTAATAAAGTGACTTCTCCTGGGGGCTGGGATGCTGTTTTTGTTTTGAGAGGCTTGAACTCCTGCCACAAATAATCAGGTGTCTCCTGAGTGCTCGCAGCTGAGGAAGAGTTTGCTGGGATCAGAATTGCAGCTTCTTTAAACTGTTAAAGATAATGTTTTGCATATATATATAAATAAAATTAGAAGCGCTAGGTCAGTAATATTTGCTGGTGAAATCATTCTTTTGTGAAGCGGGCTGAAATCCCATGCCTCACCTAGAAGTTTTTACTACTTTTCTTAATAGTAGCAAAGTGTAAAGGCTTGTGTCGACTTGACGTTGTTATCCCCTGTGATTTATAAGGTGCCCTTTAGACTGCAGGTGTGTCTGCAGTAAAGGAAAGATCCCATATCTTCCAGTGGGTCTGCTGCAGTGATTTGAGAAATCTCTTCCTCGGTAAACCACGCAAAGAAGTGTAGTTGTGTCTCCTCTATCTGTTAGTTATGAACTGAACTTGGGTTTTTACAGTTATTCCTTCTCTGGTAATTCATTTAAAGCAAGTTAGGAAATCTTTAGGGAATGAAACGTCAGGGGAATGCATTTAACTGCCAGTGTTGTCACAAATTTTATTCCCTTGAAATGAAATCATAAAGCAGATATCAGTTATTAATGTTCATACAGGCTTCTAGATTTATTTTCTCTACCTCTACCTAATGCAGATGCCAAAGGAGAAACTCGGTCTCTGAAATAACTAAGCCCCGGCGTGCTGCAGCAAGCCATCTCGCTCTGTTATGAGAAGCTCCCTTCTCCTATTGCCTTCGTTGCGAACAGGTGGCTCCTTAATTTCACATCGAAACAGCTACTTTGTAGCAAGTCCATTTAAAAATAATAATAATAATACCACTTCGAGTGGGAAGGAGCATTGTACAGTGTATAACAGTGTATAAGTCTGTGTATAACAGAGCTGAGGAAGCAATTTGATTTTTCTTCTGGGTGTTGAGTTGCTGGAGCGTCTGATGTCAGTAAGCTGAGGCTTAGGCGGGAGGAGGGCGAGAGCGAACGCTTCATGCCTTTTCCTCCTATTGTCTGGCTGAGGATTGATGTGTTTTTAACTTGCTCGCACATGCCCTGTACCCTGGCGACTCTCCTGCAGGGACCGAGGGAGATTCGGTCGTGGCCATGTGTCTGACGGAAGTTGTGGTTGGGTTTTTTTTTTCTTTCCCTTCACAAAACCTTGGCCAGCCTTTTTTTTTTTTTTTTTTCTTTTTCCCTCCCCCAAAAAGAAGGTTTTTTTGGTCCTTATTCAGGTGCTGCTTGCCATGCTTTTTCTGCACTCTGAGACGTGGGCTGTGTGAGTAGCTGGCACGCAGCCTGGCTTCTTTATAGCTGGCTATGCGGGGCCAGACCTCGGCCCTGCTGAGCTGCAGGATGGTGATACATGTATATTATCAACTTAATTTTTTTGTTTATAGATATAAATAACTTTTTTACAAATATTTAGCGAGATGCCCCTGCCCTGCCACTCACTTCCATGGGCTCGTGAGCATCTGCCAGATGCACATACCAGCTCCACATGCGCAGACACCCTGGAAAGCAGAGGGTGGTGGAGGGATTGGGGAAAAAAAAGCTCTGCTTACTAACTTTTCTTTCCAAAATATTTGCCACGCTGCTTCCCCACCTGCTTGGCACAGGGTGTCCAAGTTGGCCAGAGGCAGCCGTGATCCTTGGGGCAGGGGACGCACACCCTTTCCCTGGCTCCTGTGCCCAGGGGGAGCAAACGTTGATTTGCAGATGATGAATTCTTATTTTTTTTTTATATAGATATATAAAAATATATACATTTTGTGTCTTCAGGATTTGGAGTTTTCTCTGTTTCCACGCAATAATAGCGGGAGGTATCTAGCGGCTGGGGTTGGCATCACATGCCATTGCCCCTTCCCTGAGCACTTCGCGCATCCCTCGCTCCTCCTGCCCACTCCCTTTGGTGGCATTTAGTGCTTTCTAGATCCTTAAAGCAGACAAACACCACCGCAACCCGGGGGTTTACGTAACGAAGCGGGAGCGGGGCTCGTGTCTGTCAGACAGCTCGCCTGCGCCAGGGTGCTGTGTCCCCCGGGCACCCATCTGCTGGCGCGGGGAGAGGGGGAGAAGCCGTCTGGTGGTGGCTGCTCCCACGCTGGAGAGCCAGGACCCCACGAGGAGCTGGGGCGGCGCCAGGCATCCCCTCGGCACATGCTGCCTCCTCTCCAGGGAAGCGAGTTTTGCCTCTGAGAATAAAAACTTGCAATTTAAAAACATCTCTGGCTTGCATGAGTCTAAATAGACACCGGTGAGGCAAAACTTGCAAAAAAGGGGTTAGGGAAGGGGATGGAGCAGCTACCAGAAGGACCCGCTGCTGCTCCGGCAGCGAGCATGGTGTGCCAGCACGGCAGGCAGGGTGACAACACAGCATGTCGTCAGGGTTTATTGCCAAAAAGGATGCAAGATTTTGATATTAAGATAATCACCTTGAGATAGCAATCTTATCGGGCTAATATGGTTGCTTTGTTGCAAAGAAAACATGTCTGCGATTGGAGCTGGCTGGGAATGAACCCGGCAGCGTTTCCTTGGCACGCATCTACTCGGCTGCGCCAAGCCGGCCACAGCCACGTGCAGCGTTCGCACCTCTGTGCTCTCTGGTTGATGGTGCTTCTGCAGCCACTTCACTTTAAAACTTCCCCTTTGCGCTCTGGGGATGCAGCGCTGACCATATTGAGCTCCAGCAAATAGTATTGGGCTACACCTCTGGCAGGGTTTGACGGTGAAGTAGCCAATTTGTGTTAGTTATCGTAGTGTAATAACATTGCCTCTTCCTTCTCTATCCCCTTTTTTTTCTGGCAGAGAGGACAGGGATAAAATAAGAAATGGTCCTCTGCCCTGAGGAACTGACTCTCTAGGGAGAAAGGATGTAATAAAAAGGCAGTGTGAATGGCGGTGGGGTGGGCATTTTGCAGAAAGGAAAGAGCATCGCTCCGTTGCCCACCTGGGCAAGCTGGCGTGGGGTATGGAAAGCCTCTGAGGGAGGCGGTGCAGAGCTGAGGATGAAAAACCTCATCGCTATTTGCAGGTTTACTCACCAGAAAGAGGGTTTTTCCCTGGGTGTGGAGTCCTGTTTACGCTATACTGACAGCAGCGAATATTCAGAATATTCATGGTGTTGGGAGTTAATTTTCTGGTTTACACCTCTGTTGGTGGAAAAAGAATTAAATTGTGATTTCCTTGGTTGTGTTTTTCAGGTTAAGCTGTGAGTGGGTCTGATTCCTGTCTTAAATTTTTATTTCTGCCAGTGCAGCGAGCCCTCATGTGTGCATCCATTCCATGAGGGCCTTTATCTTTCCTAAGATAAAACCCAGTGATGAATGCCGGGTGCTTTCCTGGGCTCCCCAGGGCCAGCGGCAGGCGTGGGGGGATCCCGCTGCTGCCCCCCAGCTCCGGGGGCTGTTTACAGCTCCCTCCCCAGGGCCGGGGAGGCTGGGCCGGGCGCAGAGGGACCGCTCTTCTCCGGGATGAGCGTTCCAGCGCGCAGAGACGACGGGCAGCATCAGGCAGACGATGTCCCACAGACGGCCTCTGTCCGAGCCCGTGTGAGCAGGTGATTCACAGCCATTGGTGTTTCTGGTTGTCTTGCCATGCGGGAACTTGCTTCTCGGCTCTTTTCCCGTCAGGGTCCCGCTGGTGGCATGCCCCGGGGTTCCCCCGTGCCACCAGCACTGACCCATCACAGAGCCACTTCCCAGAAACTTCTCCCATTTTACCAGCTGGATTTCTGGGAGGATTTTTTTTTTTTTAATCAGAAATCCTCATGTCTTGTTCGTCCCCCTGGTCTTTATTTCCCTACCAGACCACAGCCCTCCTGTGAACGCACACTGCTACCTGCATTGCTCCCGGGTCAGATGCGCCTCGGCACAGGCTGCTCTCGCCGCCGGCTGGGCTGACTCCTGCTTGCAGCCTCCAGGGATCCATGGGGTAAAAATAAACCAGCAATAGCAATTAATTGCACATTTCCAATGCTTTCAGTAACCTGGGGTGTCGTGGCCGTGGCAGTACCTTATAGCTGTGCCCCGCTACCTGGCTAAAGGCAACCTCGCTGCTTTTTTTATTATTTAAAAAAAAAAGTTTTCTCTCTCTCCCTCAACTTTGAATGGGACACACAAGAGGTAAAAACAAGTGGATATTTTGGGCCTGTGTTTTCTCTTCTAATTCAAGTCAAATGCAGTTACATGATGTAGTTGGCTTTTCCGCGTGAAGAACACAAATCTGCCCTGTTTGGTGTTTTCTTGGGTGCGGTGAGAGGCACCCATGGGTGCTGGGGTCTCCCGGGAAGCTCAGCGGTCCCCTCTGTCACAGCTAAAGGGCTGCTGAAACAATCTGGAGAGCAGGCAGCGCATCGTATAGTCTTTTCAGAAAGAAATGCTTTCGTCTCTCGTTCCTCTTTTCCTAAATGTCTATTTATGTAGTCCCCATGAGATGTTCTGAAGTGTATTTTTCCATGACAGAGGATTCCTGCAAATAATTTTTTTCTAAGTGTCCCACCCAGTGTTAAAGCTTACCAAGGAAGAATAGTAATGACTCACGGTGCGGTTAGACCTGATGCCGCTGAGTTTTGGCAGCAATTATGGCAAACGAGCCATTTTGTTCACTGGGAGAAAGAACCAGCGAGATGAGAACTGCTGTCTGAGCCTGTTCAGGTTTTTTCTTTCCCAAAGCTATTTCTTTTCTTTCTGCCAAACAGCTTTTTTTTTTTTTGTACATGTAGAAAACTGTCTGCAGACACCTTTCTGAGCAGCACTGCTCCAGAAGGCCTTAGCAGTTGAGGGGGAAAAATAATATTTAATTTTTGGCTCATCGTGTGCAGCTGCCCATCTTGTGCTGAGGTCTGGAGGGTTAAGCTTGTAAATTGTAACCTTCATGCTCTGGTTTCCTCTAGGAACGTGTGGAAAAATGCTGTACAGGAGTTGTCACAAAAGGAGAAGGAGCTGCAGGATGTCTCTGGCTTGTCCGGACACCCGCGGTGCTTGTGGGGTGCCAGAGGTCTGGGTGTGTGGGTAGGGGAGAGGAGCGGGGAGGCAGCTGGGGCTCGATTTGAGTTCAGACACATGCCTGCTATTGGCGTGCTTCTGTGCCGGCTCGATGGAGGCATTTTTTTTTTTCCCCCTCTGAGAAAGAAGGGAAAAAAAATATATCCAAGGCATCTATTTTGTTCTAAGGAAGCTGTCAGTATTGTCAATGTGTGTAAATGAGCTATTTTGCATAAGTTTGCAGGTGTTAAGTTGCACTAAAGCAAGCAACATAGGAGAGCTAGCCTGTTTCTGTAAGTTACTTCTTTATAATGAGCAATTTTCTATTGAATTTGGCTGGTTTTGATCTTAGATCAGCAGGTACCGATCTGAAACCTCAGCCCTTTTTCCAGAGTTACTTGTGAAACCGGAACCAAACTTCTGTCACAATTTGCTCATCCTTTAATTCTAATAACGAATGAAACACTTCTTGGTATAGGAAAAATTAATTTTTCAGTAGATCGAGTACCCTGTGTCCTGAGTGCTGTTAGGATCCCATGGAGGGTCGTATTGAAGATCCCACGGAGGGAATCTCCTTGGGAGAGGCTGCTGTACCTGCAGCCTGCCCTAAAGTCTTGGGGACAAAGTCGCCCTTACCCTCTGAGCTCGGCTCATAGTTCTCTTACAATTACTTCGAGGACTTCCTCAAGCCAACTGTTTTCTTCTAGAACTAGAAGTTCTCAGGTATTTGTTTTAGCTGGTCAGGGAGGCCAAGGGCTGACGTTTGCCCGTGTTGGTGCTCGCTGTTGGCCGTGGCTGAGGATAAGCAGCTGCTTTTGGAAATGCAGAGCAGTAGCAGGCATCTGCCCGCCTGTCGTCTCCTCTGGCACGTGTCGTTGCTGCTCTTTGGGCACGATGCCTTACTGTATGATGGGCATGTGGTGCTGGGTGTCCCGGCTCGATGGTGGGAGCTGAGGCTGTGGAGCGCTGTAGCTTTAGGGTAGACTAAAGAATGGAAGTTGGCTGAGGACGGAGACATCAAATTCTTGTGGAGTTTATGAATGCAGAATGCATGAAATGTCTTTAAAAGCATTGTTCCGGGGGCGGGGGGAAAATCATTAGGGAGTTTGAGTTTGGGAAGGTGCTGAATCCAGGTTTGCAGGCAGGGGTACGGGAGCGTTTCGGGGTGATGTGAGTGGCTGCACCATATTATGGGGCTTTGCACTGGTGGCTCCAGCCTGTCCCTGCCCTAGGCAGGGACGGCGGGTGACAGTGCTCTCGAGGTGGTGCTGGGTCCCATTTAGGATGGGGAGGCAGCAGGGTGCAGAGGAGAGGAGCTGGGACAGCTGGAAGTGCCTGGTGTCCCCAAGGTGCCCCAGCTCCTCCCGCTCCCATGAACTTGACGTTCATCTCGTCCTTTGGGTTTACCAAAGTACATCCCTGGCGTGCTGCACGCACAGTAAGCAAACAGCTCGGCAGAGGTTAATGTTCAGCGTGAACGGTGGCAGGGTTGATTCATGTCACCAGGAAGCATCCGCATGGGACGGCACCGGGCAATTGCCTGCAGGGACCTGGGGGCTGCCCGGGTGGGTGGGTGGGCACGCAGCAGCCGTCGGTGCTGCACATGGGTCCCAGCTGCGCACCTGCGCTTGTGGGCTTTCTGCAAGAGGGACAAAAGCAGCAACAAAACCTAGGTGGTGGTCACCCTGCAGCGGTTGTCCTTGAAGCTGGTGGTGCCCTGGGGAAGCCACCCTGGGAGATGAGCCCGTGCCTTGAACCCCCAGGCAGGGGAGGGAGCTGGGCTTGGCTCCTGCTTGCACAGGAGCGCTCGGTCCTGCTCTGTGGTGCTACCTTCCTGCTCCTCCGTGGCCTTCTGCTTGTGCTAAATGTTTGTTTTCCAGTGAAAATTATTTGCAGAATTATGTTAAAACTTAAAAAAAAAAATCAAGACAACAGAAACTTTGTTTTCTTAAAGCAATAAACTATTCATAAAAATACATGGTCTCAATCTGCTACTCCTTGTTGCTGTGATACCCACAGATATTTCTCATTGCTTTGTGGAAGTCACGTAAAGGGTCAACAAAAAGTTAGCACCTTCACGTGCTTTTGCATGTGGTTTTTAACAGCAGGAGGAGAAAAGGAAAATCGTGTTCCCACTTAATGGAAACTTGGCAAGAAGCAGTGGGAATGCATCTAGAGCGAGGACGGTGACCTCTGCACTCGTACCTGCATTCTCTGCCTTGATATGGAGCAGCTGCCAGGAGCGAGTGCCTGCGTAGGGAGATGAGAGCGGGCAGGGCTGGGGAGCGATGGCTGAGAGATCCTGTTCTAGTTTCCCAAATCCCTCCTGGAGCGCAGGCTGCGGTGCTTTTCCCGGGTTTAGCTTGGCTGGCAGGAGTTATGTGAAGATTTGTAAGTGGTTGCATTTATCAGCTGCCACCTAACCCTGCTATGGGATGGAGGTGCTGGGCTGCCTTCCAGCGTGCCTGCTCGGCTCCGAGCCGCCAAAATTTGCTGCGGAAATGTAGCTTGGCAGGTGGCGGTCGCGGGAGCAGACGTGGCACCGGGAGACACCAGAATAGCGTTGAGTGATGTGCAGGACGTCAGCCGCGCAGACATCTGTACGTTTAGATCATGAAAGTATGTCCTGTATCTATGACATGTTCAATGATATGTAAGAACAGCAGCAATGCTTACCATCCTGCGGGCACCGCAGTGGTCCTTGTCACCTCTGATTGCTGTGGGGATGGTCACTCCAAGACTCCTTTGCATTACATCATCGCCCTGGCAAGCTTCTCGGTTTTAGGATTTTATATATAAAGCTTTGGTGGCCGAGCTCTGTGTCTGCCAGCATGCTGAAGTGCTGCATCGTTTGACCTCCCTGCTGTTTGTGCCCTTGGAGCAGGTACTTTTTCCAGCCCTCTTCTCCCTCAGCCCAGGACTCCCTTTGCCACCCTCTGTTGTGGGGTTTGGTGATGCTGAGATGGGGCTGATATCCAAGGTGGTGTCAACCGGTTCCTTTCGCCCTCCGCAGCTACAGCACTAGTGGGTCTCGGGGGCTAGATAACCGGGTGCTGGAGGCACTGGGCATCCCCTGTCCTGGCTTTCAGGGGTGTTCCCTTTCAAGGGGTTTCCAAGGCGCGGTGCTCCTGGGTGTAGGGGTGCAGAGGATGTGCTGTGACCACATTAGGGAGCGGAGGGCTCATGGTGATCCAGGGGCTGAGCACGGCTCCTGGAGGATGCACGGCACGAGCTGTGAGCGCTGTACTGAAACACTCTCGTCTGTGTCCGAGGAATCCAAAACACAGTGATGAATACGCACGTGAAGGGCCGGCATTAATCACTGATAAATACCTAATGATCAGCTTCCCGGGGAGCGGGGCTGTGCTCTGGGTGTGCTGCTGGGGGGAGTGGGAGCCGGAACAACCAACACGTTGGTGTGAGATCAGCAGCCCGGGCTCATCCGTGGATGTTTATGTTTTTCCTTTCGTGTCAGTGTTCCATGAAGCAAATAGTGAGTCCTTGGGAAGGGCCTGACGCTTAGGCTGGTCCTGGGTGTGGGGGAAAAACAGAGCACAGAGGGGTTTTCTGACTACAGCAGTCGGTTAGTCACTGCGCAATGACAGCGCTGCCCGTCACGATGACCGGTGCCTTGCCTCATCGTTCCCCTTGACCTGCCTGGTTTTTCTGTTATCTTTTCCCTAGCACGAACGCTGCGGGACAGATGCTGCAGGACCCAGTACGGGGGCAGAAGGGGCTCTGCCCTGGTACAGAGAGCGCAGCAGGGACCCTCTGTAGATTTACCTGTTATTTCCAGGCAATCCCAGTCTTGAAGCATCTCATCCCCGATTGCAAAGAGGCCGCGTGGGCTCCCGTGACTTAGCTTTTCCTTCGGGTAGGCTGGTGGCTTGGCAGTAAGCCTCATGTGGAAAGGGCTGTGGAAATCAATGAAGCAGAACCAGGGAGCTGTGCTGCAGCCGTTGAAGTGGGAAGGGCTAATTAGTTCCTGCTTTTAGAGGTCTTACTATTAAAAGTAGGAACTTTGTGAGAATAATTGTTTTGGAAACAGTGTTTTGAAATATTTTGGGTTTATCAGGATTGGACCAAAGATAAGAAATTTAGGTCAGGATGATGTCTGAACATGATGTTTGCTCTTGATTTGGATTCGTATTTCAGTTCTTCTTCAACTCCAGATCTTTCCAGGATGGAAGCAATGCTTTATTTATTATTCAAGGGTTGTTTTGTGTGTTTTTAAAACATAAACCCTAATCCTCTAGGGCTGTCCCTGTAGTACGAGCACCCAGAAGGGCAGATTTGCAGGAGGTGTCTCCGTGTGCCATCCTGGCCGCTTGCTCATCTGGCTAAATTCCTTCCGTGTACTGAGCTTTAAGAGCAGGGTTAAGTCACTGCTGAGCATTTTTGAACCCACTTGACTTTTAATTTCATACTTAGGGAATGTAACGTGCTACCTGCCACCTACAAGAGCCCTTGGATTTTGAGTAAGTAGTGGGGGAGGGTATACTGAAAAATAAAAACAAGTGCGTGTCTGTTTTGTTTTGTATGGGGATGTGGATTTCCTGGGCTGGAAAAGCAGGATCCCCGTCACAGGTGGGGACCCTGAGCCCGGGGGATGTTTCCCAGCTGCTCGGTGGAGGTCTGACGCCTGCCAAGGACTGTGGAAGGAAGGTGTGCCAGGGTGGAAATCTGGGGCTGGGGACAAGCCCGGCTCCTCCTGCGGGATGCAAGTAACTCCTCAAAAAGGGCTCTTGTCAGCCGAGGGTATTTCTCCATGAAGGAGTGGTCCAAAGCTAATTTTAAGTTTAAAATGTGAGGAATCGGGGAAATACTTACATGGAAAAGCTTCATCACCACCAGGCAGAGCAAAGAACTGTGGAGGGCATCGCGTGTAGGATTTCCTTGGCATCTCGTCGGGGCTCTCGGTGCCTGTATGGCTCCCAGGCTCCTGGCAGCAGCAGCCAGAGGAGAGAGGAAATTCATGGCTCAAGTTGTTTGGGTTTTGTTTTGGTTTTGTGTTTTTTCTTTTTAAAAACACCACCTCATTACCCTGTTTTAGCCGAGCCCATCTGTTTTGAACAGCAGGGCCAGGGAGGCTCGCGTGGGTCCTGCCACCGGCGCTGCCTGCGGGACGAAACCAAGTATGGGAACGGAGGTCGCTTGTCACAGCCCTTGCCAAAAGGTCACCATACTGGGAGAGATGTCATGAGAACTGGAATGAGGGTAATTTTCAGGGATTACAGTGTTTCTCGCCGTGGGGATGGGAGTTGATGTAGAGCATCAAACGCCGGGAGGCATTAGCAGGAAAACTTGTTTTTGCTGGATGTATTTTCTCTGCCCTCCTCCCTTCTTTCCCAAATGAAGGCTTTCTTGGTTTCATAGCTCTGCGTGGTGCTTGTCAGCATCGTAACCTCATTAAGGAGAAGTGATTATCTGAGCATGTTGCAGGTCTGCCACGAAACATGTAAGAGAATAAACTTGGGCTGACCACATTTTAAGTAGTCCGTGCTATTACCAGCTCCGTGCATTTTCACATCAGGACTTACATGTCTTCAAAACACAGAACTGTTCATGAATATTTACTAAAATATGCATTTTCTGCCTTCCAGTTTCTATGCCTTTAAAGCTGTGCTTTTGTTGTCCTATGCAACAAGTAGAAAAACACTCTTTCTTTAGCAAAAACTGAGATTGTCATATGATCCCCTAAGTAATAACTTGGGGTTAAAGCATAACCAAAATGGCAAATAACAAAAATAGATATCGGGCTTGCAAAGTCACAGGATTGAGCTAGGGGTTTGCAATACATTCACAAGGGCTCAGGGATTAATATAGTTAATTTAGATTTTTGTAGTCATTTTTCCTGTAGTTGAAACCTTGATTCTTGATGCAGTCACTATTTCCACTGTATATATTACACTAATTTGAGAGGTCTGGGGCTGATGTGCTGTGCGGACAGCCAGGCAAAGGCAGGCAGAGAGCTGAAGTTGTGCTTGGAAGAGGAAATACTTAATCTGAAAACGGGGCTGAACAAATGTGGTGTCAGCAGTGTTTGTGTTTTTTTTTTTTAGTATGTTTTTTCCCTTTTTCAATTTTTTACCATCTCCTGTTTCCTTGTTTATTCATTCTTTCCAAAGTTTTCCTTCACTGCTGACTTTGTTTCATTGTTTTTCCCTCCTTGCTGCTTTTGCCCAGGCAGACTTTGAGCCGGATAAAGCCGGAGCAGCGCCTTCCCTCTGTTAATATGCAGGTTGCTGTGCCAGCTCCGGGCTGCCTGGGCAGCAGGTTTGGGTGCTGGGGGTCCCCAGGGGAGCTGGGGCAGCTGCTCCTCCTCCCTTGCTCCGGGAAGCTCAATAAGGGCAGCCTGCCCTTGCAGACCTCCAGCCCTGGGCACTCTGCGAACCCCTCCTCGGACATGCCTTTGCCATTAGACGGGGTTTTTCTTCCTAGTCTCTGCTTTAAACCTGCAATTTGGAGCAATTATCTCTCGTCTGTCCTGCTCACAGCAGTCTTCTACGCGCTTGCAGGCTGCTGTCATGTTTCATCCAAGTCTGTGTTCCCATGGGTCGAGGACTTGAGATCTGACTCTTCCCATCTTCTGCACCCTGTCTTCCTTTTTGGCTTGCAGGCTGTAGCCCTGTTTGTGCATCTTGGCACGGTTTGTGCCTTTCTTCGCATTTCAGGTTCTTCACCCATTGAAACCCTGGTCTTTCTTTTTGTTATTTTTTTTATTTTTTTTTTTCTTTTAACAAACTGCTGCTTATTTTCTATCCAGGATGGCAACAGCCAAATACTGAAATGTAGCACTTGTTTCTAATAAATTTCATCCCATTATTTCCACCCTCCTGCAATTTGCCGGTACCATTTGAGTTCTCTCTGTCCTTCATGTAATTGCAGCCTCCAAAGCTGGCAATATCAGCAAGCTTTGTAAGCCCGTTCTCTAGCCCATCATTAGTGCAGGCCGTGAGTGGCACTGGATAGACAGGACCTTCTTGATGCAGCCCTTTATTTTGCTGCTGAATCATGGATAACTGTGCTTGGCACGTGTTTGCACCCAGCCTGTTGCAGATTAACCCTGGCGCATTCCTCAGCTTGCCTATGGGAATACAGACATTGTCCCCACGGAGAGCTTTGGCCAAGAGGTTCAATAGCTCTTACCGAGCAGGGCCATATAAAGCAATTTGCAGCAGCTTTTGGAGGGACGTGGTACATCCAGTCTTGCCAGCTGACCCCTGTGCTGCCCTCCCTGCCCGAGGCTGGGTTTGCCCCGTGCTCTCTGGTTCTGCGGCGGCTGGCTCTGATGGGGAGCTCAGCTGCTGTCCGGCCTCATGGGGCTTCTGGCTGGGCCGTAGGCAAGTCGCGTTTTCCCTCTCGAGCCCATAATCTGGCTCTAATCTCAACAGGGGGAATCTTGCTGCTGGGACCGACTCGGGTCCAGCGCTGTTCAGACTGTCAGACTGCTTTATCCCAAGATTTGCCTGTGCCAGCTGTGAAAACAGCTTTAGCTTAAAAAAAAAAAAAAATAAAAAATCCTGAGTTCTGCAGCCCTGCTGTGGTCCTTAGCAAATAATCATTGCATACACTGGTTAATTGTTTATCCATTAACCGACTGCGTCAGTGAATTTGCTGAGAGGAGCCCGGCCGTACCTGGCACGGCGGGGAGGAGGAGGGAGGATGCACGTCCTTTCCGTGTTGGCTCCTGTCCGCCTGCTCTTCCTCCGGCCCTGCTGATGTGGTGTTTGTCTGCTGGCTTCCTTCAAGTGTAATTGCTGGCACGGCACGTACAAAGTGTGTTTGGGCTTGTGTTCTCTCTCAAACCTTTTCTTTTGGAAAGTGCATTAAGTTTCCATGAAGCAAGAGCATCTCTTCAGACTTAAAAAAAAAAAAAAAAAAAAAAAAAAAAACAAAAAACAAAAAACAAACAAACCAAAAAACCCTGTGTTTTGTTTCTAAATGGGAATGCAGACAGAAGAAAGCAGCATCTTGCTTTGTATTTATTTCCAGCTAGAGATGGCCAAAAAAATTCTTTGCGTGGAGTGCTGAGTGGGAAACAAAATAGGATTTTATCGTACGTGTCGGTGCAGAGCGGGGAAGCGCTGCCGGCCGGCGTGGGGCAGCTCTGGGCTCCCCCCTACCATCACCGGGGTTATCTGGGAGAGCCTGGTGGCATGGCCTCCCTCCCGGGAGTGCTATTTGTTTATGCCTGCTTTCTAGGGAGAAAATCAAACATCCGAAGCCAACCTATATCTGGTGGAATGGCTTCAGTGCTAAAAGAGAATAAAAATTAACCTTATGCTCTCCGAGGGATTGAAGTCCCCTGTGGGTGTATTTATTAGTAATAGGGAAGGCGTAAAGCTTCTGACGTGGAAAACTGGCCTCAAACTGGCTTTCCGTCGAGCTGCGATGCGGGGGGTGTGGGGCAGTGCTAATGCCGCATTCCCACTGCAGGGAGGCTGTGCAAGCTGGGTGGAGCAGTGGGTTGATCATCCACATCCATGGCTTGATCGTCCCACCTTTCAGTGTATCTCCATCTGCGAGGATTAATGCAAATTCCTTTTTTGCCCTCCCCGGACAGAAGGGGAATGAGGTACCTGGGGGTATACATGTGGGGGGTTGTGTTTGAATTATTCAGATGGGTGTCTTGAAGCAATGTGCTGGTCCAGCAAGCCTCCAGTCTGGTCTTAAAGCCTTCTGTGCTGTGGTGGCATTCCCAGCCACTGGTGGAAGGGGGCAGAGCCACCAAGACCCCTTGGAGCCCTCGCTTCCATGATGAAGCTGTTGATTCTGCATGTACTTTGGTATAAGAGAAGAGATTGACCCAGTTTTTCTTGATTCAAGTCTGTGTGCAAATGGATTTCTTTTTTCTGAAGGCAACTGATTTTAACATGGTTTTGGGCTTCCATGTTATCAGCCTTAAGTAGTAATAAAATTATGTACTTGTTTCAAGAGGAAATGATAATGAACATTCTTTCAAAAGCAGCTAAACATATGAATTATTAAAATGTTAAATTATTTCCAAATTATGGCATACCCAGCTTTTTCTGTGGAGCTCACTCAAGAATAATTGCACAGTGTTCTTTGCAGAATTTAACATCAGAAATGTTGCACTTTTTTCTTTTTTTTTTTTTTTAAATCATTCTTTCCCACAGTGTAAGAGCTTCCATGGGTATAAATGGACATCCTTGTATTGGCTTCTATAAAATGTTGCCAGTTTGTCCTGTCCGTATTTTTTCAGCGTAGCTGTCGAGCTGTGACATTTATTGCAGAGCAGATCAAAGACTGAAGGGACTTTTTATCAATCACGTGGATGCCCAGGAGCTGGAGCTTGGCTGCGTGCAGGGACCAGCAGCCGGGTCTGCAGCCCCATGATGAGTTGCAGAGCCAGGAGAAGGAGGAAGAAGCAGCTTTGCAAATACTCACAAGCGCTGAAAGCTTGTGTCAGTGTTAGTGGACGTGCCTTGCATCTTGATTTTTTTTCTTATATTTTAATTTTTTTTTCTTTTCTTCTTCTTTCCCTGTTTTTGTCCTGACTCAGGCTCCTGGCATGGGTGGGTGGGGATAGAAGTGGGAAGTGCTGTAGTTGTCAGTGCCCAAACATCTCCAAGTGCCACTGCCTGAGCAGACAACAGCCTTCCCCGTGCTCGCTGCCCGCCGTTCCCATCACGGAGGGGTGCTGGGCTGGTCCCCTGCAGCCCCCGGGGCTGTATAAGGGGTGCGAGCTCCCTGGGGGGCTGTTGGAGGGGTGAGGACGAGCTGCCGCATCCACCCATGTTGCTCCCAGGCTTTCCGTGGGCATCGGCATGCCCTTGACCCCTCTCTGCTCCCCAGACAGGAGCCCTTGGGGCTCTGACTTTTGAGCCTGCGGAGAGGATGGAGGCATAGAGAGCACGAGATGCGAAGGTACTGCAGGTGATCGTGTAAGGTGCATAGAAACAGAGGAAATCTTAATAATGCCAGGAGTTTCTATCACTACAATCAAAGGAAGAACGCTTAACAAAATGCCTACTGGTTTTCTGAGTGAGCTTTTCCTCCGTGCAGCCTAACCTGGGAAACAGCGTCGTGTGAATTAGGTCTAGGATTTGGCTAGGCGTTAATACAGTTTGTGCTTTTTCTGGTGCGTCGTTATTATACAGCTAGCTGAGGTGACCAGGAAAGCTGATGCAGAAGCTTTCTTGTTTTCCCTTTAAAATCAATATGTGAAGGTGCTCCTAAGCTGCAACGAACTCCCTGCAGGTTTTTGTAGCTGGAAAGTGAAATATTATGTGTTTTCCATTTTAAAGTACAACCGGAGTGTATGAGTCCTGTGGTCACTGGCATCGGGGGAAATTTTCTCTCGTAGCCTGAAGCTGCCTGTGCTTTTTCACTGCTCCCGCCACTCCGGGCAGCGGTTTACTGTACCTGCAGGGCTGGGCGTTTTGCATCGGGTGGGTAGGATGGGGATAGTTGGGATTGAATGTGGGTAAGGGGCTGGAGGGAAGACGGGACCGCGCGCTGCCAGGGGTTTCCCTTGGCCCCGCTCTGCCGGTGTTTTGGAGGGAGCGATGACGGCCCTGCTCCTTCCTCCTCCCCAGCCCCCCGTGGCTCCGTCACGCGGGTCCCTGAGATGTCACTGAGAGCTGAGAGCCATGCAGCTACGTCGACGCTGAAGAAGATCACTGCAGACATGAGCAACATCATCGAGAGCCTGGACACCAGGGAGCTCCACTTCGAGGGGGAGGAGGTTGACTCGGAGGTGCTAAATGACCCCAAAGGCACTGGTAAGTTAACACCTGTAGCTTCTCATCCCATGTCCTGCCTGAATTTAATAACTGATAATCTGTTGACAGACAGGGTACAACCTCAGTGGTTTTACCAAGCCCAGCTGTTGGCCTTGTTTTAGGACCAGGAGGCATTACTCTTAGTGCTTGGGCTCTTCAAGTCAAGTCCCTTCCGTGAAAGCTTGTCTTTAAGTTCTTTTAAATAAAACCTGATATATTTTAGTGGAATTACTGCTGCTGCGTAAATGCTCCTATGTTAAAGTATTGCAACTATCTGCTGGCTTTCATGCCCTCGTTGGTCGTTACAAGGCTGTGTAGCTAACGGGGTTTCTGGTCCTTCCAGTGTGCATTCCCTTCTCTGCCATCTATCACACCCACGGGTTCAAAGAGCCGGGCACGCAGACGTACCTCACGGGATGTCCTGTTCGAGTGCGTGTGTTGGAAGTTGAACGCTTTACTTCCACAAAGAAGGTCAGAACTTCCAGAAATTTCATTTAATTTCCGTAGAACTGTATTAAAATGCTGTTTGTGGGGTAATTTTGCGTGTGCTTGTTCGTGGGCTGAGGAAGCAGGAATGCCTGCATCTCAGAAAACGCTGAAGGTCACCTGTCTGTTTCTGAAACCTAATAAAACAGAACAAGAAGTTGTGAGACAGAATGATCCTTAAGTAAAATTGAACGAGAGCTCTTTAGATGAGCAGCTGCAGGAAAATGACTTATTTCAAAGCTGCGTCCCGTGTGGTGGTGTTCTCCTCGGCAGGTGCCAAGCCCCAATGTTTACACCATCGAGCTGACCCATGGGGAGTTCACCTGGCAGGTGAAAAGGAAGTTCAAGCACTTCCAGGAGTTCCACAGGGAGCTGCTGAGGTACAAAGCCTTCGTGCGCATCCCTATCCCTACCAGGAGGTGAGTGTGCAGCCTTGCGGGCGCGGTGGGCTTTGGGAAGACATGATTTTCTTCTCTCTTTTAGTAGTATGTCAGTGTGGCTTCACCAATCCCATTTCTTTGCTGTAAGGAATAGAATCATAGAATCATTTAGGTTGGAAAAGGCATTTAAGATCATCAAGTCCAACCATTAAACCATTAACATGAACTGTATAGAAGTGGATATGACAGCCTGGAATTTGTGTGCATGTCGATTATATAGGTAGAATATTTAGCAGCTATAACCAAGCATCTCCCTGCTGACTCAAAGCATGTTGGGGCCCAGGTTATCAACTTTTGAGCTGAATTTGCCTTGACACTGGGGAAGGGTTATGCTTATGCTGATGGAAATTGTTGGTGCGATGCCGCTTTCTGCCAGCGCGGGCTGTGTGGGGATCCCTGGCGCGGGTGGCCAGCCTTGCCTGGGCTGGCCTTGGTGCTCAGGGTGGCTGGAAGCATAAGGGGAAAGAAAAGCGGGGAGCGAAGTGGTGTGGGTTGGCAAGAGCCTCCTGGTGTGGAGAAATGTGGAGAGATGATGTTAGGAAAGGTGAAATTAGGAGGGGTTAAGGGCTGGGGGACCATAACACCCTAAAAATAGGGTTTAGGCTCCCTTTCCTCAAAAGGGCAAAAGGGGACACCAAAAAATCAAACTCTGATATTTCTATGTTGTATTTTTGTTTATGAGCCAGTTGGAGCACTCTGGCTTCTTAAATGAATCCAGGCTTGCTTTTTTTTTTGCTTTGCTGCCCACCCATCTCTCAGTTTTTAAGAATTTGGATGGGAAAAATAAAAGCATCGCAGAAGAAGGGTTATGGAGCGAGGCACGCGTGCACTCGCAGCACTTAGACTCGACGTTGTGGTTTGTGTTTCCTTCCAGTCACACGGTGAGAAGACAATCCATCAAAAGGGGAGAACCGAGGCAGATGCCGAGTCTGCCGCACACCGCGGAGAGCACGGTGCGGGAAGAGCACTTCTCCAGCAGGAGGGTAAGCGCCTGGCTCGGTGTGCGGGGGCTGGAGGGATGCTTTGGGCGGGCTTCTGAGGTGCAGAGATGCCAGGCAGGTTGCTTGCAAAGCCACCCGCTATCACAGCCCTTGTTTTATTAACATTGAAGTCTTTTGCTTGACAAACTTAGGCTTTGACAAGTCCAGTTTTAATGCCAAGTTTTCTTCTGTGCAAAGAGGAGGATGCTGCTCCCGGGGTTCATACGGGCAAAGTTTTCCTCTGCAGTTAGGAAAACCACGATGCCAAGAGTGGTGGTTCCCCTCCTCCCACCTGCTCCGATTTAAAGATAGAAGAGGCAGTTCGCAGAGTCAAGTTGCGTGATGGAGGCAGCCCCGCGGCCATCAAAATCTGAGAGATTTCAGTCCTGTCCCCCTCTGAAAGAGGAGATGACAGCCAGGCTCTTGATGCTGAAGTGGGTAATTTTAGCCAAGGCACACGTGTTCTGTGTAACTTCATCAGATGTTAACAGATGGGCCTTTCTATGAAGAGGGTGGATGTCTTCCTACCTCTTCATTGCAGCTTTGCTGTTTGCAAAAAAAAAAAAAAAGAGGCTGTAAAAATCCATGTTTGTTCACCCTATGCTTATCGTTCTCCTTCTGCTGTTTGCTCCCTCCCTGGGCTTTCTGCTGCTGAAGCCTCAAGTCCCAAAAGGTTGTGTCTCATGGCTGTGCAGTGCAGATAACCCTCCCTGCTGTGCGTGGCTTTGATGCTGCGCAGGGAGTTTCAGGAGAGAGATCTTGATTTAAAAGAGGAAGAAAAATGTTTTCTAGATGCCTTTTTTTACCCCTTGGTTTCCTTGTGGGAATCCCGGAGCTTTCACCATGGGGAGGAATACCCCCGCTGCCCAGCTGGGTGGCTCAGCGCTGTGATGCTAGCGCTGAGAAGGGCAAAAGTCCTTGTTTCTTTTCAGTTCATTTTGTGTCCTGTAGGACTTTGCCTGGTTTCCTGTGCCCAAAGAGCTTAATCTCTTCTTTGCCCAGTTATCACGAGGATGGGAAGAGATTCTCTCTCCTGTAATGGCTTCTTCTCTTCCCCGCTCCTGGCTGGGGAGGACAGGCTCTCCAGCGACTGGTGACCCGGCCACTGCCCTCTCCATGGCTTTGGGACAGGGCAGCGTGGTCACCGTGCTCCTCACCCCACGAACCTGGTGTTTTGGTTAAATAGGTGCTCTCGGTTGAGCCTGAGGCTGTGTTTTCTCACAAAGTTAATTTGTGTGGGTCAGAAACAGCAGGGATTGATTTTTGTGTTTAAAATTGTTTGAGACGGGCTCGGTTAAGAAAGTTGACCACTCAAATGACAGTGGCAAGTAACAGGTCTGCTGGTGGAAGGTACAAACACTGATCTGTGAACGGTGAACAACCTGTGATTGAACTGTTTACACTGCTGAGCTATAATCTTCCGTGAGTGCATAACATATTTATTTATCCATTCAAGCTGAAAAGCGTGTCTGATTTTTTGATTGCTTCCTAATGCCAGACAGTTGGATTGTTTTTTTTTTTTTCTTGAAAATTCCTGCATCTTATCTAAAGTTTCAATGTTTTAATTGTAGAAACAGCTGGAAGACTACTTGACAAAGATCCTAAAAATGCCAATGTACAGGAACTACCATGGAACAGTAAGTAGAAATTAGTTTGCTTAAATGCCTAAAGAATATTTGCTTTACAAATGTTGAATTCATTGGAAGAAGACATGCAGGTTATACAAGAAACGTTTTACAGCTGTTTTGCAAGCATTTTGGCCTAGCTGATTTCTCCAACACGAATGTAATATGATTAAAACCAAAGAAAGAGAGTGAATGGCTCACTCTTGGAGATCACTCTTATAACACAGTGATAGCCTCCTCACGGTAGTCCAGTCCAGACAGCCGATTGTACATATATGATGTGTAGTGGGTTTCTGTTTAATTCTGGCGAGTGTTTAAGATGATAAGTTGAAGTTTTACATTCTTAAACAGTTGGAGTCCAAACCATAACCCTTCAGTTTGGGCTTTGTGTGTGGTCCTGGGTGCAAATTTGTCTCAGGTTCTTACTCTGTGCAATTTCACTGGACTTCGGTGACGTTGAGTTTGTATGAGTGATACCCATTCGCCTCTGCGGGTATTTTGTCTCCTCCAAAGGGAGATTGTAATTGGCTTATTTCCCCAAGTCAATAGTCTTTTTGAAATGAGGAGAAATGTCAAATCCAAATTCAGGCCTATTTTAAGCAAAAATATTTCCTTTGAAAGCCATCCTCGAATGTTTCTTCAGTAGTCCTCGCTGTCAGCTGCATCTGTAACGTCTCCCTGGGATGGTAATTTATTTCCCCTTTTTTTTGCTGCATAATGACTGTGTTACTCCATCTTTTTGTATTATCAGCCAAACCTGATGCATGCATTGAGTAGCTGCAGAGCTTAGTGACATTTCTGAGCAAGGGGTGATAACAGGGAAGACTTGGTTTTCAAACAAGGCAGAAATGTAGACTAAGCTTAGGGTATCTGTAGCAGCCAGTTCTTCTCTTCGACTTTTGTTGTTTGATAGGAATTCTGCTCTTTTGCAGGATTTCAGTTGTGTAGAGATATTGGGCAGCTCGTAGCTGAATGTAATGCCCGAAAGCAGCGTGTGCACTTGTTGCAGAGCTTGGTGTGTTGAGCACTGCTCATTACATGGAGCAAAGTGCTCGTCCAGCGTTGGCCGTCGTGCTTTGGGTTGGCCAGGGTGCCTTGGGAAGTCTTCAGATCTGGGCTGAGAGGACCTGTGTTTCTTAGAGTCCTTTTGGGGACAGGATGTGGAGCTTATGTCCACTGCAGTCAAGAGCGGTGTTAGTCTGCATGTGGAAAATAGTCATCTTTTGTTCTAAAGGCAAGATTGGGATAACTTGGCAATTTTGATCAGTAGCATATGCAAAGCGGGGGAGAGTTATTTTGCAGTGCAGATCCGTTTTGTCACTCTTAGGCAGGCATTGCTTTTTTCAACTGTTTTGGAGAATTTCTGCTCATGTAAGAACGTGGGTGATGTTTTGACCAGTCTGTGGTTTGAGGCGGGCTGCTGCGGTGGGGGCCGGGCAAGGAGATGAGCGGTCTTGCCTTGTCCGGCCAGCTGTGGGGTGCTCTGCTCCTCCTGCACTGAATCGCCCTTCTGTCCCCAGCCCCCGGAGCCAGATGTCACTTTGCACATGAATTCTCAGTTTGTTGTTGGCTTTTGCTGGATTTGGCCACAGCAAAGTGTTCAGTGAGGACTTCGCTGCTAATGGCGGCACTGCTAAGTGCAGCGGGTCCTGCAGGCAACGCTGGAAGAAAGCATAGGGAGAAAAATGTTTCCTTTAAAACAAAAAAAAAAAAAACCCAAAACAAAAACAAAAAAACGCACACACCAAAATAACCCCCACCATTCTCAGGCTAGAGACTAAAGTGAAGATTTCTGGCATTTTCCTTGGAACTGTATTTGTCCTCCTTAAAACAAAATGAAGGCTTTGCTTGTCCTGTGGTTGAAAAGTCTTTGTTAGCCTGGATGCTGACAAATGCTGTAACCATCTTAATCTTGGAGCACATTTTGGCTCCTGTGTGTTCCTCTCATCAATCCGTGCACTGAGGTGTTTTTGAAAATCCTAAATTCTTTGTGAAGTCAGACGTGGAGTTGCAATGGCAAGCTGCGACCTGCCTGATGGCTAACCCTTGGTCCTTGTGAAGAGCCTGCTTGCGTCAATCGCATCTCCTCAGATGTTTTTACATCTGACCTGCACAATTTAATTAATTTGCTTTTTTACTTCTGTTATTTTGCATTTGTGGTTAATTTATTATTTGTCGCTGAGAGGGTCACCGCTTTATACACTGTCTCGAGGACGTGCCATGCACTGGGAGAGTGGAGCCTGCAAGTCAAGCTTGTAGCGGCTTTGCAGACCTGAAGTCCCTGGTGGGTTGAGGATCAGGTCCACGGTGACCACATGACACTGTAGAGGTTGTACGTCCTCTAGCCTTTCCAGGTGACACTCCTGCAGGCTGTGGAAGTAGAACTTACTAAAGCATCATCATTTAGGGATGTACCAAGTGTCCCTTGCTTTGACTGAGTGGCTCTGACTGATAAAATTCACCGCCTTCTCACATTGCCCTTAATTTCTCAGCATTCATTGTAACAGAGTATTTTGTGTGCGGTTCCCAAATAGGTTGGTAGATGCATTGTATTTTGTGATCGGACCCCAGACTTACTTCATAGTTTTTAATTTTTTTTTTTTTTCCTTTTGGCTATGTGACTTATGATTAAATCTCATGTCTTCTAGTCCTTTCCAAAATCTTTTTATAGTACTTCTGGGCTGAAGCGCGTCAAGACAATTACCATTAAAATGAATGTTGTGGGAATCTCAGTGTGTTAATTGTCCACGCTTTTTTCTGGGAAATGGAAATTGGGGAAATATAGCGCAAAAAGATTAGGAAACAGGGCCCGTGGGCTTGATTCTATTCCATATAAAAATTGTATTAATTGGACCTTTGCATCATTTTTTGTATGAGCTGCAATGGTTGAAAGATGCCTAAGCAAAACAAAAAATAAGATCTGGTTGAACCAAAGTGTGTGTGTCCGTAACATTTTGCATGAGCTTTAGGAACTGAGTGTAAAACCCTTGTCTGAAGCGAAAGCAGTACAATGTAAGAACAACTCAGATATGTGAGAGTGGCTGCTGGTTTGCCTCTGATATGGCACTTGGATCTGCAGACCATTGCAAAGGTCCCCGCCCAACCCTTCAGTATTTTTAGTTATTGCGCTTGAACTTTAGTATGCTTAGTATTTTTTTTTTTTTTTAGATTTGGGTTTAGTATAAGCCAATTTTGTGTGTAAGAAATAGCTGGCATCTTGCTCAAAAATATTATTTTGAACAGTGGTGCAATCTCATTTTATTGGTAGCCACTGCTGCTAATCAACTCTATGTTATTTTTTTAACCCACTAAATTAAAAACAAGAGTCAAAATGAAAACACAGCGTGGAGCTGCTGAATTCTTTCTGAAGTGCAGATGCTCTATGAAATTTTTGCTTACATAAATCATGCGTGCTCGACATTGCTGGCAGAATGGGATGGTTTAAAACCATGGCTTGTGCACCTTGCAGCTGGTTCTCCACCTTTCATAGCTTGTCTTTCTGCAGCTGATCGCTCTCGTCTGGTTTTTGTTTTGTTTTTGTTTTTTTTTCTTTTTATTGCTACAACAATGTCACTGAAACTGCATTCTCTAGGCCCGTATCTCATACTTAAAATATTCTGCTGCGGATTGCTCTGAAACCGGAGCGGGATGCCGGCTCCCCGGGGAGGCAGCTGGGCAGCGCAGGAATTCAGATGTGAAGGAGATGAAAGCGCCTCGCTGCTCTGTGTTCTCCTCTTGGTTTTTCTGTGAATGACGAGCACCTCGGATGAAAGGCACTGTAACAGTAAAAATAGCTAATGCAGCAATAATCATAATAATAAATCATTCGATCAGATATTTTCCACTGCACTGAGGAATTTTCCTTGTAACTGGTGGAATTTATTTATGGTTTTTTCCGAACCAATGCTCCTAATTGGAGCTGCTTGATCAACGTGTTGGATGGGCTCCTGTCACCGTTGTTGCTGTTTCAGAGACTCCTTGGCTGAAGAGCGGGTTGCTGCGCTACCAGACAATCTTTCTTTTGTTTTTATGTAGTAGCAGTTCTGTTTCTGCAAGTAATTTTTCCTCCTGGTTTTTCTTTTTGCTTCTTCAAGGACAATTATTTCTCTGCACAGAGTGCTCCTCAAATTGCTGCCAGCTCTTTGGTCACAGCCAACATTTTCAAAGGGTTTTGACATTTGCGTGCTTTGGTTTTTGTGTGCCCACTGTGACAGAGATGTCTGGGTTTCTGCTTTGTCTGATGGGGAACGCCAGCCGTTTTCTGGAGAAATGAAAATAGGAACCAGGGCAAAGAACTGGCCTGAGACTTCGCTTGGGACTCTTAAAAGAGCTTGCAGGATGCACTGGGTTTTCCGATGCTCCCCATCCCGCTCCGAGTGTCAGTGCAAAACAGCCGAAATGTTTGTAGGTCACCGCTGGTGCTTTTCCAGAATGTGTAGTGAGAGCGGGCGTAGCAAGATTGTTAGTAAAAGCATGGAATAACTCGTTCTGGCCGCTTTCTGAAAACAAGCTGAAATCACCCAAAAATGAGGGCATGAAATTTGCCTCTACTGAATAGAGGTTACTTAATGTCCTTGAGCTACTTGGAGGAGAACAACAGATCCTTTGTTCTTCTTCATGGTCTCATTGATGTGAGAAGTTTGGGAAGGAGCAGCAGAGCGTGAGGAGGAGGAGGAAGGATCTTCTGTCCTACTGCTGCTTCTGGGGGGCAAAAATGATGGTGTTGGGAAGGGAGCCTGAGCCAGCCTCACCACAACTGCAAGATAGACTTTTGCCCCAAATTTACTGATACTCTTTGTTATACTTAGCCTCGGAGATATTTTCAAACACTTATGGATCCACCTATGTAATTCCTGTGCAAAATGGGATTTTGCCAATGAGGGCCCTGAGGTTGGTTTGGCAAAGAGCAGGTGACAGTGGCCACCTTGGAGGAGAGCCCTTCCTTGGGTGCTGGCCCCTGAGCTGCTGTGGGGCCTGGGTGGGCACGGCCCGAAGCTGGCCCCGAGGCTGTCTTGTGTTGTGACCGTGGTCAGGAGCATGGGTTGAGTCCTGGGCTTCGGTCCCAACAGGCTTCATTGCCAAAATATGTGGTTAGAGGGTTCCCTCCGGCTTGCTGCCTGACCAAAGGGGAGAGCAACTCCTGCCCTCACCCTGCCCTGAGCACCCTTCTGCACTTGGACGATTGTATGCGATGATAAATTAAAAGTGCCTGGGTGCAGACAAGCCTCTGCCATGCAAGGTAGCTCCTTCGCAGGGCTGCTCCTGCCCAAGCCCTGTCCTGCACAGGACGCCTGGGGCAGGCATTTCTCCCTGCTAACGGGCCCCAGGGCTAACAACCAGCAGACTGTCAGGGACGTCCTGCTCTGCCAAGAAAAGCCTGCTCGGTTGAAATCGCCTGGTGTCCTATTTTTAGAGGTGAACGTAATCGTGCTGTGCTTTCTTACCAGTTTTGCATGTTGTTACGTTCCTCTGCAATCTCTGCTGAAGCAGGAGGAGCCGCAAGGAGGCAGGTTGCTTGATTTTGAGATTTGCTGGTAAACTTAATATATGACATGTGGGTTTCCCAGGCTGTGCCTGCCGTGGAGCTCTGTGCAGACCGGCAGAAGTCATGGAGAGTGTGTTTGAACTTGCTCTCCTCCTGCCCCACTGTGGCTTTTCCGTGGGTTTTTGGCTTGTGGGGTAAGATGGGGCAGTGGAGTGTGCCCAGCGCTGAGCGGGAGCAACCTGCTGCGGTGGTCTTGGAGGATGCTCATGGGTTGAGGGGCTGACCCCCCATCTGGTGTGTGTCCATGGGGTAAGGGAATAGGCTGCTCCCAGCCCTGGCTATGTGTGCTCATTCCCTTTCCCACCTTTCTGTGAGGCTCAGTGGAGGAAGGAGAGGATTCAGGCAGCCAGCCAAGCTCACACGGGCCCCCAAACGGTGTCAAACTCGAGTCCTTGTTTCAGCCAGTCATCCAGGAGGGAGGATACCAGTGGGTCCCTATGATACGTTTGATCTTGATTGTCCTGGTTGCCTGAAGTGTGCTCTCCAAAGTACATTTAAAATAAACAAATCAGCAAACAAACAAAAAACCCAACCAAACTAATCTTCTTGGTCTTCTTCAAGATGCTTAAGCGATGGTGGGTACCTTCTGCTCAGGATCTTCTATAGGTTCCGTCTTTATGACAAATCACTTTGATGAAGCAAAGTATTTTGTGGATTTCAGAGTATGAACGATGGGGGAATCTCTTTCTGTTTCCCCAGATGGAGTTCATTGGAGTAAGCCAGCTGTCATTCATCCACGACTTGGGACCGAAGGGCATGTGAGTTGTGAGCTGTGTCTTTGAGAGTTATGGTTCACCAAGAGCAGGGCCTTATAAATAAACATTGTTCAAATTAATAGTTTTCCTTTCTTGCAAATAACTGACTGGGGAATATTTTGCCATCCGGATAGAAAAAATTATTAATGTTGAGACAGAAATGCTACAACTTTGGGAAACAGCTTTGAGAGCGGGCTGCTTTGCAAGGCACGGGCTGCAGCTCACGGGCTGGCTCATGGGATTTCTCCCCTTCCCTCCCTGCAATGTGTTGACCTGCTTGTTCTCATGCTTGTGCTATAACACAGGGCCCTGCATTTCTTAAATCTGCATGATTTCCTTTTGCAGGGTTATTTTTGCCCTTTTTCCAGGTTTTAGGGCAGTGGCCCAGAGGCTGCTCAGGCATGGCTGGAGGCCTGTCCCTGGGACCAGGGGCTGGGGCTTGAGCAGGCATCCTCCACCCAAGAGCTGCCCTGCACCTCCAGGAGAGCCGTGCTGCCCGTCCTGACCGTGTTTCTGTCCTTGCAGAGAAGGGTTGATCATGAAGCGCTCCGGGGGCCACCGCATACCTGGCCTGAACTGCTGCGGCCAAGGAAGGATGTGCTACCGATGGTCCAAAAGGTACCGCTGGGGCGGGCGAAGGCAGCGATGCTGTGTGCTCCTTGGGCACGCATACAAAAATCCTCATTTGTTTTTTCCTCCCCAAAAGTCTGTAAGGGAGATTCTTGTTTGGTTTTGGTTTTTTTGTGGGTTTTTTTGTTTTTTGGTTTTTTGGTTTATTTTACAAAAGCCACAGATTTTTGGGCCAAAAGGGTCCACAGGTGGTTCCCTTCTCACCTTCCTCTGTGGACAGTGGTGAGTTTTTTCATTTGTGTCAAGAGTTCATAGCAGAAAAGACATGTTACTCCAGAGGAAAAACTGGGATTTCCTACAGCCTCAAGCTGGCAGAAATGGCAATAATCCCCTGGTCTGTGCCTGGCCTTCCCTGCTGCAGGAGCGCCCGGGGGCTCCGTGCCTTCAGGAGGGGACGTAACTGGTGATACTGCCAGATTTCCGCCCAGTTTTCTGAGCTTCCCTTCCTCAATTTACAAAAAGAAAATCAATTAATTGAAATGCTATCTGGGCTCCTTTGGAGCCGGATTAAATCAGATGTGACCTGCAGCACTAAGGAGCTCTGGTGCAATTAACCTTGGAATGCAGTACGGCGCCTCTTCCTTATTACTGCACATGCCGAAATGCTGGTGGGAGTTTTCACCAGCCACCCTGTTCCCATGTCCCTTCTCGCTGCAGACAGAGGTAACTTACTGTCCCCATGCCTTTACCTTCTGTGTTAGATCTCGGTGTTTCCTGGGGCTGCAGCGCAGGCAGGTGTGTGCTATGCAGGGAGGAGTATGTGCGTTACCCTCTAGCATCCAAAAAACACAAGGGTATCTCCTGGAGCTTGCCCTTCCAGGCAAATCTTTCCTTTTGGAAATCCAAATAGCACGTATCTGCCTTCTAGAAACAATTTCTTGGTCAGTGAGAGCTTCCCCAAGCGTTATCCACCTTTGGATTTCAGCATCACCAATGGGCTGTCGTTAGTTTATCTTAAAAAAAATTCTGTTTTCCGACAAAATCTTTCTGCATTCTTGTGAAGAAAAGGTCCTATTTCTTCATAGTCTTTCCAACATTTCTTAATGTAATTTTACAGAAGATCTCTATAATGAGTGCACAAGGAGATGAAGATGTGACCTTCTTCCAGGTCAAATCATTAAATTGTCTCCAATTCTTTTATTTCTTTTATGGAGAGAAAATAAAAAAAAGCCTTTTCCTCTCGATACCCCTCAGTTAACTCTTCCCTGTGTTATGCAGAGCTCAAGCTTTAGTGGGACAGTAGCACATACAGCTCCGATGGATCTCAGTTTTCCTTTAGAGCCTAAAAAGAGGATGGGAGAAGTGTTTGAGTGGGATTCTGTGCAGAGTAACTCCAGAGGGCACCGAATCCCTGCCACGGCCTGCTGCGACTGACAGCGTGTGCGTCAATAAATAAGCAAATAACAGTAGTATTTCCCAGAGAGGGTTATTTAAGCGGAGGATTTTAGGACACGTCAAGCTGGGGGCAGAGCTCCCCCTGAGCATGGGGCAGGCCGCGGCCACCCTTTTCCCACCACAGCTTTGCCATAGGCGTTGGGGTTTTATACCCCAAATTCATTTCACTTATTATAGTAGGTTGGGTGTGTTATGGCCATGGGGGTTGTGGAAAGGGACACGGAGAAGAACGGTGGGGTGATGCTGTCAGTGTGTATAGGCAGGACTTCTCGGGCATGGGGAATGCTTGAGAATGTACTTTGTGGGTATGTTTGGGAGTAAAATTATGGGTCAAATGATGGGGGGAGGCATTTTGGCACCAAATGAGAGGTGATGCTGGGATAACTCTTTCAGGGCCCTGAAAGAAAAGAAAAATTACGGGAGCTGGAAGTAGATGAGGAGCTGGGGCTGTTACTAAAGATACAAGAATGAACAGATTTTTGCGGTATTTTCTGTTGCTTTGTGTGTTTCTGAGTGTGCAGAAGAATGAGGCGAAGGTCTGGTGGTGGAGACCTGTGTGGGACAGAGGGGGCCGGTTACCCCAGCTACGCCGCAGGGGGAGAAAAAATTAGAAATGTCATTCACAGTAAAAAAACATGTTTTTTCCCGGAGTTGCCTTCAGGCTACAGTATTTATGTAAAACCTGCCGGTCATCTCTCATCTTGTGTTTCTAACAGGGTGCCTGTTGCTTGGCAATAAAAGCTTTCCAAAATGCCTCGTTCATGTATTTTGATGGGAGTGAAAGTGATCCTAGCATCATAATAAATGTTAGAAATGTCAAGTAATTCCTGTATTGCCTCCAGGTGTAACATACAAGCTGAATAAAAATCTGGGATGGAGGGATCCTTGTTGTACCTTGCCTGGTGCTGGGGCGCTTGGCTGGGAGGTTTGTGGGCAGGGAGGTTCTCACTGATTTCGTTAGACACGAGAACCTATGTTTTCAAAGACTTCTGTAAAAAGGAGTCAGGCAAATAACTCTGAAAGTCATATATCGAATTCAAGCTCATTACCCAAGTCCATAAAAGAGGCACTTTTCTGCTCAAGAAAACCATACCCTGAACTAGCCCCAGAAAAGAAATTTTACTTTTTCATTGAACGCTCTCCTTTCCCTGATAAATGATTTGCACTTGTTTTGAAGGCAACACCTTTTCACTTTATTAGTCTCTTATGGCTCACGTGTTGAAGACCGGCACGGGTGAAATACAGGTTCCCTGTTGCTGTGCCCGTACAGGTGGCTGGTGGTGAAGGACTCTTTCCTGCTGTACATGAAGCCAGACTCAGGGGCCATTGCCTTCGTCCTGCTGGTAGATAAGGAATTCAACATAAAGATAGGCCAGAAAGAAACAGAAACGAAATACGGGTTGCAGATCGACAATCTCTCTAGGTAAGAAATACAGTCTTTATTTAGAGCGCTTTTTTTTTTTTTTTTTTTTTTTTTTTTTCCTCCTTTTTTAAGGAAGAATCGATGCCCCTCTCTGGGAGGGGTTAAAAAGGTGTGCCGGGCTGGTGCGGCTCAGTGTCCCGCAGGGCTTGGGCCTGGACAGCTGCTGGGGTGTTTATACCTGCCAGGGATCTGGCCGGTCTAATGCTGATCATTTCCGATGTCTTAATGAGGCATTTGGTGCCTCAGCCACCACTCCTCCGTCCTTGTGGTTATTGCTCAGGCCTGAGGGCACGGTGCCTGTTGAGTTGCACAGTCTGTTTTTTGCAGCCATTGCTTACAGTGATTTTCTAGGCGCGCTGTTCCTCTCTGCTGCAAGCAGGGACTCGTTCCTCTACAGCTCAACCAGAGTATTACCCAAAAGACATGCTAGTTGGGATAAAGAGGTATTTAATATTTTTATGATAGGATACATTATAAATTCATCTTTTAAAAAAAATACAGCATTAGCTAGGTCCAGCTCTCCTCCAAGTTAAGCTGATGCTATTAATTTAAATCTGTTTTTTTTTATGCTTGGCAGTGCAATACTGTGGTAGTCACACGGGCCAGCTCAGTGCTGATGTATTCATTTCCAAACAAAACAACAAAGCAAAGTCCTTACTTTTTGCTTAAATAAAATATGACTGATACAAGTGCATTTATGAGCACGAGCAGACAGCGAGGAGCAGCCCAATTAAACGTACGTGGCTTCAGCATCCTGCCCCGTGCGCCGTCTGTCTTACAGGTCGCTGATTTTGAAGTGTAACAGCTACAGACATGCCCAGTGGTGGAGGCAGGGCATAGACGAGTTCGTTCGGAAACACGGGAAGGATTTCCTCATGGAGCACCGCTTCGGCTCGTACGCGGCCGTCCAGGAGAACACGCTGGCCAAGTGGTGAGGACCGCGGCGAGGCTGCGGCTGGATCACGGTGCCTTGGGCACCGTTACCTGCAGCAGCAATGGCACACGCCTGCCTGCGTTAGTCCGGGGCTGATGGACAGAGCTGTTTGCATTTGGTGGCTGTGAGGACTGACGATAATTAGAGAAGTTGCGAAAAATGAGGCTTTCTTCACTGGGAACAGAATGGCAGTACTGGTGACAGGAGCGCTTTGATCCTGTTGCGGCTTTGCATCACAGCTAACAGCATTTTGAAACATCAAGTTTCATTTGAATTTAGACACATTGGGTATTTATTACCGCAATGATCAAAATGGTATTTTGATGCACATATAATTGGCAGGATGCTTATGAGTTACAGCCAGAACTGCTCTCTCACTAAGATATTCCTGGCTTCAATTTTATCCCAGTTCGTGATTCTGGAAACACTGTTCCCTGCGGGTTTAGGTCTTTGGGCTCTGGGTTGTAAGCCCAAGGTAACGCAGGTGCTATTGAAAACGTCTGCCTCTGGCTGCTCCCTTCTCCATAGCTCCCTCCCAAAGCAGCTGTGCTGCAGCCTGTCCTGCCCGTGCTCCTCTGCCACCGATGGTCTGGTCACGTCCTTCATGCCCTGAAATGCAAGATATGTCCCGCTCACCACATTTGCAAGGCTGATTCTCATTCTGTAGCGCAGCATTACCCTTCCAGGCACCACGGATGTGTTCAGGTGCAAATGTCGCTCATCTGGTTGAAGAGCAGCATCAGATTCAGGCCTTGCAGATTGGCTTTGCGATGAAAGAGCATCAGCAAATGCAAGTTTGGGTATAGTCTAAGGGTGACTGGGCTTTGTGCATGCAGCAGTCCCACGAGAAATCCTCCCGTCTGTAGTGTAACCTGATTGCACTAAGCCATTCCCAGAAGCACCTCATAAAATCGACTTTAGCTGGAAGCAAACCCTCGCAGTGCTCTCACTGCAGCTTCTGCCTTGCAGTAACCACTGCCCAAATCATTTCCGTAAATCAAAGCAAACACCACTCCGCCGTCCTTCCCTGAGAGTGAAAACTAGCTCGCACATCAAGCAAACCCCAAGGCTATTGTGTGCGGCTGGCAGAAGTACCAAGCAGCACTTAATGATCTCTAATTGTGCTGTTTCATTAGGCTACTAATAGCAGCATGAAATTCTCCCTGCGTGTTGTCCTAATTCTTGAAATTAGGTTTGTGTTTGCTTTTGAGAAGAGCATGTAAATGGCATTAACACAGAACTCTGCTGGTCTTCAGCTATGGACTTTGTTTAATGAAAGGGGAGGAAACCTAAATCTAAGCGCTGTGTTTGCTTTTACAGGTATGTAAATGCTAAGTGGTACTTTGAAGATGTCGCAAATGCCATGGAAGCTGCTAAGGAAGAAATTTTCATCACAGATTGGTGGTTCGTACTTAAATATTTGGATCTTGACCAGCCGTCCCTCTTGGGACGTTCCCGACAATGCGGCACTGTTTGGAGGCCCTACAGTATGGCAGCTAGCCGTGCAGCCAGATGGTTTGGCAGCACACCCAAACATCTCCTTGTGTCGTATTCAAAGGCCTTTTCAGGAGGGTTGGCAGCAAAAGCGCATGCTTGAAATCAACAGCTTGGTTGTCTCCTTCCAAGGAAAGGCCTGAAACTGCATGAAGGCACCACCTGAATTGCAAATGTTAGGTATTGAGGTGCTCATCGGGAGTGTAAATCACTGCAAACCCAAGGGACAAGAATGTTTTTCAGTGTGTGAGGGATCATGGACACTCAAACACCTCTGACGGTGTCTTCCCATGTGATCCTGCATGGGACCCTCCTTTCAGCTCCTCCTCACTGTTTTGGGAAGCCTCGTGCCAGCGATGAGAGCGTCTTGGGGCGGGTGGTGTAATTTTGCTCTGCTCTTAAATGGGCCAGACAATGGGAGGGGAGTTTTGTCCTCCCTTCCCTGAGCTGCGTGGCTGCCAAAGGACCTGGCTCTGCCCACTTCTTGACTAGTAATTCAGTATGTTTATGCGGTGCTCTGGATCCCGTTTGAGGCAGAAAAGGGTGCTCTCGCAGCCTCGGGGCAGAGTTTCTTGGCTGGATGCCAGTTGCGGCTGCCTGTGTCTTGCCTTTGTGGAGGTTAATGTGGCGGAGCCAGCCTGGACCTTGGGGACGGGATGGTAGGGCAGGCTCCCAAGCCACAGCTCAGAGGTCCTCTTTAACCTTGGGCAGGTCTCTGTGCTCCTCTTTCTCCATCTGTAAAATGAACCTCTTCTACTAATCCGCTGCCTGTAGGAACCAGGAGGATTAATTCTTAGGTGGCAATTATGAGAAAACTAAATATGATGTTAGCGTTTACTGGGGGAAACCTGTTTCCTAACATGACCACAGATAAACCCAATGCTCCGGGATCCCCACGTGCAACATCAGGTAGCAACGCAAGAGCGTCGCGTTTCAGACCCGTTGTCTCTTACTTAACATTTTATTCAGGCATTTGTTAATGTATCTTGGAATTGCAAAACTTATCTTAAACTCCAAGTTTCAGATCAAAATGCTATTTTCAGAAGCATGCTTTTAGGATGTAGTACTATGCTTTAATCAAGCACAAGTTCCCATGCTCAGTACAAAGGTACAAAAGTAAATTAATGAAATTCTGTCACCTTCCTTTGCAGGAGTTAGATGAGATTGCTTAATTATTCCTTGTAATCCTTAAAGCTATGAATCAATAAAATCTCCTGTTGAGAGATCACATTGCTTTGTCTTTAGGCAGCAAGGAAAATTCAGCACAAATCTATGCTACTCAGACAGCCTAAGTACCAGGAGAACTGAAATCCCACTCATTTATTTTTTTATGTCTACACATTTCTTTCAAATCTACCTTGGGGTTTTCTTTTGTTGCATCTTTCTTCCATAGATAGAGTCCGAGTTTCCCCATTTATACATCACTGTTAAACTTGGTCTCATGGGTTGTTGAATACCAAGATGCATGTGCTGGATGCATCCCCTGCCCTCTGTAATGCTCCGTTATTAAAAAACAAAGAGCCTGATGTTGGAGAATGCATCGCTCTGGGATGTGAGCCTTCACATCCACCTTATATAAGCTTTTTTATTTCTTTGCTTATCGAGTTGATTGTTTAGGCCAGTGCTTTGTTTGCAGACTACATATGCTGTGTTTTTTTCCACCCCTTTATTTTCTTAGGCTGAGCCCAGAAATCTTCATGAAACGACCCGTTGTGGAAGGAAATCGCTGGCGGCTGGACTGCATCCTCAAGCGGAAAGCAGTAAGTGAGCTCCAGCTGCAACCTTCACCCTGCAGAAAACCCCTTCTGCCCACCCAGTTACAGGGTCATACTGGGACTGGAGCGTTTGCACCGTGTATTTTGGTAGGGATGAGAGTTAAAGCTGGCCCGGCCTCATTTCAGATGGCCTCGGAAAACTGCGTGTTTTGATTTGCTCCCCAGGCTTGTGTTTGGAAGAGCTCGAAGGCAGAAGGGTAGACCCTCTGATTGCCCCTTCAAGTCCTGGGGTTTGGGTCACTTCAGCCTTACATTATGACTGCCCCAGCTCCTGGTGGGGTCAAAGAGCACTCGCTGTCCGGTGCTCTCCTTGTGGCATATGTAATTTAGAGGTACGGGAAAGACTTAAGAACTTTGTGATGGCTCTTGGTAGGTGGTCTGTACGTTGCTGTGTTGTGCAGATCCTGTCTGTCGTTACCACGGATTGTGTCTCTGTGCTGCAGCTTTCCGAGGTGAAGCTGTGAAAGGTACCGTCAGTCTGCCAAGAAAATCAGGACGTCACTAGCAAAAAGTCACTCGGTGTCATCCAGAGGTTCATGCTAACTCACTGTAGACTTCTCATCTGGTTTTCCGTACTTGATACATTGCATAGGTCCTTCCTATAACTAAACACCGAAGAACTGATGTTCTTGCTGTTCACCTTTCATTCCTCGCTGTAGCAAAGAAGTGCCTGTTGTCGGTAAACGTCATCCCAGCCCCGTTACCCCTGGTGGAGCCCCTCTTGCTTTCATCCTGCCCAGACCAAGCTGCCCAAAGCTGCTCTTGCCATAGCTCTTCCACAGCTGCTACCATTGGTAATAATGACTTTTAGTGGAGCATAAGAAAGGCTAAAGCTTAAAATGTTTTATGTTTTTTTAATTATTATTTTTATTTCCAAGGGTAACTTATATGATTAGAAAAGGCTTTATTTTTTGGAGCTGCCTCTCACTACCTGTACGTCTCCTGGTTTTCATTGTTCCTACCCACCCCTTTCTATATTCTCATGGCTCTTTTGGCCACTAAGAGGCAGAAGATCAGCTGTGCCCTCCCTGCCTTCCCTTCTCAGGCGGGACTCTAGTCATGAGGGTCCTGGTGCATTGCTCTGGAAAAGGGATGTGGGGAAGGGGTTTTAGCAAAGCATGAAAAAAGTGTGCAAACACAAGCAGCATCGTGTTCCCCAGAGCTGGGCTGTGGCATTCGACTTATTTACAAGGAGGTGATAAACGACTCGGAGACTTGGACTCCTATTTGCATTGCCATGTTATCTGAGTTAATAAATGCTCGTGTTTAGTAAGTGAATGCTTGTATAAACTTGATAAGACTTTTTCCCCATCTATTTTAATTTCTCCTTCTCTGCTCTTTCTCCTGAAGAGAAAAGCTCAGACCTGCTGTTAACTTGGTGCCTTTCCCGGCACCCCTGGTCAGGATTCCCGTGCAAAGCTCTGTGCTGTTGTGCACTCTCTTTTCTTGTGCAGCACTTGGAGATATGAGTGAACAACCACAACTACTAGTTCTATTTTTCTTTTCTTTAAGCCTTTTCATCTCAGAAAACAGTTTATTTTGTTGCTGGTTGTTCCCTGCTTTCCAATAACACGCCTGGATCCAGACTACAGAGAACATGTTTCACGGAGCCAAGCGAGGCAGGCAGAGAAGCTGAGGGTGAGGTGTTTATGAGTGTGGGCTGTACTTCAGTTGTTCACCCAACCCGTGATAACACCGGTGCTAGAAATGGTAGTTTGCCCCACGTGAGCGGTGAGTCAGGAAGGGAAGCGTGGCCAGGGAAGTCTCTTGAACTCTTGATGTGGTAGAAGGGCAGGAGTCCAGGTGAACGTACAGAAGTAGTCTTTGACTCCCTCCTCTTCCAAACCAGTTGTCACAGTCCTCACCCCTCCGCATGACTAGAAAAAAATAGTTTTTTGTGTCTGAGTGTTGTTGATTTGGAAGTAGTCTTATTTTCTGGCAAATGAAACATGGCCATGGGGCATGCTCACTGGAAGAATTTGGCTTTGTCATGTTGACATGGATTTTCCTATGGCTATAAATACCTTGTAAGAGTGAGGAGTATTTTACGGTTAGTTCCTGGAAATACTTGCCCGCTCTCTTGCTTGTGGCATTTCTTTGATTCGGCAGGGCAGTTGGCAAGCTGCTGTCTAGCTATAGGGGTAAGGCTGCCCTTTATGTATGTGCAGTGCTGCCTTGGACTTCTCTGGGTGCAGTGGGGAGCAGAATATCGTGCACGATTTTGGAGACTGCTCAAGCTATCAGTAGCATTAAGGGCTGTGGAAAGTTTAGGTCCCAAGTTTAAGCTCTACTGCAAGGTTTGAAGCCGTGCTGATTTACGGCAGCAGTACCAGTGTGTGGCCAGCATCTGCTGAGGTTTGGGAAGTACTTGGGAGTTTTGAAAGTGCTTTAACAAGTGTCCTTAGAAAACCCTCTTGTGGGTACCATTCTACTCAAGAAAAGCACCATCCTTTGAGCACTGCTCATTGTATTCCAGGAGCTGGTTTAGCTCTACCAGCAGAAAGAACTTGTTTGCTGGTGTTGGGTCGGTTGCATCCCCTTTAGGAGAGGGATGTCCGTATGGCCACAGTGGTATTGTTGTCCTGCAGATGCCTGTAACTCTAGGCAAACCTCAGGACAACATGAAACGGCAGAAAACTGAACTTCAGTGGATGTGTGCAACACTGTTATATGTGGATTGAATCACATTTGCAAAATTTACCTCAAAGGATGTTTAAAAGGGGCTACTGTAAGAATGACCTGTTGATGGTCTTTGGCATACCTCAGCTCTTCACATACAAATCCAGGTACTGAGCCCTTCTCTGGAAGCTGAAGAGCTTTCCTGAGCAGTGCAGGCCCTTGCACGCTGTGGGTTCACCATGGTGGATCTGGAAGAATGTAATCAAGGACAAGTGACCTCAGCCTGCATTTCTGTCTGCGGGCACAACGTGCTTACTGCCTCGTAGCTTTTCCTCGCTGCAGAAATGGACTGTATCCATTGAAATACCTGCATACCGTGTGTTTCTTTTTATTTCTGACAGCAACAAGGAGTGAGAATTTTTGTTATGCTGTACAAAGAGGTGGAGCTTGCCCTAGGGATCAACAGTGAATACAGCAAGAGGACGCTCATGCACCTCCATCCAAACATTAAGGTAATTGCACATCAGGCAGTCGCATGAAGAACATTTGCATTCATTTGCTCTGAACGGCTAGTGTTGACCCTCAGCGTACGTGGGTGTGAACTGGAAGAACAGTGGGAATAGTCTGAGAAGACATACCCATACAGTGATTACCACATCTGGCAACTTCATTTCTTTAGGTTATAACTGAACACAAAATTGAGTAGTTTAGACTTGCCAAAGCAACTATTCATCTAAATCACAAGAAACGTATTTCATGTGACAAGTTAATGGGGTTACATCGAATGGAAAATTACAATTTGAGAATGTTGTCTCATTTCAGCATTTCTGTTCATACGTAGATGATGAGGGTCAACACTGGATGTTTATGTTTCCATCGTAAATGAACAGCATTGTGCTGTCCTGGGCTATTCTGCTGCTGCTCTGCCACCGAGCAGAAAACGAGTTGTGGTACATGAACCAGTTGATAGGGCTAGATCCAGCCTCTTGAAATTAGAGGCATATACATTTTAATGAGCAATAAGATATGTTATGCATGAGGGTGACTAACAAACTGCTAGAATAATAGATTTATTGTTATTTGACCGGTTGTCACGGTGAAGGGAAGCATCCATTCACCGTCGCCTTCGCAGCAAGACAGGAAGGTGTAACGGGAAGATACGTGCTAGGTGTATAACAGATTTGGGGGCAGCCAGGTGAAACTTCCTAGCTTTTTCCCCAGGAAGCTGGTCTAATGGCTCTCCTCTAACATAAAAAAAAAAAAAAAACAACTATATACTGAATGCTTAGATATAGAAATGACTTTGTCATAAGCACATGTCAAAAAGAATCTCCTAAACAAATGTCAAACAACTTCCTGATTTTAAATGGGGGAAAAAAACAGCCAACTTCTCATTTCACTTATGTAGTGGCAACAACCAAAGAAGTGAGTCAGATCACCAATATGTTGTTTTCTTTTGGAGCAGGCTCTGTGTTTGAAAGCTCAGCTCTTATAGCGCTATTGAAAGCATGGTTTTATTCATTGAGACAGTTTCCTTGACTATAGTGCTCTTACGAACACAGTTGTTGTAAGTGTGACCTATCCCAACATCAGTAACTGTCGCTGCTCAGGAATACCTGCATCGTGGGGAACCACCTGCCTGCCAGTAAGGCTGAGCCCAAGTCGGGTGGAGTCATGTAGCTTCAGTAATTACAGCAGTCTGTGTGGAGGCATCTTCTAAAAACTCCAGCGTTTCCCCATCATCCTGAGCAGCCAAAAAAAAGAGCTGGGCAGCTCTGTGGCTGGAGGGATGTAAATTGGGCAATGATGCTGAGCTTGAGTGCTGGTTCTCTCCCCAGGTGATGAGACACCCAGACCATGTGTCCTCCTCTGTGTACCTCTGGGCCCACCACGAGAAGCTCGTCATCGTTGACCAGTCTGTGGCGTTTGTGGGTGGCATCGACTTGGCGTACGGCAGGTGGGATGATGACGAGCATCGCCTGACCGACGTGGGCAGTGTCAAACGAGTGGCAGCAGTGAAGTCAGTGTCGACGACCAACCTGGCAGTAAGTGAGCTTGCTCCAGCTGGTGGCCACCTTCGACATCTGCGCGTCACGTGTGTGGTGGGGATGAACAAGTCCTGTCCGCTTCTAAGCGTAGGGTTGGGTTTAGTAGGTTTAAAGAGGAATGGTAATGGGAAGGGGGAAGTATCTGAGTATTGAATGACTCTTTAGGGCTAGATCCTGGCCAGCCCTTGCTAGGGCACGGAGATAGACAGCTGGGTTTCCCCTGGAGCTTGGAGCAGCAGCCACAATTTGGAGGCTACGCTGTTAATAAAACTTAGCTAGAAATGCACAGTAGGCACTTAGAGTGCTCTGAACTTCTGGGTACTCGGGCCCTCAGCAGGTGCCTTGCTTGCTGAGCTTTCAGCTAACCTGGGTCTGTGTGCAATTTATGAGAATTTCAAGGGGAGTGATACTCCAGAGTAGATTTAGGAGATGGAAGAATGTACTGCTAGCATTAATGGGTTTTCCTGTCGAGTGCCTCCTCGGTACAGACCCTCTTCCTCAAAAGCATTCGTAGTTGCCACTGAAGTGTGTCTTTATCATGGAGCAAAGTTTGGCTCGTGGTTGTTTCTGAACATTGATATGCGTGATAATCTGTAATTAAAGGGGAACCTGTCCGTACGTCACCTGCAGCAACGTCCTCTGTCTTTTAAGTCTGCAGCAGAGCCGTCTGAATGTGTCCTCCTGCAGGCTCAAGCTCTGTCCCCAGAAAGCCACTTGCTCCAGAAAAATGCTGAGGATGCCCCAGACATGTCAAAAATGAAAGGAATAGGAAAACCCAAAAAGTTTTCAAGGTTCAGTATTTACAAGCATCTCCATAAACACGGCATGCACCATGCCGACAGCGTCAGCAGCATAGACAGTGAATCAAGTAAGTAATGTTTTTCAACTAAACATACATAAAGCGTGCGTGGAGGTGGGTGGGTGGGTGTACATGCAGATTCACATAATTTCTAGGGTAATGTGTTCTTTGTAAAGAAGGAAAGTTTCTTAACTATCGGAATAATAACTATACGTAGTCAATATGTAAATTTGTGTCACTGCAAAATATACAAGGAAAGTTTTAAGTGGATTTGCATTTAGCTAATTAGCAATTGTCATGAGCCATCAGGTGACGTGATACAGTGTATGTGATACCTAATGTTTATATTGTTGGAAAATTTTTGTTCCTGCGAGGGAGAATTGAATCTCTCATTTTTCAACTTGTATTTTTTATAGCAAGCAAAACAGTTTCTGAATGTGATTATCCCCTCTCATGGGCTGTTGTTACCTAGGTTTAAATCAGTTCACTTAAATGGAAATAGTCCCAATTTACCCACTTACTAGAGAGGAGAGACTATTCAACAGTTGAATATTTGAATGCAGCTTTTAATTCCCCACATTAAAAACAGCCTCAAAGCTAAAACCACAAGGATCGGCTTGACATTTGTTCTAGCATGGAGGCCTTTCTGAAATCTGTTCCTGAAGTCCTCAGCCCCTGAAGCTGTATGTTGCTCGTGGTGGGAACTTACCTGAGTTTCCATCACTCCCTGCAGATCTTACTCCTGCCTCTGGCCGGAGGAAGCCTTGCTGGAGCATTGTTTGCATTGGTTGCAGTCAGCTCAGGACATAGCCATGGCTTTGATACTTCAATATATCTGTTTGGTTTAAAACCAGCCGAGTCTTGAACTTGGTCCTTTGCCTGTTGGTCACCTGTAGTTTCAGCAAATTGATGTCTCTTTTGAGCTCCTGTCACGCAAGGTGGCTTCAGGCAGGATCAGGCACTGGCGCAGCAGAAGCGGACGTGCGTTTTTGCCATAAATAGAGCATCTTGACTTTCTGCAGGTTACTGTAACCCCACTAGAAGTCAACCGAATATAATCCAGAGTTTAAAGCCCCATCTGAAAATGTTCCATCACCACAGTGAATCCAAACAGGGGCTCGCTGAGCCTCAGGAGGGTAAGTGGAGGAAGGCAGAGGCGCAGACCCCTTCAGGCTTTAGCTGCCGATGTTTTTGCATTGTAACGATGGTGAGAGTTAGGTTGGGTGCCAGGATCAGCCTTTGCTGCTTGTTGTTCTCCCAGCATCCTTAGCACCCCTCTGAGGATGTCCTGGCAGAAGAGCCTTCTCTAGAAGCTACAAAAGCTGCAGCATAAATAAATAATAACTAAAAAAACAACACCACAAAAAAAAAAAAACCAAAACCAAAAAAAACCAAAAAACAAACAAATTTGCAATAATGACAACAGGGAACAGTTGAGGAAATAGCTCTGATTCTGGTATATGATGATTTCGGCAGCTCTCATCCTGCAAAGGAAAGGGCTTATTACTGGAATTGGGAACTTCTGCGTTGGATATTTTAAAGTCAGCCTGATGCGGGGAGACAGGCAAACAGAGAGAGGAAACAGCAAAGTGGCTGTTGCCAGACCTGTGTTTGGATGAAGCCTTGGGGGGCCCCCTTTTGCCCCTGATTAAAATCAATGATCAAAATCCCTTGATTGAGAAATGAGTTGGGTGGTTATAAGCACTGAGCTGTTCTGATCTCTGAACGGGTGTTGAAAGGGCCTGTTTCGGTATGGTACCTCATCGAGATGCCTTTGAGTTCTGGTATGGGGTGAGGAGCAGTTCTTCAACATCTTCCTCTTGTTAACGTCTTCCTCTAAGGCACTAATTGCCAATTATAAAATATTGGTTACAAAGTAGCAGCAGGTAACAAGGAAGAGAGGCATTTGTTTTGTGGAAATGAAGTGTGGTCTGCCCTGTGGTCACCTCATGCTCATTCATGAGTCCATGTGCAGTCATCGAAGCTCAGTACATGACGTGTGTTTTGGCCGGACAGCGTGTCCCACCCATTCCCATTCGAGCGTGCAGAGTCAGCGATTCCCCAGCTCCACCTGGACTCTCACTAGAAGCTCGTGCTTCCCGAGGCAGCTGTGGTGCATACCTGCTGCATGGCATTTTTGGCATGGCTTGGCTCAGCTCGGCTCGGTGGGGTTACAGCAGTGCTGGCAAGGCTTGCTTTGTGTAAACTGGTCTTGTTGCACTGCTACTGATGTGTATTTTGTTGACTGTTGAAAGGGGTTTTTCATGTGCTAAGGGGTTTTCATGGTTACCTGGTATGTGGTTGGGTTAGGAGAAGGCTTCTGCTGTTGGCATGTTCCTGTGCAATTACTGCACTAGTATTTGGTACGGTAGGTGAAGGCTGCTCTCAGGGTCAGGAAATAACACTAGTTAAATGTTCATGGTCTAGGCCAACAGTTTTGGTTTTCTTAACAGTGAGGAAAGAGTTCACTCTGCACCAAAATACATGCTCTAGGAATGGATCCTGTTAGGAGGGAATAGCCCTGTCTATAATATTTTAGACCATTTCAATCATTTTAATTCCAATTAATTTGGAATTCAGAGTCCATTTGTTCAACATGTAAAATTGTATCAAAAGATGACATTGTTATTTGGAAAAACAAAATAAACCAAACAAACCCTGCAATATTTAATGTGGCAACATAAGCTTTTTAATCATCTCATTCTAGTTAATAAAGACTAGCTTCTGTTAGAGGAGATATACCCTGCTATAGAGACAAAATCATAAACCCTCTAGCAGAGAGGTTGGAATTAATTCATTAGTATTGTAAAATGTATTAAGCGGATTATATATGTGATGTTCCTGTACATATATCCGCTAAGGTCAGTCGCAGCTGGGAGTGGACTGCCACATGGTAATATTTAGGTGTCATAGGACTGTGGAGAGACAAATGATTATAGGGTGGTGTTTTAGTCCAACGTAGAGAGAATTCAGTATCTTCTTGTTATTTCCACAACACTCCTATATATAACCTGTCCTGATTGTATAACAGATATTAAAATAGGGAATAAAAAGTACTAAAATGCATCCTTAGAAAGGAGCAGGAAGGCTAGGGAGAAAACAGCTTCAGCCAGCTGGGACGGGCAAGCCCCACCAATGCTTTTCCATGGCAGTGAGTCTCTCACCAGCGGTGTGCAATGGACAGCCCTGACTTTGGAGCGTGTGTTTTTGTTATCTTCTTTGCCTGTGACAGATAAAGGATCCATCCGCAGCTTGAAGACGGGTGTTGGCGAGCTGCTTGGGGAAACCAGATTCTGGCACGGAAAAGACTACTGCAACTTTGTCTTTAAAGACTGGGTTCAGCTTGACAAACCTTTTGCTGGTAGGTGCCTTTGTACCCTGGAAGCCGTTACTTCCCCCAAACCCTGTTCTGCATCTTCTCAATCTCAAACTGTATTTTTTCCTGCTTCTGAGCCAGAGGTAATGAGGCAATCTTGGTTTGGCTGCTAGGAAGAAGCAGCAAAACTCCCTTTGAGAGGTTCTAGGGCCAGTTATGCCATTACGGTCCATGGACTTGGACTGCAGGCGATTGCATGATAAGTCTAAATTCATTTGCACAGCCCTCGGTGCTGTGTCCCAGAAGCTTCAGTTTGAGGAGTGGGACGCCGTGCTTTTCCACATTCACGTCCTCTGAGGAGGTCCAAATGTGCTTTCCTGTCCCGTAGACTTCATTGACAGATACACCACCCCGAGGATGCCCTGGCACGACATCTCCTCCGTGGTGCACGGCAAAGCTGCGCGTGACGTCGCCCGCCACTTCATCCAGCGCTGGAACTTCACCAAGGTGGGGTGCGGGCATCGCTGCTGGGGGCACGGACATAAATACAGACCCTGCCTCATCCACATGCCCTCCCCAGGCATGCATTTTATTATTTTTTATGTTATTCTGCTATGTTGCAATCTCTTCAAGGATTTTTTTTTTTTTTCTTTTTTTCCCTGGGCAGATTATGAAGCCCAAATACCGATCCCTGTCCTACCCATTCCTGTTGCCAAAATCTCAGCAGACTGCTAATGAGTTGAAGTACCAGGTGCCCGAGGCTGTTCATGCCACAGTCCAGGTGGGTGTTGATGGTCTCCTGCTCGCCGACTCCGAAGAGAGCCTGTCTTGGGTCTTTCCGGCAGTAAGGGTCGATGCCTGACAGATGCTCTGCAGAACTTGAAAATATAAAATGAAAAACTCTAATTTAGCTCGCAGCATAGATGGTTGGATCCTCAATTACAGTAAAGTAACGCAAGTCTTTCAGAAGAGATGCATTAATTTATACCTCCGTCTTTGAGAGAAGAGGACCAAGCTGTATGCAGTACTCAAGTTGTGGGAGCACCATGACTTTGTATAGCTGTGTAATTTTCCATTTTGTTTTCTGCTGCTCTTCCTCTAATGCCTAACGTTTGTTTTTTATGTTTCGGGAAGGCCTGATGGGTTGAGGTTGCCCACTGAGTATCTATTCCAGATCTTAGAGCCATCTACCAGGCCCCCGACGCCTTGCTCAGACAGGTAGTGGTCAGCTAGAGCCCAGCATTAAGTGGAGTCTCGGGGCTGTTGTTTTTGGCATTGAACTTCATCTGCATTTTATTATGCAGCCACTCAGCCTGCACTCAGGGTGCTCTGCAGTTCTGCGCAGTCAGCCCGCAGTCTCATTTGTGATAATCATCCTCACAGGCATAATTGCCAAGATAGATACTTATATTTAAAACCTGGTTAGCTATATTGGGTCTATATATTGCCTACTACTGTTACCCAGCAGAAACATGGACTTGTTGAAGAACACAAAGTCAAAATAGTTATGCTGAAGCAGCAAAACAATTGTGTGTCTCTGTGGATGAAAGACGTATGAAATAAGAGGAATTAGACCAAAACCAGGAAAAATGCATGCCTTTGCTCTTTGTGAGGAGCAGTCCACCCAGATGACAGCACCGCTTGGGGAAGCTTAGTGTAACGAGATGCATTTTTCTGGGTTTGTGGGTTGCCAGGGCATTGTCCGCTCCTCCCCGCGCGGTGTGAGGGATGGCTGGCACAGGGATCTCGTGTCATGGATCTCGGGCGTTTACATCAACCTCCAAAACAATGCTCACAGCTTGTTGAGAAATAGTCTTACTTCAGGCATCATCGTGCTTCCCTGTGGCTGTAAATGCCTCCCCGGCTGTGTCCGTGACATCAGCTTTTTGGGACATTTTGTTCTCATGGAATTGAGGGGGCTCGTGCCCCCTGAGCGTGCTCTAACCGCACGATAAGCCTCGACTTCTAAATCATGGGGTTAAGCTCTAGTTAAGCTCTGCTGATTACAGAACTGGAACCAGTTGCCAAAGGAGAAACTAAACTGAGCACAGTCTAGCTCCAGCTTTCCTTCAGGCCGTACCGCAGAGCTGCTGGCTCAGGGCATCAGCCCGTGGGAGAGGAGGCTGAAGCTCAAACGGTGACTGCTAAATGCCGTACACGCCAATGCTGAGCAATGGGTGAGCTGTTTGAAAACCAGCCTCGTCACGACATTGTTGGGGCATTGCAAATAACTGATACGGTCCAGGAAATGAGGGGCTGTTCTCGGTGATGCCATAAACAGCAAAAAGAGAGCAGGTTTGTCTTGTAAATTATTAATTTGAAACTACCTTGCTCATTTCTAATTTATGTCAAATTGCAGCTTTTAGAGGCGGTAGCCCAGCCCTGCATATAGCCAGTTAAATAAGGCTATATGATATTAGGCTGGAAATATGTTGCCCTGCAATGTCCCAGCCTTCCCGGTATAAGGGAAGAGCGTTTGCAGCACCAAGCCCAGTGGAAGCGGTGAGGGTGGCTCCTCTGCCCAGGCTGGTGCACCCTGTCTGGGTGCAGGTCGCTTGGCCCTGGGCTGCTTGGAACTGGATTATGATCTCTGAATGATCTCCTCGAGCTCTGAGGCATGGTTTTTCATGTACACACTGTAATTTTGGCTGTCTCCTCCATAATGCTCACGCTGGCCTGGTTTCCATCGATCTCTGGATGACACAAGTGCCCTGAGCATCCCAAGTGCCCTGAGCATCCCTGACGTCCCTGCTGCGGGTCAGTGAGTGGCTCGGGCTCTCCTCCTGATGAAGGTTTTGGATTTGGCTGCTGCAGGAGGTGGGGAGAGGGGAGGACACCTGCACCCTGGATCTGAACTCCCCCTCCTCCTGGTTGCCTCTCTGGAGCTCCTGGGGTGTGCATCGTGGCTTTGCCTTTCCTGCAGTCGCGGGAATATCAACCTCTTGCCTGTCCAATGTATTGGTTTCGGACCAGAGGTCTGCAGGTGCTCACATCTCCTTTCAGGGGTAGAGTCCAGCGCAGAAATAAGCAGATACCTAAAACCTTTCACCAACTTTTTTATCCAGAAAAACTAGAGCACTATTGTTGTTCTTCTTGATATTGACTCCTTTGGCTGGCCACAAGCCAAACCCACGTTATCCCCGTTTTGGTGCTGTGTAGGGACTTTATAGGCAGAAGTTACTGCCCCGAGGTAAAATCCAGCATCCAGTGACTGTCCTCGGCTGTGGGGTGATTGAAGAAAGTCTGGCTGCCGGTTTTCTTGTTTCTGAGCTTGTTTGCAAATCTGTCTTCAATTGTGGGCAGATCAGAGGAAGAGAGAACACAAAGGATCTGTGGGGATTGCAACGTTGCTGCAAGCCCAAGCCGCTGACCTGTCAGCAACAGATTTTGACCTCATGGTACCATCTGGTTTTGCTCTCCTTTCTCAGAGAAGAGGAGCAGGAAAGCGCTTTCGGGGGGGTGCGGATAGCGGGAGCGGCACTGACAGGGGCTTTCCCCTGGGCGGGGAGGATGAACGCAGCGTGCGTGGGAAGCGATGTGGAGGTGCAGCCCGGGAAGGGGGAAGGAGCCTGTCAGCTCCGCGGGTTAGTCAGACATGGTCTCTCATCCTCTTTCATTTGAACTTCTGGGCTTTGCTCACAATACCGATGTGACTGCACGTTGATTTTTGCTAGAGTCAAACAGACCTCTGCCAAAGGCAGTACTAAGCTTTGGGTTTTTTTTTTTTCCATCTCTCTATTTCCATTCCAGAGTTTGCAGTTATCAGCCAAAGCCAGGGCTGCGTAAGATGTGACGTGGTGAGGCGATATCCAGTTCCTGATGTAAATGCAATGAAAATTTAATGCTCTGGCAATGGCTAATGCCCTTACCTCTTTGAAGTCTCTGTGAAAGCTTGCATTGTTCAGGATTTATGCGCTAGCCCACAGCAAACATCAAATTTATTACTGTTGTATCGGTTAAGTTAAAGAGATGATAAGCCCAGCACAGCACTCAGCGCTGCTATTGAGAGGCTTGAGGGAGAGGAGAGGAAGGAGCATGGAGACACCAGCGCTGGTTGGTAAGCACTGTGCTGGGCGGCGTGTGGCCTTTTCTCCCTAGGTAAATAGGTTGGGTTTGAACCAGCTCACTTTAAATACCTTGACGGGAAAGGAGAGATGTCCAGAAGCGTGAGGTGGAGCATCACTGATAAGGGAAGGCCTGTGTAGGAAACTTCAAGGTGCGTATTTGTGTATGAGAGCCGCAGGGGTGTGTGCCGCACCAGTGCGATGCCACCGTTGGCGGCCTTGTCCTGCCGCCGCCTCACCTGTAGCTGTGGCTGCGGAGCTGCGCCGTGATCAGTGCTGGCCGCTGAAGTGATCCAGGTTAAAAATAACTTTATTCTGAGGAGATTCAAGCTGGAACACCTTACATCTGTTCTGCTGCCCCAGCCGGCATCTTCTGGCACCTCTTCCCTCCGCACGTGGATGTGAGGTCGTACCTGATGTAAGCTTTTTGGGTGATGCTGAGCCAGTTTTTTAGGACGAGCCATGACACATTGTTCTGGGGTGAGGGCAGAGGGACGACAGTCCTGTAACAGCGGGCAGCCTGGTGTGTGCAGGGAGCTGGGACGCCAGTTGAAGAGGAAGGCAGGGGAGGGCAGGCGGATGATGTGCTGGGAAGCCATGGTGCTGGAAAGGGATGGTCCTGAGCGATGGTTCTGTTGCGCCAGGTGGCATCCCTGGTTTGAAATAAACTTGTCTCCCAGCAGTAAAGTTGTCTTTCAAAGTGAGGGGCTTTGATGCTATCAAGCTCCCAATTCAGAAAAGGACGTTTATTCCTCCTCCCCAGCAGTTTCAGCTGCTGCTGCTGTAAATGAGGGTGTGGAAGTTACTTTGCTCAGCGCAGGGCTCAGCAGCTTACCTTGAAAAGAGAAGTGGCTCTTTGGAGTGTGGACAAAGTTAACTTTTTTTTAAAAAAAAAAAAATCATTACTTTGTACACTGGGAAGCTACAATCTGCCGCTTTCTGAAGTGCAATTCCAGATGGCATTTGCTGGAGGTCCCCAGCCCACAAGGATGTGCTTTGTGGCCCCAGGTTCTCACTGCAGCAGGACAGAAGGCCGGGAAGGGGCAGCGTGGCTGCCCATCGCCGGCTGTGCCCGTGAAGGTGGGAGGGATGCAACCTCAGCTGTGTGTTATGGAAGAATTAGCCTGCTTTCTACCCAGAAAAGCTATTTTTCTGTCCTTATTAATGCAAATGGTGGAATTTTGTTCAGGAGCTCTGTCTGCCGTGATGCTCAGTGGGATTTCGGCAGTGCCCAGCCTGGGGCGTGTGGGAGCACGCAGCGTTGGCCCATTTGCAAACCAAATGGGCAATTAAAACCACACGGGCATGAGCAGCATTGCCTTGCAGAGGTTTATGCAAGCAAAGGGCAGCTGTTTGGGACCGGTAGAGGAGGAGATGGCCCTTGCGTTGAGGCTGGCTCCATCAGTCAAGCGTCCGTGACCCTGACGTTCAGTTTGGGAGGCTGCAGAGCGCTCCCTCCTGTTGGCCAAGCAAGCAGCCAAATAGGAAAATTGCAGGAGCTGTTTGTCAGCGACCTGTGGGAGAAAGCTCCTTCTGTCCAGGTGAAGGAATTAGCTCAGGAGTTGCATGCTACTTAACAGCAATACCCCTCAGTGTCACCTCCAGAGATGCTCTGAAGGCGAGAGGATTGGTTTGGTTCAGGCATGCAGCACCTGGACCAAAGGGCCAAATCCTTATCTACTGGTATACTGCTGGTAATTAATTAGCCCTCGAAAGTCCTCAGCCATGCCACGGCCAGCAGCTTGCTTTGATGGTGGATGGTGAAGACAGTGTGACAGCAGAGCTTGGGGTCAGGGTATCGGCGATGTTGGGGGGACAGGGAGAGTGACATGGAGCAAAGCAGAAGGTGGACATGGAGAATTAAAAGAAATCCATGGGAGGGATTTCCAGGGAAAAATGTTGTTGAGACCTGAAAGAGATCAGGATTTTGCACATATGGACACACACATTTCACGGATCCTCAGCATTTGGATCTTGTCCAGTGTGTGACTGGCCCTGAGTGCTGGTATAATGGCTACATGAGATATTTTAAGGCTATTGTTTCAATGTTTTTGTCTTGACAATGTTTAAAGACAGAGGCTAATCATGAGTAATTATTTCCACTGAGCACGTACCCTGCCAACACTTAATTAAAAACTAGATTTCCATCTAGGAAAACGTCACTCAGGGCATAGCGTGGCTGCTTCTTGACTCAAAGCTCAGGAGCGGGAGATGCCGCAGCACCTCTGGCTGTCGGGGATGGGAAGCTGCCTGCCGCGGGGATGGCTCAGCCTGGCTGCGAGCACGGGCAAAGGTCGTTTCCCATATCGGTTTGGCTCTCTTGCACAAGAACTGCAGGAGGCAAGGGGAGAACGTGCCCCAGGGATCTCATGGTACCTACTTTAAATGTAGATTTCCAGTAAAAATTAATAAATAAGTGTGGGCAGCTGAACTGCTATGAATTTTAAAAGTCGTATTGTCACAAATCGGATGGCTTGTGCAAGAATTTGGCAGAAGTAGTAAATGACCTCGAGTCCTCAGGACAAAGACGTGGCCTGCGTTATCAGGCCAACTGTATAATTATGTACCGCCTGTTTGTGGGGGAAAAACGCGTTGCCCCAGCTGGAGCCCAGCTTTAGATATTGCTAGAGGGGAGATCACTGACTGGATGTGCAGCCCTAAAGCCTGGAAATTTAGGTTGTTTTAAAAGCAGTTTATCATAAGACCTTAAGCAAGAGTGGGACTTCTGTGCTACTTCTGTCACATCTAAAACTGCTCAGGTGGGAGAGGGCAGTCACACAGCAATGGGACAAGGCACTTATGTTTCGAACCAAAACATTATTAAGCATTAATACGATATTTGAGCATCCTCTCTCCTTATTACAAATGCAGTATAAATGGTGAATATTGCACGTATTGCCTTTAGTGAAATCCGGACGGGTGAGCAGTGCCAGGGAAGAGCGTTGCCTGTTAAATAATTCAGTTGCCATGCTGTGCCGTCCTGGATGGGAGAGAGCTGAAGGTGTTGATCTCTTGCTTTCCAGGTGATCCGTTCTGCTGCTGACTGGTCGGCCGGCATTAAATACCACGAGGAGTCCATCCACAAAGCCTACATCGACGTGATAAAGCACAGCAAGCACTACATATATATAGAAGTGAGTGGCAATGAGGGAAAGCAGGAGGGTCCTGATGCTCTGGGCAAGGCTCACAGTCACCAGGAGGGTAGTTCTTCTTGAGGTTTGGTCTTAATTTTTTATGAATTTAGACACACATGGATATTAATACAACATCCGCTCTGAATTTTTGGGGCTGTTTCTATTGACTTCAGTGGTCTTCAGACCAGGCTGATGGGTATGTACACTGACAGCCTTCTGACCATAAGGCAGAAAAAAGTAGACCTCACCTTTATAAGCCTCTTTGTAAAATTTCCAGCAACTTCCACGGCCTATGCAATAGTCTTCCTGTCCCCTCCATGGCTTTGCAGTGTCCCCTGTGTGTGCCCAGACCTGCACACAGGGCTGCTCTCACGTCCGTACAGCCTGGAGCTGCAGGAATCTCCTGTGTCGGAGCGGCTCTCAGCGCTGGCTGAATGGAGACTCTTATTCTCCTCTTTTTTCTTTTTTTTTTTTTTTTTTTTTCCTAGCCTCTTGTTAGGTTGCTTTTTACGTGAACTTTCTAAGGAGTGTGATTAATAAGAACTTACTCCCTAAGCGAGCACAGACACACACATCATTTAATAATAATTAAAAAAAAGCACCCACTCAAATGGCACACAAACCCCAGCTATCTGTAGCTGCTCTTGGCCTGAAATAAAGCATGCAAATTTTTTTTTTGTTCGTCGCTGGCAGTGCCTGACAGTAGCTTTGCTTGCTTTTCCTGCAGAACCAGTTTTTTATTAGCTGTGCTGATGACAAAGTTGTCTGGAACAAGATCGGTGATGCAATTGCTCAGAGGATTCTTAAAGCTCACAGGTAACCTGCTCTTAACAAGGCAATGAAAGTCTTCCAGGTGCATTTATATGGGGTGGTGCAAAATAGTATCTTAATGGACACAACTGTACAACAGCTTTTCCAACACAGAACCGATGTGGTCGAATATCTGCTTGTATTTGCAGCAGTGAGACTCTTTAGTGGTTTCTTTTCTTTCCAGAAAGTGATTTTCTGGACTTACCCTGATGCAAATGTATCTTTAACTGTGGAACTTGTTTAAAAGCAAGTCCTTTATACTCCAGTTCAGTGACCCCTTTGCTCCATAGCCAACCAGTCTTGAACTGTGCGGTAAGGCAAGTTAATGGGCAAAAAGGTTGAACTGGGATTTGTGGCTTATTTAAATTATCTATAGAGGGGATTGGCTTCAAATAAAGGAAGCAAGCGCATTTTGAGGGTTCGACTGCAGGGTTCAGCTATTGTTTGAACAGCTTTTTCCTGGGAAGTGCTGGAGGGTATTTACAGCCTCCAGCCATTGCCAGGGGACCATCATTTGTTCCTGGATGGATCAAATCCAGCCATGTTTTAGACATTCCTTTTACTTGAGCATGCCTAACCCCGTGTTCACATTAATACCACAGGTAGTGGCTTGTCTTCGCTTTGATCCTGGACAGCCTTGCTTAAGGTTGCTCTCCTGGAGTCTCTCTTTAAGATACATATATGTCATAGTCTAAAACTGTGTCCTCATCTTGCTGGACTGATAAACAGAAAACTTCCCAAACGTCTTCCTTTCATCTCTTGTGCCTTTTCACCATGCATCAAGAACTTTCTTGCAATGATTATTTTTCCCTGTAGTGTAGTTGTCCAGAGCCATGCAGGGCTGCTTTCCCACAGGTGCTCTCTCCAGCATTGCAGAAATTTCTCTCACTTTGGCACTTGAGCTTGGAAATTCCCGCTTGGGTAAAGACAAGCAAGCAGAGACAGACAGTAGCTCCCGCCTTGCAGACAGTGAGGTGTGGGTAATATCTGCAAGGCCACAGAAGCTGCCGTGAGACTGGCTTTGTTCGGAGGCCCTGTGGAAAGAGGAGCACTGTGCAAACCGGGAGAGCATGAGTGTTATCTGGTATGCCATTAGCAACAGGGCAGAGTAACAGGGTGGAGTTGCTTGTAATCTGTGAGCTGCAATGCGTAGCCCAAATAATTGAAATTAGCTCAGGATGAAAAGATGGAGTGGATTTTCTCACCTGGGGTAAACGAGGAGTGGTGCCAGTGCTGCTGGAAATGGTGTTGCTGGTGTTTGCCTTGCAACCTCGAGGCTCGCAGGCAGCCGGACGCGGTGTCTGCGTACGGCATCCTCCTGGAAAGCCGCTCCGGATCGCCTTTCCTGCCTTTGGGAACTGATTGCCATGGGCTCTTTGCATCAGTTGCCTGCTTTTAGCAATGCTGCTGAGGTAGCAGCAAATCCTCCAGGTAATCTGTTAACATTTTCCTGTTATATGAAGTTTATGTAAAGGGTGTCATTCTGCCCAGACATCAAAGTCCAGCACAAAAGGGAGTCGCACAAATTCTTCAGTGACCCATTTTCAGATGTGATGCTTGATTCACTTCTGTATTACTGCAATTTTATGCCAGTATCGTGCGAGCTTAATGTCAGTGATTCTTAACTGAATATAAGATTCAAATTCTGCACGTTCCAGAGTGCTTGGCATTGCCTAAAATTAAAAGTCAATTCAGGCCTAAATGGTTTGTATCAAGTGCTCATGTTCCAAACTGCCCTGGGAAAACAGTGTAGGTGACACGGATGTTTAATTGTAAATTAAGTTCTTTTTAGTTAAGCTTGTACACTTCTCACTCTTCCAGACTAAATATTTTCTACAGATGTAATTAATAACATTCGTTTCTTGGTTTCGTCTTCTTTTTTCATGGGTGGCTCTTGAACTAGTTTAATAAACACTGGGCTTAGACAAACAAGCTGCTGCTTTGGGAATGCTTTTGTTGGTAGATATTTTTCATGATACAAACAGGCCTCCGTTCGAAGTCTCTTGTTGCGTATGGGTAAGACCTCATTAGCTCTTTCCAAGGTCTGCTGTCAGACTAAAGTTAGTTTTACGGTTCCTAGGACAGCTATAAGGAAGCACTAGTTGAAATTAAAGAAACACAGGTCCTCGGTGTCTCCCTCCCAGCTCAGACGAGACCCCAATCCTTCACGATCCTGTGCCCTTAAATCCCCAGGCGCGACTTGCTGGAGGAAGGAATACTTTTAACAAAAACTGCAGGCTGGCTCGTCTTCAGACTGCTCTTGAAATGGTTTTGTCCTGATTAAAGTGTGTTTGCCATCTAGTGGCAGCACCCTTCAATGGAGCATCCTCCTCCTCCTCCTCGGGGGCGCAGGGCAGGGGATTGCCACCACCCAGGGGTGCGGGGGCAGCGCTGGCAGAGCAAGCGTGCCCGGCGTTTCTCAGCAAAGAAAACCCAAAGATGCGCTTTAAGAAAAGCCCCAGGCAGTACTGTGATCGTAGCTTTGGTAATCCTGGGTCGGATCATGGTGAGGGTACGGTTTAGTTTGTGGGTGTCCAGAGTTTCTGTAGGCTGTGATGTATTGATCGAATACTTGCTCTCCTGAATGATCAATGCTTTGCTTGTGCCTGGAGCTTTTTCCACCTTTTGTGATGTTTCTGACTTCTAAAAACGAGGATGTAGTGGGAACATCAGGTTAGATTTTGGTTTTCTGCCTGTGGTAGCTCTGTAATCTTTGCTGTGCTCTGCCAGGCAGTCGTACGCACCAGTCTGCACCAGTATCCGTGTGACTGGGCTGTCAGGGTGCTCAGACTTTTGTAGTGGCAGGCACAATCTGCAAAATAATTAGCCTGCCCTTGAACTTCAGTGAAAATGTGGGGGTTTTTTCCTTTAGCTTCTTTTGTCATCTACTGAAAGTAAATTATTCCTTCTCCCTCTGAAGGACTGAGCGCTCGCTGAAGTACTGAGGGCAGGGGATGAAGACCTGAAACTGGAAATACGCTTCACGCTTTGCTCCCTTAAAATTTGTGTAGTAGCCTTGGATGAAAACCAAGTTGGTCAACACAGAGAAAGGGAAACCAAGGGAACTTACCTTGTATAAAGCTGTAAAACGTGCAGGCTAATATTACCCCAAAATATCGTTTCAGGGAAAACAAGCGTTTCCGAGTATACGTGGTGATCCCGCTGCTGCCTGGGTTTGAAGGAGACATTTCCACCGGCGGTGGGAACGCGCTGCAGGCCATAATGCACTTCAACTACAGGTACCGCAGGCAGCCCCGCTGTGGGCAGGGCTGTCGGAGATCCCCCTGGTCACCTCCGCCTGCCGCGGGTGGTGCCCAAGGCCCCGGCTGCCATCAGCGCGGCGTCGTGCCAGATGTTGTCCACGTGAGCACACAGTGTTTGGAAAAGGAGAAGGGAACTGTTTGTGTAGTTTTCACGTAGTGCTTTAGCTCATTTATTTGCCAGCCTTTGGATTCGCATTAGGAGGCGAGGCGATGCTAGCCCAGCGGGGAAGTGCGGTGGGTAAAGCCCGGTGCTCTCTACAGGGAAGTCCCTGCCTCCGCCGTGGCACGGCGGGACCCCCAATCCCTTATACAAACCCCCCCAATTCCTGACTCTCAGCCATTTTCCTTTTAGCTCGTCAAACCAGGACTTACCCCTGAGGTCTCTACCCTCCCGCTCAACAGTCATGCTCTCCTTGGCTTTTACTGTGGTTCCTCCCGGCAGCATCCCCATCGCCGCTGCGGCCGGGAGGGAGCACGCAGCCCTGCAGATTCCTTAGCTCAGGCGATCCACACCCGCTCTGTTGGGTGGAAATGCTGGGCTTTGTCTCCAAAGCTGCCTTTTCAGCCAATACTTCGCCTGGCTCTGCCCCTCAGCCCCATGAAGGCAGCGGCATCTTCCCTGATGCTGTTCCTCTGCTCCAGGAGGGATGTTTTTGGGGGCACCTGCAACACAGCAGGTCTCGTGAGATGGACTTACACACAGCGGTGCCAGGTAGCCCTGCACTGGGAGTGGGGTGTAGAGGAACGCAAAATGGCCCAAGACAAGGCAGTTTTACTGGAAAACTGCTGTGTTATGGTATGGCCAGGGCACAGGCAGTCTGTGGAGACTGCTGCTAGCTCCAGAGTGAAATCTCCCTTGTCTGCTGGTCTGCAGGGGTCCTACCGCACCTCCATAAGGATGAGTGGAGCAGGAGACGCAAGCAGAAGGAAAGCAGCATGTCTCCCTAACCAGACCCTTCTGCCTGAGCTTTCTTCTGCAAGGGCGACCATAGGTCTTTAGAAATTGCCCATGGGTTGGATTTTTTTTTAATGAGGTGCCGGCTGTGGCTTTTCCAGCCCAGCTGTAATCACACAAACTCCCTGACGTGGTGTTCTGCACGTGTTGACTTTCTTGATGTCACTTCACCTTCAGACCTGCAGCACAGATGGTAGCAGCCCTGTTTGTAACACGTTTATCATCATTGCGGTGTGCTCTAGAAGGCAAAAATGCTCCCCAGCTCCTACGCGGATTGGTACGAGCTGCTATAGAAAATGAGCAGTCCTTGATATATCAACAGTCATTTGGGAAGAATGTGTGCTCTGGAAGTACCATGTTTCTTCTGCTTGCACGGGGTATTTAGGAGGCATCTGTGTTTGCGATTTACCTCGCCTGGTTCTGCTTCAGCATATGCTGCTGCCTCGAGTCGCGGTGGTACTGACAGCTGCCTACCTTCTTTCCAGGACCATGTGCCGAGGAGAAAACTCAATCCTGGGCCAGCTGAAGACAGAGGGTAAGAGCTTTATTCCTCTCCTCTGTGTTGCTTAGTCTTGGTTGGGATGCTGCTGTTTGATGGATCCATCTATAACACATAGATTCTCCAGTTTTTTTATTAACGTGGGCTTGCTGTGGCTGAGGGGTTCAGGCATGGACCGGGGCATCTCACAGCAACGTGTGCTATACGGGCTGGTGGGCGACCTCCTCCTCCTCCTCCTCCTCTGCCGTCATCCCATGGCAAGGTCTGCCGGGTCACGCGAGCCTTGGCCGGTTGTCAGCCTTCGCGCTTGGATGCAGCCCGGATCCGGAGGAGGGGAGGACCCCAGGGATAAGCACGGCGCGGTTGCAGCTGCTCAGGATCGTGTTATTTGGAGACTGTCCTGAGCGGGGTCACGCTTCTGGGAACAACAAGCCCTCTGCCTCCCGCCGCGTCCCCGTGAATCCCACCCTGGGTTTCTTTCTGGCAGTTGTCGAACACGGAGGGGAAAAACCTGCCTAAGCAGGACACTGTTTCTGAGTTGCTTCCTCGCCACGAGGATTCCTGCTTGAATTTGCTCTGCTGGGAATCAGAGCACCATGAAAACCCCCGTATCGTAAATACTAGGAGCGTAAATAATGCCTCATTAGTTCTAGGTCTTTGTGTAAATCTGAACTGCAGACAAGTACGTTAGGACATATTTTCTGTACTGTGCATGGACAAAACACCTGCTTCCAGCCTCCTTTCTGCAGGATCTGCAGAAAAACAGTCACATAGTCCAGTTATTTTAAGATGTTCGTATCGGTTGTGAGCGCTTGCGTGCTGCACGAGGGAGATTTGGGTCATTTTTCACCAAAGTGGAAGTATCTGAGCAGGCAGTGGATCAGAGCAGCACAGAGAGCCCACAGGCAGCTTTTAAAGTCTATTTTTAAAGAAGCTTATTTCTATTATCTGTTCGTGTATTATTTTTTTTTTAAAAAGTCAAAAGTGAACTGTTATTCATATGGGTCTTCATATAAAGAGGGTCTTTTCTTTCTCCTCTCTTCCACCTCCCTCATCCCAGTGGTTTTGTTCTCTCTTAATTTTCAGTTGGAGATAAGTGGATAAACTACATATCATTCTGTGGACTTCGAACATATGCAGAGTTGGAAGGAAGACTAGTCACGGAGCTCATCTATGTTCACAGCAAACTGCTCATTGCTGATGACAACACAGTTATAATCGGTGAGCAGGGGGCTTGCGGGAGGGGTTTGGACCACTCGATTACGGCTGGATTAGTCCCTTTGCTTCTCTGCCCTGTACTCAGTGCAGGCTGCGATGACGTGTGCTTTTCCACGTCGTGATTTCTTTCCTGTGAAATGTTTTGCTGTTTAAAAAAAAAAACAAAAAAGAAAACCCCAACAGAACACTAAAAAACAAACTCATAAATTCATCAGGAGGGTAGGTTGGAGGGGGGAAAGGATTTGGAGGGCTGTCATTTAATTTGTTTTTCTAAAATGGTTTTAAATTTCTGTGTAACAGTGAAGAGAATCCCAGTGCAGGGAATATTGTCCATCTGTCTTGTATCAAACTCTGCTCTAGCAGGAAGACTTGTGAGACTTGTCATCTGTTCCTTAAAGAACAGAATGTGCCGTAAAATTTGGAAGGTTTGGACAACATGTGTCATTTATCAGCTCCATTTCCTAAGAATGGGGAAATATGTTATAACAAGTAATAGATACCTTTTCATCCATTTTTCTTACCATATTTATTATAAGATTACAAAGCAAAGATGAGAGACTTCAGGCTCAGAGTTCTACACCGCAGCAGAAAAGCAGAATTTTAGCCTGTTTCTTTAAAGAAACCCTTTTCGTTCTGTTATATCAGCAACAAAAACTTTGCCAAAGAATAACTTAATACCAGATTTTGCAAGACTCAAAATACTCCCCTCCTTCAAAGCAGCCTGCAGTCTCAGATGACCTGTGGTTAGGTTTGCTCCTCTGTGATCCTCTCGGGGGTTAGATCCCGTCTCCAGCACGCAGAGCAGCCCAGAGGAGGTTTGAATATTACAGCAGGAACAGTGGTGTTGTAACTATGATGGTCTGGGGGCCTGAGATGGCTCTTAGTTTCTATTTTCTGTACCTATAAGCCTGAGGATGGATTTTTATACAGCATGTGCATCCGTGCCAGCTGGTGAGGTGCTGGGGAGCCAGTGTCATCCCTTTTCCACCCAAGAAAGAGACGGTGCCTGGAAATAAAATGCTGATGGGGCCACCGTGCGGGAGAGGGAGGTGAAAGGACAGAGAGGGGCTTAGCTTGTTTTTCCTCTGGAGGTATTAGCTCCCCTTGAGTTAATTCAGTCACTGGGAAGGCTAAATGGCTAACCGGTGCCTGGGGGTCTCTTACGGAGCTGGGGGCCGCGTCTGGAGATTTTTTTGGTGGTTTGGTCATTTCTGTGGGTTAATGACCTGATGACTCCTATCGCTGGCTGCATCTTGCTGTTCCCTTGGAGCCGACAAGCGCTGCGGTGTCCCCCATCCCTTGCCTTCCGAAGGCTGCGTGGGTCAGAGAAACCTGTTTGGGGGACAGAGCCTCGGCTGGTCTCGAGGGGTGCAGTGGGTGTCAGGCCCAGCATGGCACACGCGGGCTGGGGAGCTCCCACCCCGGTGCGGAGTCAGGGCTGGAGCTGCTGGGCGAGCCCAGCACCCGAACCCTTACGTGTGCGGGGTGGTGCATTTTGGAGAGGGACCCCCCTGACAGGCACAGCCAGAGCCATGCAGTAGAAATGCAACTTCTGCTGCCCTCCAGCAGCTCTGCTGGGGACTGAAGTGGTTATTTCCCAGTGTGCAAGCAGGGACCTGTGCACAGGACACCCATGGGTCCCAGCGCTGGGGAAGACGTCCCTGTCCCCCCAGCACCCCTCTGGGTTTTACAGAGTGTGCAGTAGTGCCGTGGCAAGAATAGGGCAAGGAGTAGAGAAGAAACATCTCCCGTGGTCAGAAGGTCCCCCAGAGCCCTGGGGTCTGCTGCTGCCTTGCTGCGTTATCAGGGACGGTGCCTGAGCTCTTGCGTCTGCAGACACAAAAGTGTGGTCCCAGCAGGACAGGAGGGTCTGGGTGTTGGTTACCCACAGAAAGGAGATGACGTTCTTCTTCCTAGATTCCCCCTCCCAAAAAAACCCTACCTCCCAAATGCAAATGAAAAACTTCCCCTCTTTTACACGACCAAAGATAAGAGCAGATTTACCCGTGGAGCCCATCCTGTGTCAGGTAACGTGGTATCCAAACCAAATGCAGTAAAGAGCTTTGAAAGCTGTGGCATCCTTCAGCAAAAGCATTTGGGAAGTTACAGAGGGAGTGAACTTTTGAAAATGTTGGCCCGGGCTTGGCTGTGATTTAACCTTCTTCCAAGCCTGGAGCTGTAGAAGCCTGCAGAAATTAGGGGGTTTTTTGCCTTCCCCCCTCATCCTGGTTCTTGGGATCTGTGTTTCCATAAGGAAGCCCTCTGGCCGGGGTTTTACCTAGGGAATCCATAGCTAGTTTCTCATGGAGACAAGGGATGCGGAGGGCCTGGGGGGCAGTGGGTGGTGATGGAGGGTGTGCAGGAGCATCTCGTGCAGCAGGTGATGTATTGCTGGTGCTTTATTTCCCCCCTCACCAGGCTCTGCCAACATCAATGACCGCAGCATGCTGGGGAAGCGGGACAGCGAGATGGCCATCATCGTGCAGGACACCGAGACCGTCCCCTCCGTGATGGACGGGGAGGATTACAGTGCTGGGAAGTTTGCACAGTCCCTCCGTCTGCGGTGCTTCAGGTGGGATGTGTGGGGCTGGCCGAGCGCGGGCAGCGAGCGGGGATGCAGGCGGGGCTTGCTCAGGCTTGTGCCTGCCCGCAGCCTTTCAAACCAACTTTCAAACCAACGGGGCTGCTGCTGCCTGCTCAGATTTGGCATTGGCTGGCCTGGATTTAACCCATGCTGTTTCACTGGCATCAGCCTTTCTCACGCCACGCCCATCCTCAGCTGGGCAGCATGACTTACAAATGGTTTTGCTCAAGGATTTTTGCTTGGAGAGCTCAAACAAGACAGTGATATTTTGCCTCCAGATCCTGTTTTCACACTCTCTTAATTTTGGGTGGCAGTGTCTCTTTCTAAGGGAAATTTCCTCACTTGGAGCAGCCATCTGGCCCACAACATGCCTGTTTTGTCATTAAGACCTTTTTCCCCCTTTTTTTTCCCCCACCCTGTTTCCCATCTGGACAGTTATTGCACAGAAAAAAAGAGAAACTCGGGCAGCGTTAAGGCTGACAGACCATTGCAGGGGACGGGAGCAGGAGGGCGCTGGGAGCACGCAGGGTTTGGCAAGTCCCAAGGAAACTTTTCCTCCCCTGGCATTTCTCAAGAGGGGGAGCGCCGGGTGCTTCAGCCTCCACGAGCATCGATCCCTTTGTCTTCTCAGGGTTGTCCTTGGCGGCTCCGATCTCAGCCCGGAACACCAGGATCCCGTCTGTGACAAATTCTTCAAGGAGGTGTGGATTTCTACGGCGGCTCGCAATGCCACCATCTTTGATAAGGTGAGGAACGCGGTGCCTTTCCCCTCCCTCCTCCCCACGCGATGGCAGCAGATGCCAACGGGAGAAGCAGCACGGGGAGGGCAAGGGCAGCAGGTCCAGCTCCTGGGGTTGGACCTTCAAAGATGCTTGGAAGAAATGAGTAGTGTCGGATGCAAGAGCTGTGAACAAGAAACGGGAGTTTGTGCATCCTCGAAGTGTGGTGGCAGCCCAAGACGCTGACAGTTGTGATTTCTCCTTTTATTTGTATCGGCTGTAGCTGCGGTAAATCGCCACGGTGTACATATTGCTTCTAGTTGGCCGTAGCCTAACTGGAGTAGAAGCAAACTTTACTCATTATTTCTAAGGAGCTTTTGCAGTGATCAGAAAAAGCCTTGGAGCTTCCCCTCTGCCTGCTCTAGCCTTATACAGAGAGGCACATACCTCTTCCCTCCCCGTTCTCCAGGCTGTTAATTAAGTCACTCCCATCCCGAGGAACTTGTATTAGATGTTTTGGTCCTTCTCGGGAGCTCTGCATTGCAGTATTTCCCCCACACTGACATGCCACTTCTTCTTTCTGTTTTGATCAGGTTTTTCGATGCCTTCCCAGTGACCAGGTGAATAACTTAACCCAACTGCGTGATTTCATCAACAAGCCCAAATTAGCGAATGATGATCCTGCGAAAGCCGCAGAAGAATTAAAAAAGATTCGTGGGTTTTTAGTACAATTCCCCTTTCGCTTTCTGGAGGAAGAGTACTTGCTTCCTTCCGTAGGAACAAAGGAGTCCATGGTACCCATGGAGGTTTGGACTTAAGAAGATGCAGACTGCTTCACGTTTTAAAGTCTGGTTCTCTAGAGACAAGTTGATGAATGATATGGGATTTTGGAAAGCTTTTTATTTCGAAGGGAGGTGAAAAAGATCTCCACCAAGCTCATGTGCCTTTCTTAAGGATTTTGGTGGAGGAACTTGAAGCAAAGCAACACTAGCAAAGGAGAGGAGCAGAAAGACTTGGAAATTATGGCAAATGAGGAGTTTACCCTCTGAAGGAGTTACTTCTTAAGACATGTTCTGAGCACCTAAAGGATGCAGGCCACTTCCTAGGACAGGAAACAAATCCCAGTCGATGTTGTTACGACTGCCAGCTGTATACTGTGGTTGCACACGTACTGTGATCGTGCTGTGGCTGCGCAGGAGTCGTGGGCTGCGTGTGCTTCTAAGGCTTTCGGGTGCCCGTGCCTTGGCTCGCTGGAGTCCCCCCGTCTCACCCCTTTGTACGCCGTCAGAGCATGTCCTGCAGCCCTGGCGCCGTCGGGAAGCGCCGCTCGGCGCTGCCTTGGGCTGTCCTACAGCTTGCCAAGTGTCGGTGTTTCACTCTTAAATGGAAACAGACTCACAATCTTGTATCAGAATCAGCACTTCGGTCTCTTCTCCCCTCTGAGGGGAAAAAAAAGTGCTTCTACCACAGCTAGAGCAATCGGCAATCCTCACGCACAGCACGGTGCTGCCTAGGTCTTGGCAAAGGGCAGCCTCGATATAGCTGGAGGTGCTGGAAATCATTGGAGTTTGCTGGCCTTTACAGAAACGCAGCATGTCAGTTTGTTCAAACTGTGTGTGAAGGCTTTCTCCAGGAAAGGATCAAGGTTTAAAGTCAAGCCTTAGAAATCTGGAGCTGAAGGAAAGCAAGGCGCTGCGTGTAATGGGACAGAAACTCGAAAGCCAGCATGGGCCGGACTAAACTCTGCGCTCTGGGTCCTCCATTCATGCATTTAGATTGCAGTACATAGGTAGACTTTTCTTTCCATCCCTTTCCTCCCTATCTAAAAGAAGGGGGAAAGGCCATTAAGCTAGAGCTGAAGCCATGCTCAAACTGAGCTGATGAGTCGCTTTGTAGATGGGGTGAGTGCAAGGGGGAAGGGGAGCAGTTGGCAAAGCCTTGTCTCTGGTCTACTTTGCTATTAGACCAGCCACAATCTTGAGGTCAGTCGTGCAGGACGTGTCTTCCCAAGCACAAGTAAAACACAGCATGCCCAGTCCTGTTTTCCATTTCTGTAAGACAGTTTCCAAAGCTATTTTGCGACTCACTGTGCAGCGAAGCAGCAATTCAATTCAGCATCCCTGGGCAAAACACTACTGCCCCTGGGTCGGGACTTTGCGTGATGGGTGCCGTCCTGGGTCTTTACACCATCCTCCATCTCGCAGTGAGCTGCGTCTCCGGATTTCATGTCCGGCTCCAGCTGCAGTCCTGGGAGAGGTGTGCCCCGTGGGCAGCAATGCTGTGTCAAACACTAAGAGATCAGACCGTTAGAAAGACCTAAGGAGAGCTGGATCTGGAGAAGTGGGAGGCTGAGCTCCTCTGCTGCCAGCATGGCTGGGGGGATCCCTTCACTAGCTGGGTTTAACCCTGCACCCAACTCTCCTCGGTCAAAAGACCAGGCGAACTGGTATTTACTTTTAGTTCACAAGCAAGTTTTTTTTCCTTTTTTTGGCTCTTCCAACAGTCTTACCTGGTTGTATCTGGAGAAGAATCACACCAGTCACCTAGCTAGCCCCAAAACATAGCTGGCCCCATGTTTTAGCTGATTGCCTTCTGTGTCTTCAGACCTGAAAATAAGCACCAGGTAATTCTGTACCTGCTGCATCACCCGAGTAAGTAACAACCCCAGACATTCCTGCAGGGCACCCCGAGTCGCAGCCCCTTCCTACAGTTTCCACTGGTTTACGCTCATTTTTTGTAGATGCAATTGCCACTTTCACTCCAGTCTGGTTGGTGTACTGTGGTCTGGTTAGCCTGTTGGAAGTGCGTGTGCAGCGTTTTATGTGATGATCTTTGGTCCAGGGGGTTGATGCTTTTAGTTGGCATGCTATAAGCAGAGAAGTATGTTCCCTTGATTTTTTTCCCTTAAAAAAAATTGACTTGGGGCCACCCCCTGCAGAGCCAGAGCAATATCTGCCTCGACCATTTGCAATCAAGAAAGATCAAAGGTGTCTTGTTATTTCACGTCAGTGCTATTTCAGAGCTTTTTATCTCTTGATATGTTTTTAGCTGTTTTAGTTTGAACAAAGCTGCTAACTTTAAACAATGACAGCCTGTCAGAGAATCATTGTAAGTCACACAGATCTGTATTCAAAGTTGAAAAGGAAGCATTCAGCCCCGCCACCCATACACGTGAACCTTGAAGCGCAAGACTCTTATCTTCTAAGTGCTTTTATTGTCCCCATCCTCATATTAGGAAAGATTCTTGTAACTGTTAAATTATCCTTATATTGACTTTTAAGGTGGTAGGTAGCTAATTATTAGGGGCTTCATAACTCCGGTGGTGTTAAGTACCCCTCTGCCAGGCTGCTTTGGGGAAAAAAAGCACCCAGGTTCTGCAACACTCAGCCCACCGTGTGATGGCTGCTGCTCCCAAGCGACACAGCAGAGCCACGGAGGAGAGATTTAATTGACTGATTCTGTATGAAAAGGTGCTAATTAAGGAGGTCTTTCATGACTAAAGTAGTAGACAGGCCTCACTTTGACTCTGTCCAGGAGGAGATTTCCCTCTGTGGGAACAGAGGAGCAGTGCTGAAGATCCCTTCCTTGTGTTGGTGCTAAATTCCTGATACCAGGAATTTAGTAGCACTCAAATGCAAGCAAGGTGTTGCAAGGCAGCCTTGGCACAGTGCAGAGAGCCCTGCATCCCCAGGGGCTCGTGGGGCCACCGAACCCCCCATGGATGCGGCACTGCTCGCCCCGAACAGATGATGGGGCTGGAGGCGTTCCCCGTGAAGGCACGACTCTTGTTCGCACCCGCGGGCTGTGCTGTTCGGAGCTGACTCCTTGGGTGCTGTCAGCTGGAGACTTATTTCTTATATTAAGAAGTGCCTGTGAGGTTGAACACCTTGAGAGAGTTAATTTCTGCATCTAAACAATCACTACGTTCTAGTCCGTAATATCAGCGTAGGTTTATTTTTAATACCTTCAAACTGGAGAGGATCGCTCGCAACGACTGTAACAAGTGATGCGGATTCAAGCACTAGCAAACCCAGAACCATGAACTGTTTCTTGTGGCATTTACTTATTAGAACTATAGGAAATGAGAACTTCTCCCAGGCTCAGACTTTATTTTGTAGTTCAACCTGAGGAGAACACTTTTTTTTTTCCCTTCGATTTATTCCTTAACATGTGCCACTTTGAGAACTCGCACTCCTTACCATATCTTTTTAATATGCTGATATTTTAAAATCTGTGTTTTGTTTCATAGATGTTGGACTGAATAAATATTTCACTGTAAAATTAATGCATGGTTTAAAGAAAAGAGGGATAAAATGTCATCATATGTAAGAACTTTACTAAAAAATAATCTGTAAGAGAACTATTCCAGTGCTCCATGGCAGATGCAAAGTGCTTGGCTCCGTTTCTGGTCTCTTGGTCTCAGTTTGTCGCCTGACTTGATGTGACCTTTGCTGGATTAAACCCCAAACACTCCGTTTTCCTTTCTTTTGATCAGGTTTCATAACACGATTTCGCAATCCTGGTGCTGTCCCTGGGGGAGACCTCAGTGCGGGTTTTGCCTCGCCAGGACCCTGGCAGTAATAATTTACCGTATCTCGTTTCCTTCCAAGGAAACATCCATGCACAATCAAGCTCAGATGTGGTTTGCTATTGTTATTTCAGTGTAACGAGTCTTTTGTGCGCTTGTAGTTAGGACAGTCGGGGGGTTGTAATCTGTGCACAGAGGCTGCATTTGGGGGGACATTTAAATGAAGGGTCCTTTAGGTTAATGCCGTTTCCTTCTCCTCCTGCCGAATGTAAAGACCCAAATCCATGCTGGTCTAAACTGACACACCTCCATCAGCTGCGGAGCTGCTGGTTTTCTGCCAGAAAGGACTTGGTCTGCAGGACACAGTGGTGGTCAAGGTGAAGAAAGCAAGCGGTCTGCGGACCAGGTATATGGGTAGAGGTTGGCATCTCTTGGGTGGCCTGCAAGACACGAATGCATTCTCACGTTTTGTGGTGTTGTTTCAAATGTGCCATGTCTTCTGCACAGCTGAGATCCTACTGAAACCAGGAGCTTTGCAGAATCGAGGTTTTAAACCAGGAGCGTAACGCCATGGCAGTGAATCAAGTTCAGCATGCAAAATTAAGGTAGATCAAAGCAGAGCAGACCCACGAACTGTACATCGACCACTGAATGCAATGATCCTCTTGGGGTTTCTCTTCTTTTTTTTTTTTTTTTTTCCCTTCCCGCTGCTTGCTTTCTTGTTGTATTTTCCAGTATTTGTGATTATTCTATTTTTAACCTCCCACTGTGTGTTCATTTCCTCCCTGTAAGTAATTCTGACTTTACCTGACTCTTTCTTGACACTCGGGGAAACGAGAAAAAGTGTTGGAGGTCACAGTTCTGGGAATGTTTGTGTGTATCTAATCATGTCTTTAGCTAAACTAATGAACAAAAAAGGCGAGCTTCCACTTTGAGTGTGAGCGCGGGTCTCCGTGTGTCTCTACCTTCCAACGGTGCAATTGTGAACGCTGAATTTCCCTTCCATGAAGGCTGCTGGAACTGAGTTTTGTATCCTTGTTTCTGCTAACGATTGCTTTCCTTTCCACTCCATTCATATCTGGTAAATGTGTATTAACGGACTGCAAATACAGCTGATTATCATCAGTGTCAAAACGTTTGGCTTTGGTCTTGTTTCTGCTTGTTTTGGGGACTGTGGCCGCATCCTGCTTGTGGGCTGAGTTCTGCCCTTGCCTTGCGTTGGCAGTGCTGCCACAGCAGCTGAGACATGATGGAAAAGGCCCAGGGTCGTAATAAAAATGGCTAGACTTGAGTCATTTGGGTTTTCCTGGGAGAGAGAAATTGCTGAAGTGAAACAGCATGGAAAGAGAAAATTGGACTTCTAAATTAAAAAATCCTGTTTTAAAGGAGGTTTAATAATCCGCAGGCGTTATGAAAGGCACAGACAAAAATGGTCTGTCTCTGAAACAGAATTAACTTGCCACTGTCCCTTTTAACTTTCAGTAAAGGAAATTCAGCATAGACAGAGAAAAAAGCAGATTACTGTTGTCCTCCAGGGGGAGAAGAGATGAATAAAGCAGCAGTGGCATTTCCAGGCTCTCTTGCAAACTGAAAACATATTAACTTCTCTGTTTCTTAGGTTTCATCTCCTTCCTCAAATGCCAAAGGGCTGTCTGCATCTGCAAAACTTCCAGATCCAATCTGTGCCCTTGATAAACACAATAAACCAGGGTAAGGGAGCCGGAGCTCCAGGGCGGGGGTGTGTTGGTAAAAGGCAGGCAGCTGCTGATTGACACCGTCAGCTTCTGCTGCTGCTCCGACATCTCACAGCTAATTACATGCTTGCTGCATCACGCTTACGAGGTCTTGCAAGCAAAGATAACAGCAAGCGGGAGCGATGCGGAGAGCTGCCAGCTGCCGCAGGGTGCGGAGGTGCTGGCTGGCGGCCGTGCAGGCGTGAGGGTGACGCGGGGCAGCCGCAGCTGAGGTTGGCAGCCGTCGCTGGCTCCGTCTTGTCGGCATTGCTTGGTTTCTGTGGTAGCAGCGCAGGAGAGCCATGTTATCTCAATGCAAGCTTATCTCAGTGTGAAATTAATGTGAAACTAGAAGCGCTCCTGAAGCGAGAGAGTTTAGGTATCCGTTTGTAGGAAGGATCCTTTCCTACATGATGCAGGGGCCCAACTTGAGGGCACTGTTGCTGCTTTTGCTGGTTTCCCTCTCCTACACGTAGGCACGCAATGCTTTTACTGGGCACAACTTCATCCACATCCATCCGCCCGTTTAAAATCCAAGTGAGCGCCAGCTGATGGGCTACAGCTGGCACAGCCGTGCAGGGGAGGCAGGAACGCGCTGCCTCCGCGAGGGCGATGGCAAAACTCCCTTTGACTTTCCTACAGCCAAAGCCTTCGCTTGATGAACGACTTGCAAAGCCTCTAATTTGATGGCACCGCGCTGAGCAGAAATGCAGCCCACGTGTACCCTGAACACAAAGCGACGTTGCTAGTATGTTTAATAGACCTGTTCTTTCCAGCATGGATTCCTCCAGCCACTTTTGTACTGAGGCCGTTCCTGCCTCCTCTCACAGGTCAGCTCCTCCATCGCTGATGTGTCCGCAGGCATCCCGCACCGGAGGCTGGAGAAATCCTCTCCTCCACCCCAGCGCCAAGCAGCTCTGCTCTTTGGGCCTTCATTAGCCATGCATTTATGCACTGAGCTCTCAATAACGTGTCAACTTTTTAATTAGTGCCAGCCTTTTGCGTGTATGAAATTATGAATACTCTTTAGTTATTTTTGGAGGAAAGTAGGGAAGAAAAGAAGAAAAGGTCTTTGTGCAATGGGTCTAAAGGCACATGAAGAAACAGGTTTCTTCTCACTGCTAAAAATCAATCTGTTTTAGTTTCTCTGCAATTGTGCCGGCTCTTCAGATTTTCAAGTACATACTCTGAGGCGCTGATGCGGTGGAGGGAAGGTTTTAAGAGCTTGAATCACAACAGCACTGTGAGTGAAATGCTCAATTTTTTTTATTGGGAAAATTAAAAGTGACAGTTTCAAAATTGATTCCACTGCTTTGATTGATTACTCAGAATATTTAGCTCAAAATTATTGTGGCAAGATTTTCTGCTGAGGCTCGTGGCTGGGATGGAAATTAATTTGGGCGAGGGGGGCAGTTCTTAAAAAAGAAATTTTTCTGTAAAGGAAACTGTTTATACCCAGAGTCAGTGATGAGTAATCTCTCCATATTCAGCCTGATCTCAATAATTAAACAGACTGTGAGTTCCCATTTGAGGACAAAGGAGAGGAGGCCAGGGAGATAGTGTTATCATGGCTTCCCAGGTTTCTGTTAGCTGAAGATGACCGGTGCCCAGCAGAAGCGGAGGAGCCGTCTGCATGCTGCTCAGGAGCTTTGTAGTGCTCCGCTGCTGGCCTGTCCATACGGTACGTCCCTGCTGGGAAACCTGCCCTGAGCCAAGGGTTGTGCAGGCAGTGAGGCAGAGGAGTGCTGGAGTCCTGCTGGAAGTCACCCATCGAGGAGGGAAGGTGAGGGATGCTGAAGGTGGTGTGGGCACAAGAGAAGTTCAGGTAAGAGCTGGACCCACCTCTTCAGCTGGAGAAACCACCAGGGCCAAGCTGTGCGGTGGTTGCACCTGGGCTTTGGCACCCCCAGGTGCACCACACTGTCCAGGCAGATGCCATCCCACCACCTTGGTCTTCAGCTTCTCTTACCCTTGCCAGGTCCTTGTACGCTCCCTTACATTCCTGCAAAGGGCACAGCTTAAAAGCAGGCGTGTCACACGGATGCTCTGGTGTCTCCAGACGGATGGCTGCTCTCTCACTCCAGGTCCTTCCCGGGATGGGAGAGAGGGGACAAGCAGGCTGAGCTGTCACCCAGAGAGACACCAACCTTCCCGGCTCCCTCCTGCCCGCAGCTTTGGAGCTCTGTCCTGCTCCTGGCGTGCTGCCTGATTACTCTTGATTCCTCCAGTTTATAGAATCATAGAATCGTTAAGGTTGGAAAAGACCCTTAAGATCATCGAGTCCAACCGTTAACCCAGCACTGCCAAGTCCACCACTAAACCATGCCCTTGAGCACCACATCTACCCGGCTTTTAAATACCTCCAGGGATGGGGACTCAGCCCCTTCCCTGGGCAGCCTCTTCCAATGCCTGACAGCCCTTTCGGTGAAGTTTTTATAATGTCCAACCTAAACTTCCCCTGGCGCAGCTTGAGGCCATTTCCTCTCATCCTATCACTTGTTACTGGGGAGAAGAGACCGACCCCCACCTTGCTACAACCTCCTTTCAGGCAGTTGTAGAGAGCAATAAGGTCTCCCCTCAGCCTCCTCTTCTCCAGACTAAACAACCCCAGCTCCCTCAGCCGCTCCTCATAAGACTTGTGCTCCAGACCCTTCACCAGCTTTGTTGCCCTTCTCTGGCCACGCTCCAGCACCTCGATGTCCTTCTTGGAGTGAGGGGCCCAAAACTGAACACAGTACTCGAGGTGTGGCCTCACCAGGGCCAGGTACAAGGGGACGATCCCTGCCTTGGTCCTGCTGGCCACACTATTCTTGATACAAGCCAGGTTGCCATTGGCCCTCTTGGCCACCTGAGCACACTGCTGGCTCATGTTCAGGCGGCTGTCAACCAACACCCCCAGGTCCTTTTCAGCCAGGCAGCTCTGCAGCCACTCCTCCCCCAGCCTGTAGCGTTGCCTGGGGTTGTTGTGACCCAAGTGCAGGACCCGGCACTGAGCCTTGTTGAACCTCACCCAGTTGGCCCCGGCCCATTGATCCAGCCTGTCCAGGTCCCTCTGCAGGGCCTTCCTGCCCTCCAGCAGATTGACACTTTCACCCAACTTGGTGCCAACTTATCCCACAAAACAGGCAGAAAAGTATTTATATTCTCTTCTCTGGGTTGCCTGCCTTATTTCATTCTTTACCAACCAAGCCTTATTAGACTCGCAGGCTGGAACGTGCAGGTTGTACATCCAAGGCAGAAATGGGAAAAGTATCCTTCAGGAGAGGACTCGGTTGGTTTGCCCGGCAGTTTTTAATTTCAACTTGTAAGATGAGTTTGAGACTCAGATTTTGGGGTCTTTTTACATTTTAGGATTCCATTTTTCAGACATGCTTCCTCTTGAAATAGATAAATGAAATAGATAAATATAAAGCACTGTAACTTCAGAAATATGAACTAGATACTGTATACAGAATTAATAGGCATAGTTAATGGCTTGCTTTATACAGAAAAGCCCCATTTTGGCCAGTGTCGGACGTGGAACTGGGGAACTCCAGAATCAAAGGCAGCTGTAGCCACAAGCCATAGACCAGCACAGTACAGCAGTTGGAGGATGTTTGGCCTCGGGTGTCTCGTGTCCTCTACATGGCAAATCCCAGGTGAACCCCATCTGTGTGTTAGGATTGTGTATTGACCAGCACATACTGACTGGAAAGGGTATAGCAGATAGTGGTAAGAGAATTACATCATCTGGATGTAACCTGGGCATTTAATTACATGTGGGAATTTAAGCTATGTTTCCTTGGGGCCACACTAAAATGTGATTTCACTGATAGATCACTTAAATAACATTCAACCTAACTCCTCTTGTGCCTGCCACAGCCCGAGGAGAGCAGCCACGCTGCTGAGGCGAGCGTAGGGATGCTGTGCCAGCGGCGTAGGGATGCTGGGCTAAACTGAGCTGCAGCCTACAGCCCTCTGGGAACCGCGTGTGGGTTTCAAGTGCCCGTCTCCGCACCTGCTAGGACTCAACTTCCAATTTGGGTTAAACTTGCCATTGAGACAACGTTGGCTGCAGCTGGGGACACGTTGGGGACCTGGAGCCCTGCAACGCAGGAGCTCGGAGGACTTTTCCTGGGGCACAGCTCCCCAGGTTGGTGGGGAGCCCCTGCTCCACCTCGCCCTGTCCATCCCAGCCCTCGCCTGCGGCACTGCCCAGGGGATGTAGACGGAGATCTCGGATGGAGATGGCACCCGGAGGGACAAGCTAGAGGCCTGATGCTGCCCAGCAGAGACGCTCAGGGCTCAGCAACGATGCGTCCCCAAGACGAGCTGGTGCATAGCGATGGATTAAACTCGCCTGAGAAATCATTGCTGGAGAGAGATGCTTTTCAGTGCATCCAACTCCTCCCTGAAAACAAGGGCCGGTCCTCTAGAGGGTGCTGCGGGCTTAACGTGCTCACCCAAAAGGAAGATGGGTGCTCGCTTTACCAGCACCCTGGGGTGCTGGGTCCTGCCGTGCCTGCAGGACCCTACGGCCACAGCTCTGTGGGGAGGAGGTCACAGCTACGGCACATAACCCCATCAGGCTCCCTCCTCCACCGTGCCCCGACTCCCGTGAGAGCCCGGCCCTTCTTCTCCCAAAGGGATGCCACCCCCGTGGGGTGCACCCCCAAATGTGGCCTTGGCTGGCTGCACCAAAGACGGGCTGCTGCGGGGGCTCGCAGGCCAGCGCTCCCCCGTCCCTCCGAACGCTGTCACTGAGCCATTTTAAAGTGAAATACCGCGTATACCTTGCTTGTTTGGGCTTACGTACATTCCCTGCCTAAAATGTGACTCCCAGAAGGCTGTATTAGCTCTCAAGCGACTCGCTGCAATTTATATCCCCACTTCATTTCCTTGCAGACCGTATCTGTATGACATCAATTGTACTGGCTAAGAATGCTTACAAACCTGTTTCCTGCTGCAGGATGATCACATTATACACGATTACACACTCTAGGAATTTCTCCTGCGATCCAGCTGGGTGCGGGCTGGAGTGGCAGAGGAGCCGGAGCGTGTGTGGAATAATGAAGCGTTCATTCAAACCTCCGTGCTGGCTTCAAGCTCTTGGGTTGCGTGAGCGTGTGGTGAGCTGCTCTAGCTGCTTATTACCCTAAAAAAAAAGCCTGAATCATCTAAATAATTTCAAATTTGGTTTCCACTGTGTCTGTATGCTTTCTGTGTCTTGCCATTTCGTTATTATTATTTTTACCATATCAGAAAAGTTTATGAAGAATTTATTCAAAATGTCTCAGCAGGAGAAGTCTCCCTGCACCAAGACGTGCTGTTTCAAACAGAGACTTTCTCGGCAGAAGCAAAATCCAGTTGTCCATGTCGACAACGTTCCTGTCCTCAGAACAGACTCAGACCAGTACCACTTGTCCTGTGTTACTGGTGGTGATGGCAGCAGCACTAGCACTATTACGCATGCGCATTGCAGGACTGTGGTGCACCTTTCCAGGATCCCGGGATGCTAAGGGACCTAAACCCACAGCATTTCCCTGCCCTGGAAATCTGACAGCCTTATGTAGGACAGAGCAGATTGGAAACATGGATATGCTATTTGTCCTTGTGATGGGTAGGGATCTCACGTGAGGCATTTTTTTCTATAAATAAGTAAACTGATGCTTTTCTTTGACCCGCTATTGGATCCCTCTAGCAAAACCTGTGTTGTAGTGTCGTGTGAAGGACACTGCCTCGTGCAGGGAGATGGTGAAACCCCCGGTGAGGCGCAGCAGGCAGCGGAGCACGAAGCCCATCAGGCCACGCTGACCGTCCCTGCAGTGCTGGGGCTGCAGTGTGGCGCGTTGCAACACCCTGCAAAACCAAACCTCCACCTTCCTCGTCCTCTTCCTCTTCCTGGCTGAGACATGCCAGAAGCAGCTCTCCTGCTCTGCACCGCTCACTTTGGCCTGGCGAAGCAGCCCCCTGCGTGGCACCACATCAACCACTTCCCTGAAATCCAGCTATATTTTATTCACTGTTTCATCATTATCTGCCAGCTCAAAAGGCTGAAGCATATTTGTTAGCTAAAGATTTCCTTTTAGGGGGCTGGCGGCAGATTATCCTGGCTGTTTCTAACGATGTGTAATCTAAGCTGTCACCCACATTTCCAGTATTTTACTTCTGGTAAGGCTACAGCAAGGCTGGAATGGAGCCGAGGTAGCAGGGAGCCCTCCTTACACAGGATCGGATGCTCTCTTTGACCTGGGACCTCACGGATCACGTCACCTCCACCCTCAGCTCACCTGAACTTGCCTTTAGTTTCTTCAGCCCTCCCAAGCATCATATTCTATTGCTTCCCTAGGGCTACAACTTTCAGTTGTTTATTTATTTTTAAATAAGAACTAAAAGTCGCGTATAGACATGCTGTTCCAGGATCTGCAAAGGTGCTGTATACAGTGAGAGTTGGGACAAAAATCAAGCACGCTGTCTCCGTCCCCTCCCCACAGTAACACCCAGACATGCCGCTTGGAGGTACTGTCCTTTCTGAATGGGCTCGTGCACTCTCCTTTTGTTCATAAATCTGCAAAAAAAAAAAATAATATGAGATTTACTGATACACAGGCTTTTTGCTAGTTTTCTGATTTCACCGTCCAGCTGTGTTTAGCAGGTGCCCAGCATCTTGTTGATAAAATTGGACATTTTCCAGTGCTGTGTGAGATAATGTCACTCTGACCCTTTGTGTTTGTTCTTTCTGATGAAACGGCTACTGCTGTTGGTGGTTTTACTGTGTTTAATCTGAACTCGGTATTAGGCTGACACGCTCGTTATGCTCCCAAATTGCTTAATCTATCTGCAACGTCAGGACCTGAAACACAACACAGGCAATACTGGTAAGGGCAAACATGGCTGTTTTGCACACCTGGAAGAAACTGTTGTCTTACAGTTGTCTTACAGGTTTTTTTTCATTATTCTTAATGGGTAATTTCAGGTCAGCTGCATCTCAGCTCTTACACTAGTTCATGTTAGAGACAGAAAAGAAAGGAAAAATACAGCTGAAAGAGGGCCTGCGTGTTTCAGGAGCTCAAGTCCTAGTCTCCAAAAGCAACCTTGGCTTTTGGCAGCCTAATTGCCATTGACTCGCAGTCAGGCTAGCTCTTAATGCTCAGTTTTGCTGAGGAAAAGGCTAATTCCTTTTCAGCAAACAGCCTGTGTCAGCTACGGCACCTGCAAAACTCATACTTTGCTGCACATGTCATTTGGTGCTTCTGGGAGCGTGATTGCTCATAAAGTGCTAAATCTCCCACCTGCCTACGTAGCGGATAGCGGATTTTTCTGTTAGGATATGTCTAACTTGCTTCTTAAGATACTGTGTAAAGCACTGAAATCTTCTTTAACAGCTAAATAATCCAGAGAATTTTTGCAGAGAGGTCTCTTGCAGGGCTGTCGGCACCTCCCCTCCATGCATTTTGGAGATGTGCTGCGGTTCGGAGGGGATTTATCCCTCTGGAGATATCTGCAGCTTGCTGTGGTCTTAAGGCTTGGGGATTTCACTAACGAACTTGAACAATGAGTGTCTTTGGTTAGGTCCTGCCACTGATGACCAGCTGAAATCAGTGCAAGCATTGCTTGTAGGAGATGAGCTTTAGTATTTAATCCTACGAATATTTCTTTCTGACCGACACGTGGGTCCTACTGATGTCTCTCCAGGTGGAAAGCTCCAGATGAATATCTATTTATGCACCCTCATTTGGGATGTGGAGGTGGTGGAGGGGGAGCAGGGCACGTGGGATGGGGGAGCAAGGCGAGGGGCAGGGGCTGGAGGCAGCGGGGCAGGAGGGACTGGCGATGGGACCAGGGTGGGCAGCACTGGTGGGTTCACTGCATCTACCCACCATGTGCCAAGCGACCTCCGGACAATGCTGCTCACCACAGAATCCAGCTCAGTGTCTTCAAAATATCTCCACTGCACATCACTCTGGGTTGTCATCCCCGTCCGGCTTGTCTCACCGCCTCAGCCACCTCTGTGTCCGCCTGTTTACCTCCCGCTGCAGCGACAGCCTGAATGTGTGCCCTTAGCGGTCACTCTGCACTTCTTCAGGGCAGACTCAGTCCATTCCCTCCTTCAGCAGTCAAGGCACACATGCAGATTGTTCCCTCTTTATTTTAATGATGTATTGGCTATTTTACAGCAACACCTCCTGACTTTATTTCATGCCGTGACGGGGCTGTCATTTATCGCAGGTAAGGGAAATTGCATGTTTTCAGCTCTCAGGACTCTTTCTCTTCCCATTATTATTTCTTCATTGAGTGCATGGTGGATGTGTTATTAAAAGTCAAGTGGCCTGGAATGGATGGCAAGAAATGAATCCGTTTGGGAAGTATCCTCAGTTTCCCTCACGTTGCTGCTGCACCCTTCTCGCCAACCTTTCTTTCATGCAACGTCGCCAGGGCCCTCTCTCACTGAGATGGCAGAGCAGAGCCAGAATGGGAGGAGATGGGATGGGGCCAACAGCTGCTGTGTGCGGTCCGGTCCCGCTGCGAGTCCCAGCTCTCCCCACGTGGCAGCAGGACAGACTTCCCACCCGGGTGGCATTGCACAGCCCATCTCACAGCCAGCTGCATGCACCCTCTGTCCGTGCACAGGCCCACGGCGGAGGGGGACAACAGGACACAACTCAGTGCAATTCGCTTTGGTCAAGTAGGACGTGGAGGTGGACCGAGACGCTGGCTCAATTTTACAGCCCCCTTGATGTGCACCAGGGAGGAGGACGCTTGCTGTCAAAACAGGTTTGATCTCATCCAGTAGACAAGGGCACAAAAATATCTCCTGCCTTTGCCACTGTCCCAAAGTTTTCAGACGGCTCCTCAGCAAAGGCTGGTTTAGAAAAGCACCAGTAACAGTGCAGTGTACGGACAAACACCATGTTAATACAACAGTATCAAAAAAGTGGTCCTACCTCCAAACTCAACTATAAACTAGACATTTCAATGATGCAAACTTGACGTGACTTTTCAAAATGTTTTCTGCGAACAGAGCAACAAGAGAAGATCCCGGTGAACTGGTGTCTCAGCTCTCTGGAGCCTTGCACTGGACGTGGCTGGAGCACCGCTTTGACGGTGTCAGACAGTAACGATGGACAAAAAAGTCACTCTCCAGTTGCCGTCATCTGTGGTGCATCTCTTCCCACTCATCACCGCATGCTTTCAAGGGATTGATCTTGTAACCATTAGGGGGGCAGAGCTCCCGGTAACCTCTGGCAAGCTACAGTACTGCCAGTGCCAGGAGCCACAAACTGACAACCACAAACTTCTGAACCCCCCAGATTCATTAAGTATATAATGTCACTTTTAAAAGTCTCTCTAACACGCTGGCTGCTTTGAGCCCGTAGGGGCCAGAATTTCAAAGGAAATTTTCCAGTTCATCCTTCCCACTCCAGCACTGGTGCACAGGGGAATTCAGGCTCGGTCACATCTTTGTCATTTGGGGTTGATCTACCTTTCTTGCCAAGGTTTTTCTGACTCTCCTATTTAGTTCCCTGCTGATGGCTTCCTTGTTGTAACCTACTCGTCAGAGCCCAGACTGCAGGCGCAGATGTGGGCAGGGTTTCCCCCGGCTCCGGCTCCGAGGACTGGCCCACTCTTTTCTGCTCTCTTAACTCAAGATGGAGTCATTCCACTGAACATGCAGCACGCCTTTCATAGACATTCTCAAAACCACCTAGTTTCCTGCCTGGTGTTTTGGTAGTTTCTCAGAAATCACGTGTTGACACTAAAATCATCAACTTGTCTAAATATACCTGTTTTCTTTTGTTCTGTATATCCCTGAGCTGAACCAAGTGTTGACCATGCTTTTCCCATCCTGGATGTCACTTCATTTCCAGGTCTCTGCTGACCAGTGGGATGTTGCACAGCTAGGTGACCCCTTCTCCCTTCTTCATGGGCTTGCCTCCTAGGACTACCTGACACTTGTGTTTCAAGGACTTTTCCCCTGCTTTTAATAACTCAGAGTCCTGCTTGTCTGTCCTTGTGGCTTTCTGGAGGTATTTCTTGGTGGCGTGGTGTAATCTTCACGGCCCTTGACGGGTTAGCCACCCTTTTGTGCTATGTTTGCAGTTGCATTAACAGCATTAGTCATTAGGCCAAATGGCAGTGGTGAGGACGTGGCCATATTGGCCAGGGCTCTTGTCCGGCTCTTCACCTTTCGGAGACTTTTCCATCTGTAGGTGATGTTAATGACTTTAGCTGGGATTCATAGGAGCGAAGGCTGTTCCATATTGCAGGCTGAAAAATGCCTTCTGAGGGTCACAAAACTGACGCTGAAGGAATTCTGCTGTTTCTGCAGAGTCTTCTGATGTGAGCTGTAAATCAGAGTATCTAAACTCTACAGGATCTCCTGGGCCTGAAGTCAGCCTTCATCCACTTCCCTGCCACGCAGCAGCACGCTGCAGAAGACCTTCCATACATAAAATCCAGACCCAAGCAGCTCCTTTCTGAGATGGTGAAGCAATATTTTTGGGTGCTCTGATGATGATTTCGTCTTTCAGCAAGTCAGAAAGTCCCTTGCTTTTGAAATTCTCCATCCATTTCATAAAAGTGCAGCACGTCTTGCCTTCCGTGAACATTTGGGTTAGCTTTTTTAAGCTTTTCCCTGTTATGACAGGACCTAGAAACCCTTTTTTTTTTTTTTTTTTTTTTTTTAAAATCATTTTCATCTAATTCCAGGAAGAGTGCTTTCATAGACTGCCACATCTCCGTGAAGGCATGAGGAAGTAAACACCTCTGAGCAAAGCCTCCACAGAAAGGCAGCAGCAGTTGGCTCAAACCCTGTCTTCCTACTCAGGCACTAACACTTTAAGCACCACTCAGACGATTACTTTAAGTTGCTTTAAGTACCTCCAGTTGTTTTCTGACTCGCTTCTGCTTTGGTCATTGATGATGAGTGGGAAGCCTGAAATATCAGACTTGGAAAGTCTGTTCTGTGGTTTAACTTTTTTTTTTTTTTCTTTTGCATATAAAAGACTTTTGCCTTTTGCAGGGCAAAATGATGAGTATTCAACATGCTTGCAAAAAGGCAGAAGCATAGTGCCTTTGTGGCTCTACCTTCTTTGCAGAACAACACATCTCACAAGCCATGGTGAAGACACCGATCGTTAAAAATAAATTAAAATCTGGAAAAAATACATGTGCCAAGGAGGTTTTGTACCTGGATTGCCTCCAATCTCACAGGTCTCTGAACACCCTGTATGTTTGGCCACCGCCGAAGCCCTGTGGGAGCTTTGATGTCAGCACCTTTGCTAACTGCAGTGCGCAGTTCCAGTTTTGTAACGCATTTCCCGAGGAGAGATGTCGAACCCTACCCACACCTCAGGACAGATTATCATTTAAAGAAAAAAAAACCAACCTCACTGTTCCTGAAATGTGTCTTAATTAACTCTCAGCAATTTGCATTTGACAAAAGATAGAGCCAGTTTCTCTTGTTCTACTGATTTATGCTTAATGCCAGATGGGGGTGGCTTCGGGTCAGGTGTTTCCCAGGCCTGGGGCTGCCTTTGGTCTGCAAGACAAGCCAAAAAAGAAGAGGGAAAGAGAAAGTCTAAATACTGGTTGTCTTAGGGTAGCTCAGCTCCAGACTGATCAGCATAAAAAACATATTGGGATGCTAAATAATTTTGATAAAAGGCACTTGAAAAATGGAGCAGATGTTCCGTCCCGTGGACAGGGTTGTAAAGCAGGTATTTATGGGCAGAGGTCCCAGAGGACTTCCCTGCGGTGGCAGGTGGGTTCTGGAGAACGTCTCTGATCCAGCAGCTCACGCCTTCTGGACCTTACGCTTACTGATGTTATCCTTGAGACCTTGGCAAAGAAAGGAGGAATTAGTATTCCTCTGTGGGAACGTGGTTTGCTGGGGGCAAGGCTGCATTAAGTTTTCTGCAAGCAGGGCAAAAATGGGATTTTGATTGGTTTCTAAACAGTCACAACTGGCACATTTTAAATGACTATAAAAGACTTGACACCCTCCTGAAGAGCAGGGCTGCCCTTTGTTGTTTGTTTGGTTTTGTTTTTTTTTTTCCTTCGCAGAAGAGGCACAAAGGAAAGGTTAATTGACAAAACAAAGTTGTACATCGCTAGTGTGGCATGCTCCCAAATAGCGACATGGAAATGTATCGCCCAAATCAACAAGGCGTCAGGCCTCTGATGCTATAGCTGGGCTGATGGGAGACCAACAAAGGCGTCAATGCCTGCTTGCATCTGCTGGGGAGGCACACACGTTGTTGCGTACAGTTTTGCTTTACCTAAAAATTGCAACTTTCCATTTAAATTTTAGTATTCTAGTAAATAATACAGCAGTGATTCAGAGGGCGCGGGCGCTTGCTGCCCTGGAAAAGCCTCCTTTAACTCATGCGAGTCGGCTAGCCAGTCTGATCTACATAAACCAGAGAAGGGCACAGCAAGCGGTCCTGCTTCTTTTAGCACCTTGCTGGCCTCGCTGGGGGAGTGCTTCTAGGCTGTTGTCCCCTTGGTGACTTTGGCCCGTGGTGGCAGCCCTCAAGAGAAGGCAAATGCAACTGCAGTGGAAGGGGCATAAAGGAAACGCAGTGCTGGCCCTCAGTGCCAAATATTTTGGGGAAGAACAGCAGCTTGGAGGGGTGCTGTGGGCGAGCTAAGCTCCTGGATGTGTACCATCCACTGTCTCTTTCTCTGCAGTGCCCCAGGACTGCGCTATTTAAATACACCCTACTGTTCCCTGGGTATGAATCTGTGGAGGTAGGGTTTTTTTCCAAAGAGCCTTGCTGATTTTCCATTTTCTCCCCCATTGCGGTGATTACAGGGTTTTGTAGTTGAACAATGCTTAAGTGAGGGAGCGATTAACTATATACAGGGTTTTTTTTTAATATAGCTATAGGAAAAATCCTGGCAGCAGGGTTCACACACATAGTCCTGCTCAGCTCCAAGGATGTGATGGAAAAACACTTCTCTCCCTGGAGAGGAGAGGAGCCCGTATCAGCAAAAGGATGAGCAATCAGTAAGCGATAATGAATCAGTTAAAGTGCATTTGAGAAGATCAATAGATGCAGGTTAGGACACATGTAGCCATTCATTTCTGAGTGTCTTTTAACACAGCTGCATGTTATCATGTTAGCTTAAAACCCAATTATTATGCATTTAATACAGTATTAATTTTTCAGCATCCTCCATTCAATTTGGGCAGAGTCCTTTAACTACTGCATTACATGGGCAAACACTGGGGTAAACCAGCCTGGACGTCGGGAACCAGAAAAATTACGCTGATGCCAGCCGTGGAGCCGAGTGGTCACAGAATTATTGGGAACAAGTGACCCACATGAGCTGGCGGAAAAAATCATGCGACAGCGCCCAAAACAGGGCCCAAATGTGCTTTCTGGTTTGCTTCATTCCTTTTCTCCCTCATCTTTTGGAGAATGATCCAAAGCCCGAAGGACCTGAGGCCCTTGCTAACCAGATGAGGCCTTATGTGTCGTTTAGATTTACTCCTTCTGCATATACCCTCTCATGATATAATTAACAGTGATGTCACTGTTAGATAATTAAATTTAGTTTTATGCAGAGGTCAAATGACCTGGATAGTTTATATGTGAGCCGATGTCCTTCAATGAATAAATCAAAAATAGTGACGCTGACATTAGCCCCCCCATGGCCAACAGCCGAGCTTTGGTTCATTAAGGTGCTTGCTGCTCACCGGGGCTGACCAAGGCTGGGCACTGCCACTCGGTAGGAAAACATGATATTTTCACATTTCTCCACCTTCCGATTGGGGACGAAATGGCAAAAAAACCCGACGACTTGCCACAAAATGATCCCAGCTTCTGCAGCAGTAGAAATGCCAGGTATGGAGCTGATGAGATGCGGGGAGCCGAGCTAGGAGGGGTTGTGCTCTTCTTCCACGGCTCTTGCTTCACGAAGGACGGGATGTGGCAGCTTAATGCCGTCGTTCGGCTCGGTAGCGCCGTGCCCACAGTGCAGCTCACGTATAGCCATGCCAGCGCTGCGACACAGCCAGGAGCACGGGGTGCTTTCCGGTGAGACACAACGGGGTCCAGCCGCCATTCCCGGGGGGGCCCCGCCAGGTGGAAACACAATTTCACGCTGAACTGACTCACAGCAAAATATTTTGGGCCGATTCAACTAGTTCTGTTTCGGGTCATAGTGACGCCAACTGCAAAATTTTGTTTAGATGCTTGAGGCAGAAAAGCAGTCTACAGAGAGGCACAGATATACACCTGCTTGTTAAAAAAAAAAAATAAAGTAACACCTTGGAAACTGCATTTTCTACAGAAAAAGCTTCCTGTAGAAAATGACTGCCCAGCTGTAGCTGTGGATGTCCTCCTGCAGCCTGGCCGGGCACCAGTACAGCCTGCACAGCAGCCCCAGCATCTCGGGCGGTCACGGGGCACATGCCTCCCTGCTGAGAGCGCTCCTTTCCCCCGAGCCGCCTGGGAAGGACAGCCCTCCTTGGGATTTTCCTTTCACCTCCCGCTATCACGTTATGCATTTCTTATGTCAGCGATAACAGAAGGGTCCTCTACATTTTTACCATCTTGATAGACAGTGGATAGATCGTAATTAAATCACACTTTATCTTGGGATTTCTCATTCATGCTGAGGAGCAGGGCAATCCATCTATTTGCAGGATTGGGAGTATATTATTTATTTTTAAAAATCCTTATGCGTTTCACGAATAATCCCGTGTATTCTTGGGTGGAAAGCACATTAGAGCAAGCCAGTGTCCTCTCTCATCCTGTTTGTTCTTCCCTTCTCTCCCCGAGAACAATGGAAGCAGGAGGAAGTCTCGCATTGGTCTGTTACCAGTTTCCAGGCAGTTTTGCTTCCAGCTTCCCAACTATGAGCAAAACATTGCAATACCTAGGTTTGAACAGACACAGACAACATCTGGTTTAAAAAAAACACCCCAGCACCACTAAAGAGTCAGGAGGGTGCTCAGAGGCAACGAGACAGTCCCCGGTGTTTATTTGATTGAGCTTAGCATTTTGATCAAATTTTGAGGACTCGTGACTACACGAGATATCGAGGAGTGATGATTTGTGGTTTGGGAAAAGGGGATAAATCCAGGCAGGCTGCCATCCCCGCGGGCGCTGCGCAGCCCTGCGCGCCTCACCCACGGCAGGCGCCTTCCGCTACCTGCTGCTTCAGCAGTTCATTACGAAAATAATAATAATAAAAAAAAAATCACATTCTGCTGCGCGCTCGCAGCCCCGCGAGCCGAAACGCCGGCGCCGCCGCTCCTGTCCCCAGCCCCCAGCAGCCCTGCTGCCATCGGGACTAATAACGCTAATAAGGCAGCGATGCAGTTGCTCCGCTGCGGGCTATCCAGCGAGCAGAGGGCGGAGGCAACTGCGGCCCCAACTTCTGCAACCGCCTCGTCGGATCCTGTTGCTCCTGGGGAGGTTTCGGCAGCTCCTTTCTGGCCTTTTGTCCGTCTGTCCATCCCAGTCCAGCCCAGAGAGGCTGCACCTCCGGCACCAGCTACAGCACGCAGCCTCCCCACGACCGCACGATTGTTTGTAATACAATTTTGTATTTCTTTTTTTTTTAAGCACATCTCCAACCAGAAAGCGTAAGAAAATCCCATCCGCCTGCCAATTGACTCATGTGTAGGGTTTCCGCTTCCCAGATCTGCATATTGTAAGATCCTGACACAAGTTGATGTTGTAAGTACAGCTTCCATACGGTTCTCTCAAAGGCAACAGATTTTTTTATACATATATATTTATATATGGCACCTGGTTTGGCAGAAACCACATCCGAAAAAGGGAAATAAGGAAAACAGTAAAAGCTGAATCTACCTAGCTATTGCTGGCTTTGGAAGGGTTTTGGCCAATTCCAGAGGCAGCATAAATCTCATTCTTCCTCGGGAATGGCATAGGAGTCAATAGGGCTGGGATGGCTCCTGAGTGCCCCGGGAAGAAGCCACAAAACCAGATCTGGCATCTGGATCCAGCTGGACAAGGGCCACTCCTCGACCCGAGCATCCCCAGGTGCGTGGAGCAGACGGGCGGCCGCTCCTTTGGCCCAAGCAAGACCAGGCCCTAGCGCTTCCCCGCACTCCAGCCTGGCCGAATTTGGGTTCGGCGCCTGAAATTCGGCAACTTTTGCCACCGGATTTGACAGGCACAACTGCTCTGGCGCCGGGGTGGGGATCCAGGGAGCCGGGATTTTTCTGCCCGCGGTTTGTCGGGGCGGGGGGGGGTGTCTATGCGCTAAATAAACCCGTTGGTGGGGCTTTGCGATGAGGCGCAGCGGGGCGGGGAGCCTGCGGGAGACACTGCGGTTCTCACAGGCGTTCTCCTCGCTGCGCGACCCCTCGCCCCCAACCACCGCACCCCTTCGCAGGGTCCGGATGCCAGGAGCAAGCGGCCCGTGTGTGTGTGTGTCCCCGGCTGCCCGGGGGCCACCCCGGCTGCGGCGGCCGAGCCCCCGGCCCCCACGGCCGCCCTGAGGCAGCGCTGAGGGAGCGCGGCGGGGCGGGAAGGGCGCGGGGGGGGGGGGGGGGGAATGTTCTGCCCTCCCCCCGCCCCCCGCCCGCCCCCGCCCCCGCGCGGCGGGGCCCGGCGCCGCCCCCTCCCCGCGCCCTGACAGACAGCTCCGGCGGCGCGCTCGGCCGGGGAGGCGGCGATGCGATGCGGCGCCGCCGCCGCCATCCCGGCGCAGCCCGCGGCGTGCCCTGCCTGCCGGCAGCCCGCGGCCGCCCCTAGCCGCGCTGCGGGCGGAGGGGAAGCGGCAGGGGCAGGGGCGGCGGCGGCTTCTCCTTCCCGGCGCCCCGCATGAGGAGAGGCGTTAAATAGCGCCAGCGCCGCGGCGGCCGCCGCCACTGCCCGCTCGGTGGCGGCGGAAACATGGCGAGCGACTCCCCGGCGCGGAGCCTGGACGAGATCGACCTCTCGGCGCTGCGGGTGAGGCGCGGCTCGGGGCCCCGGGGGGGATGCGGGAGCGGCCCCCTCGCCCCCATCCATCCATCCATCCATCCGTCTGTCCGTCCATCCATCCATCCATCCATCCCTCGGGGGGGGGGGGCGGGGGCCGTGTGTGTGCATGCGTGGATGTATGTGTATGTGCACGCATGTGAATACCGAGATACAACCGTGTGCGTGCCTGTAGCCGTGCGTACGCGTGTGTATGTACATATATATGTATCTCCTCGCTCTCTGCTGTGTGCCTGCGCGCAGAGGTCCCCCGGCACAGCCGCGCAGGTGTGTGCACACACGCACGCCCCAGCCCGTGAGCGCCCCTGCCCGCGGCGGGGCCGCGGCTGCCCGGCCCCTCGGGGGACCCCGGGCATCGGCCGGGCTGGGGGCGGGCGCCCCGGGCCGCCTCCCTGCAGCCGGGACCGCGGTGGGCCCCCCCCCGAGCCCCGCGTTGGGGCGCTCGCACGCCCCTGCGGCGCGGACGGACAGACGGACGGGGACCGCCGAGCCGGGGGCTGCTCGCCAGGCCCCGCTTTTCCACAGCGGCACGGACCCCGCGGCGTTTCCATCCCCCTCCCGCCGTGCCCCTTCGCTCCGTCTCCTCCTCACCCCCCTTGAAAATGAAGCTCGTCATGTACCCTTGAAATGTCGGGCTCCTCAAACGTGTCAGCCTCTGCGTGGGCTGGGGCCTGATGTCCCCCCCGGTCTATTTTTCTTGTAACTTTCTTCCTTTCCCCCCCCTTTCTTCATCCTTTTGGTCGTAAAGAGCAGCTAGTTGGTACAGAGCGTGGGGAGGCATTTAGAGAAGCAGCGTTTATTGGGGAGGCAACAGCGAGGCTGCTTCTCTCAACCTGCTGGCATAGATAAATAAATAAAATTAAGCAGAATCCGCTGAAGACTCGCACAAGTGTATTTTTAGAAATATTATTTGCTTCAGTGCAAAAAAAAAAAAAAGAGAAAGAAGTCTATCTTTATTCACTTGCCCTACTTTCTTCCTGGTGAGTTTCTGGTTGATTAATAGTGTAAATGATTGCTCAGCAATACACCCTGTAGATGAGATTGGAGCGGGGAAACCATCCAGCTTAAAAACAGACCTGGAGCTCTTGTTTCCCCTGCTAGCTGGAAGGTGCCTTGGGAGAGAGGTTGCTGAAGCTGGTGGAGTTAATCCAGGAAAGCAGTGTCATTTGTGGTGGGGAGGCCTTTCCTCCTCCCCCACCCCCTGAAAATAAGATTTTTTTATTTTTTTTTAATATCTGCATTAGGAAGTTTATTTGAACTAGGGCACTATTTCTTCTTAAAACAGCATCCACACATGCTTAGTAGGTTTTTTTTTTCTGTGTTTGTGGCTTTTTAATAGCAATGCACACCAGATACAGTCAGCGTTTTGTTTTCGCTTTAGGAGGAAATGTATATTCCCTCCCCCTCCCGAGACCCACCACCAGCGCCTGGTCTGTGAGCCGAGCGGTGCTGGATGTTTCAGGGTAACCGGAGACAAGGGGACCTGAAACCCCGACCGATGGGGGGGTGGGAGTGTCCCCCTGCCCAGCCGTGTCCCCCTGCCCAGCGGTGGCTGCTCCGGCAGGACCCTGGGGACTGCAGGGGTGCGCCTGCCGCTTGGGCCTCTGCCCCCTCTCAAGGGGAGAGACCTGCTACGGCGCTTTCCTGTAAACGATGAGAGATGTGTTGGTTTGTAAGTGAGACGGGAATAGGAGCTTAATTTGCCAAGGAATAGATCTTCTTCTAAACTAAGCTCTTTTAGCACTTAGAATAATTGTTAAAGGTCATAAATTCAGCAGATAGGGCAAGAAGCGTGAATCATTCCACAGGGTCTGAATCAGAAATCAATAGTAAATTTGCTGCCTGAGCACAAAACATGGCAGGGAGGAGTGATTCCCCAAGCCTTGCAAAATTTCATTTATTAGAAAAGAAGTGTCACATCGCTGCGGGTTTGTAGATGAGTCTGGATGGAGGAGCCATTGCTCTTGTGCCTACGTGTTTGAAGGGGTGAGGGATGGCTGTGTGAAACGCTGGGAGCAGGTAGTGACTCAAAATCTGGCAGAGGGGATGATTTGTTCCCAGCAGCGGGGAAAGGAAACGCTTGGGCCGCTTATCTCCAAGTTTGAGTCACCGAAATGTTTCAGGAGGCTGGGTTTTATGAACAAGAAGCAAATGCATATATAAAAGGTGGACCTTTGACTGCCGGTTCACCCCGTCCTTTGCTTTGGCTTCCCTACTCATTGCAAGGGAGGAAGGTGGATTCGCAGGACGAGAGCATGCTGTCGAAGGCTGAGCACGGCTTGGCACAAGCAGAACCTTGCACGCCGTCATTCATTTCAGCTTGCCTCTGCCCGCTAGCTTACGGGGAAGGATTTGTAGAGCCGGGCTGAAAGGTAACATAGGAGGTAGCAGGCGCTTCTGGTTTTGCCACACTAGAGTTTATCTTGGCCACGCAGTTGAGCTCCACCGCAGCAGTGCATCTGCTTGACGTGCTGGCGGCTGGGCCAGGAACAAAGCACTGAATTCTGATTAAAATGCATGGCCTGGTGCATCGAGTAAGCACACTTTGGGCTCTCTCCTGCCTTCTTTGCGACATGTTTCTGTCCATCATTGTGCACCGTGCTCATTGCCATGGTACCCAAGTGTCCCCGTGTCAGTGCAGAGGGCAGGGTCAAGCCTTCAACCTCAGAAGGATTCTTAAAATGGAGATCTTCTGGTGGTGGTGCTGGCAATGAGTATTGTTAATGTTGCAGAAAACTGTAATTTAAAATGATGAGGCCATTGAACAGGTAGTGCTGCATATTATACTGACAAGGGGATAAGATAAACTACATTATAATGTTCTTTTGTACGGGCTGGGAGATATTTTTGCTAGTCCACTCAGCATGTTTAATAGCCGAATGACCTGGCAGTGCTATTAGCAGAATAATGATTAACACAGGGATTTGCACAGGCTGTTGACAGGCGTGTTTGAGAAGCAGATTTTTGCAATAAAAGGAGAATGAGCGTGAGGAGGGATGCAGTGGGCTATGCGCTCTGGTGGTAAATGCACAGCTGAATCCAATAGGAGAGCAAGCAGAAAGATGGGGCTGGGTTCTGGGGTTTTTTCCACCCTTTTTTTTTGTCTCAGCAAATGCAAGAGCTTGTCATCTCTTGCTGAAGGCAGTGGCCTTGATCCTTCTAAAATATTCAGGTCAATAGCTTTTCTTCTGCTGCATCCATCTGCAGGGACGGGCCTCTGGCTGATGTACCGGCGATGGCAGTGGGCTCTTCTGCAGTAGCTGCCACAGCTGGAGGCATTTGGGACGCTTTGCAAGGTGTGTGGGAGGTGATAAAAGCTCTGTGGGAGGAAAACCACTCTTGGGGAGCTGATAACCCCCGGGGTGGGACCGGCTTGGGGCAAGGAGCCCCCCCTGCTCACAGCTGCTCCTTGTCTGCTTGGCGAGGGACTTGCTCTGGGCTCGGGTCCCAGCTGAAGGCTGGGGGTTTGAAAGGCTCACCTGGGTTGTAGGGCTTGGCTAAGGGCTTCCTGCAAGCCTGGGAATTTAGAAAGAGCCTTTTTTGGGGAAGGAGTAATTGTTTCCTTCTTGTACCTGGATGTTGCTTTTGTTTTGAACTCATTAACAAAACCCAAGCTTTTGTTATTTACTTTCGCAAAGTGCTGACCGTGCACTGTCTGGAAACTGGATCCTGAAATCGTTAGTTGTTTTAGAAATGCCTGGCCTTTAATGCTCAGGCTTGGAGAGGAGACGGCACAGAATTAAGGAGCCAGTGGGTATTAGCTGTTGCTGGGAAGAATTGGATGAAACCCAAAAATGTCACTACTCTTCCTTTAGCTTTGCTTTGTAGAGAAGTGAAGTTTTGGTGGCCATTTGTTTGCATTAGTTGATCATTGTCAATGAAGATAAAAGCTCTCATATTAAAAAAAAAGAAAAGCCCAAACCAAATAAGCATACTGGCATTGTCCTGTTTCCAGAACTTCATCAGTTTATGGCATATTTCAGCATCATTAAAGATTTAGGAGAAGTTCTAATGGGGGATAAGCACTGCAAGCCACCACTCAGGAGCATTATCCTGGCAACGTTACGTTAGGTTTCTTCTTCCAGCACCTTTTAAAAAACTCTGTAGCTCGACAGAATTTGGGCAGCTTTTGCAAAGGTCACCTTCTTCCTAAATAGAAAGAGGAACAAATTTGACTAGAGATGACTTCTGGAGATTAAAAAAAGACATGAAAAGCTTATTTATTTGTGCTGTGTTTTACATAATATGCTACCGTGCAAAATTTGGGACATATCTTCAATAAACATATATATAGCTGCAGTTCCTGAGGACGGACGCTGTTGGGGGTCTTTCATCAGGGACTTCATCTGTCCTTTTCTGGTGTGATTCAGTGTATGTGTAAGCTATGGACCATGACTGTGTCCATGTACTTTGTATATTTTTGAGCCTTTTTTTTCTTAACCATAAAACCTTGGCAGCACAATACTTACTGGTCTCTGAATCATCCCAAAGGGATGACAATGTCCAACTCTAAGCCTTTTTTTTCTGCATCTCGCTTCCATTCCTTGAGCCAGGAGTGCTGATAGTGGTACAAACACTTATCGTCTACACGTGCATGTGTATTCTTGTGTGCGTGCTCATGAAGTTACAACAGAAACAAGGCTGTCTTCTGTCTAATCTTTCTGCGTGGTTTCTTTTTTTCTTTTTTTCACCTTTTGGAGTTGTGCAGCCCAGGTGCTGCTCTTCTGCAATTCTCCATGTCTCCTTCAGCACTGGTGCTGTGGTTATTCTTCCTCATCTTTGGAGTTCTTCCACAAGATGTTTATGGCGTTTTTAAAGGCATGGAGAGTCTCTCTGTTCTCAGTAGTATTCCTATGCTGGTCAGCTATAAGAGTTACTAATTTGGAGTGAATTTGTAGCGAAACGTGCTTGAACAGGTTGATGTTGGAGCACAGCCGTTTTGTTGAATTGAGGTTTGAAGTGGTTAAGTATTTGATTGGTGTGTATATTTAAAATAAAGTATCTGAATTTTAATCCGTGCAAGAAGTAGTTAGAGGAGGCTTTTATCCTTGCTGCGTGAAGGTGGTTTTTATCTGCCAGGCTCTAGTTAATGTAGTGGTACAGTTTGCATGGGGTGAGGGGGGAAATGGTTTCCATTTGATCTGTATGTAAATCTCCAGAAATGAATTACTCAGCTAAGGAAGAGGTGTCCTTGGAAGTCATCATTCACGTGGGGCCAGGTCACACGAAAGCTGCTGTCACCTCCTGGGCTCGGGCTCCGAGCTGCTCTCTGCAAACCCTTGCCTGACTCCTTCTAATGCACCCCCAGTCACTTTGCAAGGGTAATTATATAGGGAGTTCTCTGCCTCTGACCTGCAGACCAAGGACGGAGTATTGATCCCTGTCTCATTTCTTCATGCCTCAAATATAAATGGGGAGAATCCTGTTAGATTTCCCGTGCTTCCCCCGGTAAAAAGTTACCAACAGGCAAAAGGGTGCACAGTGTGGAGGAACAGCATCGGTAAAAGCTGTCGTGCCTTGGGGTGGGGTGGATGGTGTTGAGGGTTCAGGACCTACCTCCTGAAGGCAGCTGCTCACCCAGGGTACCCGGGGAGGATACATGCCATTTCCCCTCTTGCTGCCAGCTGCAAAGAGACCAGGAGCGTTGCGGGGTGATGCACAGACCCACGGCAGAGCTGTGCTGGGAGCTGGCACCGCTCCTTCTCCCGGGGCTTTGGCTGGCTCTTCCTCCCTGCTGACAGCAGTTTCGGCCCCGGCTGCTCTGCCGGTGCCCGACTCACCTGCGGGAAGCGTGGAACCTCCATCACATGCGGTTTGCTTTTGCTGATGCTCAGGCATCTTCTTCGTTACCTTTCACACAGCCATTAAAGCAGGCTGCGGGTCGAAAACCACTAGCCTAGGGCATCGATAGCTCCATTAAATGAGGGGTTGTGTTTCCCACTTATAAAGCCAGTAGGTTTGATTTCCTTCCCCCCCCCCCCCCCCCTTTTGTCGCTTTGAACTGTGGCTGCACAGTGAAACCGACGGGCTGTCTGCTCTGGGCTCAGGAAAACAATTTATGTAAGCAAGATTTGATGTTCTCCATGTAAATCGCTTATGATTTCTAAAGGAGGATTGTCTAACGAACACAGTCCTTGGGAAACGGAGACTCCCCCTCTCTCAGTGTTCCCCCTCCGCGGTGGTTTCAAGATGAGCTCTGCGAGGGCCAAGCATACCCCTCCCGCAGAGGGATGAGGATGCTCAGCACACAGGGCCCAGCCCTGGGGTGCTCCTGCAATGGCTTGTAGTGAAAGGAGAGGAAAAGCCACCAAGGTTGGAAAACACTGATAAGAAGTTTAGTCGGAACTCGGTTATATCTCTCTGCACGCCTGATTTTATTTTGTAATGGTAAATCAGAAAACCTTCCTCCCCTTTGATCGAGCATGTTGCTTTTCCACATTAATTTTCTGTGGTGCTTGCCAGAAGTTCAAGGTTGTGTGTTGGTAGCAAATGATGGATGATTGTAATCAGGCGGCCAGCACTGGAGTATCCAGATACGCCTGGCGTTGCTGAGAACCGACGTTTCCTCCTTCCGTCGTAGGTGAGCAAACAGCGTGTGCTGCCCTGAGCTCGGCTGCCGAGTTACCCCGCGTGCAGCAGAAGGCGTGCACTTTGCTCTGCTGCAGATAACCAACGCTCCTCTGCTGCAGAAACCCTATTAGATATTAATGGCTTTGTGCGAACACCACCCTCTTGCCTGTAAGTGAGACCTGAGCGGTTCGCATGGCCCCGTCCTTCCTACAAACACACTCAGGCTGAAAACAGCCGTGGCCTCTGGCGAGTGCAGTAGCTGCTTAGTTAGTTTGTGCAGTGGAGTGTGAACAGTGAGTTGCCCGTCTGAGTAAAGCCTTAGCAATCTGAGTTTAACATCCTCTTGGTTTTAAGCGCTGTCGCTGCAGCGAGGGTGGGTGGATGTGTGTCTGTTCGCGTGAGTGCACGTGTGGTTTCCAGCTTCGCAGTACGTGAAATCTTTTGTTACAGTTTTTGCTTGCTTCCTCCGGCAACGGTATTTCAGAGTGCAAAATGAAATAACTTGTTTCGCTCTCCTGAAAGCAACGCTTCTGCGAAGCCAAGGATATTGCATAGGATGCGTATTACTTTAGAAACTAATAAAGAATCAAAAATTTAATTTAGGTGGCTGACACTTTCCCCCGCTTTTAAAAATTCTCTTTGCTCCTAATTTTGAAACTCAGCAGGAAAAAGCGTACTGCCAGCTGAGTCATGTGTTTAGTGCATGACAGAAGTGGCTGTTCGGGACCGTGCCCTTAATCTGCTGGATGGAGACTTTAGGATGCATTGGAGGCAGTAGAGCCTTTGCCGAGGAAGAGATCGCACAGCTTGAATCTAATAAAATGTGTCTAATAACGGCTGTAGCGTGCTAGAGAAATACAAGAGATCAAAGCTTCGGAGGCATTTATTTTCATAATTTGTGGGTCAGATCCTTGCAGGACTAATTGGGTGCTGTTTGATGTCCAGGCAGCAGTAGAAATCTCCCTGTAAATCGGAATATATTTGCCTCTTCCTTTCTCTTTTGTACACAAGCATAAAAGCTTGGTATGATTTTGAGATGAACTGGCAAAGGTGAAGGTACAGATCTCCTCCCTACCTCACTGCCATCTTTCGTAGATGTATTAACACAGTGGGCCACGTAGCTGGTACAGCGACCAAAACAACTGCATTTACCCAGTAGTTGGTGGTCCTTCTAATGTTGGTGCTCCAGGAGCGCTAAAACCTGCAGGTTATTGCCTACTGTGCTTCTGCTCCCCAAAGGATGAACCGAGATGAAACCAGAGAAGGAGCTTTGATGGTGCAGTTCATAGGATCTCTCTGGTTGTGGCTCACTAGTCGTGATACCCAGGTGGTATCTCAGCTTTGCAGGTGGTCACCCCCAAAACACAGCAAGTCAGGAATGCTGTCTGCTTTGTGGGGGCACTTACAAAGTTCTTTTATATATATATATATATATATGTATTTTTACATTTTAAATACATATATATATAAAAAAGAACTTTGTAAGTGCCCCCACAAAGCAGACAGCATATATATATAAATATATATATAAAAGAAATATATATATATATAAATATATATAAAATATATAATATATATATATTTATATATATAAAAAAATAAGTGTGGATCTAACTGTTCCCTCCTGAGTGGAGTAGGACAGCATGGTGGGCTAGTGTGCCTGTGAATGGCACAGGCTGTGTCCCTGTACCTGGCACATAGACCTTCTTCAAAACACAGGCCAAAATTTTCCAAGCTACCCACTTAAGTGGGAGATGCTGAATTAGGCATAGACCTGTTCTGGCATGTGAAACCTGGCTGGAAAGGAAGGGACAGTGCCCTTAAACTTGTTTTTTGTGTTGTATCCTCCCACTAAATACTCACGGTAGGTGCTCATGGGGGGCTTCTCTTGTGTGTCTGCAGATGCCACCATTTTGGGAGGAAAGAAAGATGGGTGTGCAAAGAAACTGTGTTCCTGGAGCAACACCAGAGGCCGAGGCAACAAAATTAAAAGGGCCTTAAATGCATTTTCTGGCTATGCAGACAGGCTGTCTTCACTGCAATAAATCTTCGGCCTTTACGTATTGATTAGCTTCAGTAAATAGTGTGATGACTCTGCTCTTCCCATTGCTGTTCTGTGGGGATTGGTGTGTTAGTATAGCTGAAGAGGCTGTAATAGCTAAATGGGATTCCAGTAGGGAGAGCGGTTTACAAATGCTCTCCAAAGTGAACCTCGCAGCCAGTGTGACTGTGTTTGACTGCTATAAATATAAACAGAAAGTGTTCCACTGGTGACTGGGCTGGTAATGGCCGTGTTTTCTAATGGGAAAAACCGCGTTCCCCAAGCCAGGCGCCCTGCAGTGACTGTGCCCTGCCCTGGCAGGGATGCTGTCTTCTCCTGGTTCACCGGTTGGGGAGCTGTGATGGGTACGTTGTGTGTGGGGTGAGTGAAGGGAGCAGGAACGGAGGGGAGGGGCTGGCGTCACGCTGAAATGTGGGGCTGCTTGGCTAGAAAATGGAAATGGCTGAAAATGCCTCCTTTTCTCCCCGCCCTGCTGATGGCTTGTAATAGTTTCTTCAGTATTCGTGTGTAGCTGAGCATAGTTCCAAGCGATTTTGTTTGTTGGGCTTTGCCGTGGCTCTTGGGGGCAATGATGTGGTGTGGCAGCCTGGAGGTGGTTGTGTTTGAGCACTGGGCAAGCCCCAGATCCTTGGAAAATCATCATGGTAAAGTATGAACAGAGCAGGAAGCTGGCAGGGACAGCAGCTTGTTATCCTTGTGGAGCAGCACTGCGAAGAGGGATGGAGAGCTGCTTTAGATATTAGATGCCATAGCTGAAAACCCATTCAGAAGACATCCCACTGGCATGCCCAGGTTTTGTGACAACCTGTAACTACAGTGTGGTGGAAAAGCTCTTCCAGAGGCAGTTTGGGCCATGAACTGAAACCCCAGGTTGCTCCGGAGACGGTGGATGGAAAGATAGGATGGAGCAGATGTAAAATTTGCATAACAATATACCTTTAATTCAACCTGAAAGAAATAATTGAAGACTAGTTGTCACTTATGATGGTGACCTCTGCCAAGATGACTCATGCTGCAATATAATATGAGTCACTTGTTAATGATGGCCTGTTAAGAAGAAAGTGCCAGATCCCCGTAACTTCTTCATTGTGTGATATAAAAGCCAGGATGAAGAAGGGTGTTCAGGATATTGTTGCCTAAAAATAGCTGATACTTAAGAGTGCTGAAGCACCTTTACTTGGCTCTGGGGGACTCTAGCATGAAAAGGCGAAGGCCCTGAGCAGAAATGCTACTTCTTCTTTGGCCTCGGTTTGAGAGAGCCACACGACACACTTTGTACCTCTCCTCCCCAGCCTTCTGCGTTGACGTGATGTTGCCCAAGGGTGGGGACCCTGATAGCTTTCCTTCCTGCCAGAGGGCTCCGCAGGCCCGAGGGCAAGTGCCCTTTCATGGGAGGGAGGTGGGTAAGTGGTGAGTTTTGCAGCGAGCATGGAAAGCTGTGGCCAACTTCGCAACAGCTGCCCAGCAAGGGCTTAGCACGAGGAGTGAGGTCTTGGGGGCAGCCTGGCTGATGGGAGAGCAGGAAGGTGGGAACAAGATCCTCCATGGCAACGTCCCTGGGGTGCCACTGATGGGGAGCCCTGGGCTGGAGACCTGCAGTTGGGGGGCTGGGGGAGAGCGAGGCAAAGAGCTAACAGTCTGTGGCCATGTCGTCCCCTGCAGCGAGGGCTTTGCCAGGCACAATCTCTCCGTGAACTCCTCGCCTCTAACATCTGCCAAATGGGTGCAGGACGAGAAGTTTTTTATGGCTGTAAGGAACCTGTGCTGCTCCTATAGCAATTGGCTTGAGCGCTCACTTGTTAATCATCTACTAGCCGTCTTAAATGCTTCCTTGTATTGAATGAGTGTTTTTGCAACCCACAGAAGAAAGCGAGAGCCTGGTGTGAAGGCGCTTGTGACCAGGGGCAGGAACTCACCAAGATGCGATAGGTGGACCAGCTCCTGGGCTCAGCCTGGGGGTCGGTGCCCCAGGCACGCTCTTCTCTGCCCTTCCACGTAGCAGGGGGGCGAGAGGAAGGTACGGCAGTGGAGCACCGTGCTCCTGGGAAAGGGTTTCTGACTTGTCAAAAGCCTGATGATTTTGTCTGTGGTCATGAAATCCTGTGAAGTCCTGACACCAGGAGTTGACTTGAGAGGGGAGTATTTTTTCCTAGATCTCATAATTGTAGAGAAGCATGGAAATAAGGCCTTCCTAAAACATCGTAATCCAGAGGGCAAATAGAAGACTCCAAGTAGTTTATTGAAAATTCAGAAGAAAAAATGATGATAAATGTGAAGCCTTGCCTTCTGTCTTCCCGGAGTGATACACCACAACAGCCAGAGATCCCTGGGCTGCTTCTGTCATGCTTTCATTTTTCAAGTGAGAAGCTGTCTAATTCCACTGTCCCACACTGCTGCCACCTGCTTCAAGGTGTATCTTGCCCTCTGGACCTTGCCTGTTAGCAGTCCAGACCAGACCACCAGGTCCTGCTGCCTTACGCAGCACCGGTGTGGTCCTCAAGGAGACAGGAGGGTGGTGGTGAAGGGCTATGGAGGAAGGTTGAGGCTTTAGGAGATGAGAAGGGGTGGACCTGAAGGAGGAAGGCTGTGCACCCAGATGTTGCTGTCAAGGCAATCTGAGGCAACCAAAGGACATTGACTGTACGAGTGGTTGCATTGCAGAAAATTGATGTGTGGTACCTTAGGAACAGATCTCTCTGAGGGATGGAGGAACATCTTTTCCTGAAAAGAAACAGCCAGCACAGTGGAACCCAAATCTTCTACACGTCTTCATTTTGTCTTGCTCCTTTGATAATTATCATCCTCTTTAGCAAGTTCCCACCGTTAGCGTAGCGGTCCTGCTGCTGTGGCAGCTCTCGGGAGCTCTCATCGTGCCTCTCTTCAGCGCCAGAGGGGACCCACAGTAAGGAAGGTTTTTGCTCTTTGGTAGTGCAAACCAGTGCTGCTGTTTTTCACTGAGCAGCTGGATACTGGGTGTCAGCTCCTTCTGGGGTGATCTCCAGACTGGCCCTTAGACCTGGGGAT